>NC_133974.1:65609516-65960516 GCF_047716275.1 Strix uralensis | reverse complement strand
GTGAGAAAACTCTCCAAAATCGCCACCCTCCTGCTAGCCAGAAACTATATTCTGATGCTCACCAGCTCGCTGGAGGAGATGAAGAGACTGGTGGGGGAGATCTACGGGGGGCACCACTCGGCCTTTCACTGCGGTACGGTGGGACACTCCGCCGGGCACCCTCCCCACGCCGCCGGCACCGTGCACCAGGTGCACCCCATCCTCGGCAGTGCCTTGTCCTCCGCCAACACCTCCTCCTCCCTCTCCGCCTCCCTGCCTGCCATCGGCACCATCCGGCCCCCCCACTCCCTGCTCAAGACCCCCTCGACCCCCCCCGCCCTGCAGCTCGGCAGCGGCTTCCAGCACTGGGCGGGCTTGCCGTGCCCCTGCACCATCTGCCAGATGCCCCCACCGCCCCACCTCTCGGCCCTCACCGCCTCCAACATGGCCAGGATCTCAGGGGAGACCAAGGACCTCCTGAAGTGACTCGGCGGGGACCCCCCGGCCCCCGGGGCTGCGCCGCAGCCGGCGGTGCCACGGCGGGGAGGGGGCTGCGGCCGGGGCCCCCCCCGCGCCGCCGACGGACCTGCCCCCACTGCCCCCCGCCCCGCCACCCCCCCCTGTAACACGGGATTAGTGTAGTAAGGACCTTGCAAAGGTAATGTTTTAGCCGGCTCCTCGGGCGGTGTTTTCTTATTATGCTAAACCGGAAAAAAAAAAAAAAAGTCCCTGTTGTAAAAAGAATAATAATAATAATTATAATTATAATAATAATGCCGCTGACGGTGATCAAATGTAAATAATTCAAATGGATGCAAAAGGGGGGAAAAAAAAAAAAGACATGGTTGTCACTGTAGTGTTCGCAGCTACTAAGAGATGATGAGATCGGTTTGGGGCTTCTTCTCCTTCTTTTTGCGGGCTTTTCCTTTCTTTCCTTTCGCACGGCGACACCTCCGAAACCTCCCGCTCCAAACCCGGCTGCGGCAGCGCAGCGGCGGCCCGAGGTCGCCCAGAGCTAGTGCATGCTCCCCACCGCAGCGTCCCACCCGTGGGTGCTGGCCACGGGCGGCTTCCCTGGCAACAGGGACTTCCGAGTCAATTCACTAAAGTTTTGTGGGTGTTTTGGGTTTGGTTTGGTTGGTTGGTTGGGTTTTGTTTGGGTTTTTGGTTTTTTTTGGTTTTTTGTTTTTCAGATTTGGTTGCGATGCGGGTTTCTTTGCGGTTCTTTTCCTTCTTCCCTCTGTGTCTGCTAAAATTAAAAAAAAAAAAAAGAAAGAAAAAAAAAAAAGAAGGAGAAGGAAATGGTGCAAAACACAGCACAACCCTCCTGCGGGTCTGTTTTGCCAAATCTCCCATCTCCCGCTCTCGGTGAAGTGCGCTAGTTCAGCTGGCTGGGGTCCTCGTCGCTTATTTCTCTTGTTGGCTTTGGGTTTGTTCTGATTTGCTGCTCCTTTTTTTTTTTTTTTTTTTTTTTGGTTGTTGGTTTGGTTTGGTTTTGCATGCGGGGTCGGCTCTTGCCAGATCAGTGACTTGTGTAACTAAATCGGAAGCTTTGTTGCTGTTTGTTCCCTTTTCGGTACGTTTTCCTGGGCGATTGCTTGAAACACTGTTATTATTAATTTCGTTTGTTTGTTTGTTTGCTTGCTTTTGGTTAGGGCCTCGAAGACAACATCGTGTCTTTATTTTTTATATATTCTTGATAATTATCGATATATTTATTATTGGCCAGTGTTTCTGGATGAGATTTCCAAATAAAATAAAAAATTAATTACAAGCTGCCTGTTTCGCCTTTGTCTGGGACCAGAAGCTGAGAAAAGGCGCCGATTTCGATGGCTTTGGGTTTTGCCAGGACTTTTCTGCCCCAGCCGGGGGAGGCTGGCGAATCTCCCCGTGGGGCTCAGGAGCCGCCCCACCGCGGCAGCAGCCACAAACGCCACAGCGGTTGCCCAAACGTCCCCCGGTGCGTGCGTGCGAGCTGTCGGGTCCCCCCGTTTCACCCCGGGGCGGGAGTGGCAGGGACCTGCCAGCCGACGGACGGTCCGACAGACAGCGCCGGGCGGCGGCAGGACGGGCCGCGGGCACAGCTCGGGAGGAGCGGCCGGGGCACTTCGAGGTAGAAAAGAGGTAGAAAAGGGGCAATAACTTTTTTTTTTTTTATCCTGGAGATCCAGCTGTCCGCCCTTTTCCCGGAGGGAAACGGTGAGCCGGCCAGGACCGGGCCAGGCAGCTCCGTCGCTCCCGGAGGCCGTGCTCCGTGGGGAGCCGCCAGAGACCCCTGCAACCCCCTGCCCGGCACCCCCCGGCCGGGCACCCCTCGGTTCACCGCCCCACGCGGAGGGGGTGTGCGGGAGGGACCTGAACACACCTGGAGAAGGCGGTTCCCGAGTGGCAAGCTGAGTAGTGATGGGGGGCGGGGGGGGCATTTAAACCGAGGTGCGAAACAACTTTTGGAAGACACCTTCGGGTGCTTGTGCTGGTGAACGGGATGTGCAACACTGCAGCAACCAAATCATCTTTTAGGCATAAGCACGCATACACAAACTTTAGCAAATTGTAAGGAGAATGTATATTTGCCCCGAAAACAGACTGAACTAACGAATCATGTTGTAAAAAAGCCACTCCCCCGCTGAAGTAAATTCTTGCAGTACTTCAGCAAGATGATCAAGAGATGCTGCAGATTCCTTCCTTCCTTCCTTCCTTCCTTCCTTCCTTCCTTCCTTCCTTCCTTCCTTCCTTCCTTCCTTCCTTCCTTCCTTCCTTCCTTCCTTCCTTCCTTCCTTCCTTCCTTCCTTCCTTCCTTCCTTCCTTCCTTCCTTCCTTCCTTCCTTCCTTCCTTCCTTCCTTCCTTCCTTCCTTCCTTCCTTCCTTCCTCCCTGCATTCCTCCTTTCCTTCCTTCTAGTTTCAGTTGTGCACCGTTCCTCTGCCACGGCCCCACGGCGCTGGCTGCAGGGAGGGGGTCCCGCCGCACAGAGCCCGGCTCTGCCCGGGGAGGGGGCTCAAGTCGAGGTGCAGAGTGGGGGCATGGGAGTGCGGGGTGCAGCCCGGGCCCCGGGAGCAGCCATGCCTGGGGAAAGGGCCTGGGGGCGCGGCGGGGGTGACCCCCACGGGCTGGAGCCCCGGCCCGGCCCCGGCGGGCAGAGGCATTTGCAGCCCCCGGTCCCCCCGCCTGCGGCGGCAGCCTGCGGCGCTGGTGGCGGAGGGAAAGCGAGCAGGGGGCAGGGACAAAACGGGGGGAAACGCGGGGTGTCGGGGCAGGGGGCGAGGGGCTCCACTGGCTGTGGGGAGCGGGCTGCGGGGTGCCGCTCCGCAGCCGACCCGACCGTCCCCGGCGCACCCCCTCCGTGCGGGGCTAACACGGTTGGGGCGCAAAAGCCGCGCCCCTCCCCCCCCTCCCCCGCCCAGCCCCGCATCCTCCTCCCCAGCCCCGCATCCTTCTCGGCTCCGCATCACCCCCGCCCTGGGGAGAGCGGGGCAACCTCGGACGGGGCTGCTTCTGCTGGGGCTTCCTCCCCCCAGGGTGCGGCTGCCCACGGAGATTGCGACGGGGCTGGGCTGTAAATCCCAGCCGAGAGGGGGGCGAGGCCACCCCGCCGTCCCGGGGCACCCGTCTGGACCCGCAGCCAGGTGCCTGGGACCCGCCGCCATCCCCGGCCGCGCTGCCTCTCCCCAGAGCATCCCTGCCGCTCGGCCCTTCGGTCCTGGGGTCAGAGGAGCGCGTTGCCTGAGCAAAAGGGCTCTTGGGGGGCATTTGATCCCCACCCGACCACCGGCGGTCGCCGCGGGCTCTGCCCCACTTTCCCCGGGAGCTCCGGGCTCTTTTCCAGCCGCGGAGCCGGGACGGGGAACGGTGCACGAGCCGCTTCGCGCTTTTCCGCAGCGAAAGGGACCGAGCAGCCGCACGAGGCTGAGCCGGGGTTTTGGGTCCCCAGGAAAGGGGCCCTAAATGTCCCGTCCCGCCGGCTCCTCTCCGGCAGCACCGCACCCCGAGCGGTGCGAGTGGAACGCCGGGCTGCCCGCCTCCCCTCGCGTCCCGGCCCGTGGGGCGGGGAAAGGGAAAGAGCATCCGCAGAGGTGTCGTTTCCTTCTCCTTTCAGATGGGTCGGGTGGGGAAACCCCAAGCGACTTGGAGATGAGATACTGCGGGCGAGGACTAGCGCTCGGAGGGGGCTCCTCGCCTGCTCTTTGCCGGGGGAAACTTCGGTCTGATCAACAGAAATTCAAGTCTCCGTGTCCTGTCCTTCGCCTCGGGCTTCTGCACCGGTGCAGAAGGACGGCCCTTCCCTTCCCTTCCCTTCCCTTCCCTTCCCTTCCCTTCCCTTCCCTTCCCTTCCCTTCCCTTCCCTTCCCTTCCCTTCCCTTCCCTTCCCTTCCCTTCCCTTCCCTTCCCTTCCCTTCCCTTCCCTTCCCTTCCCTTCCCTTCCCTTCCCTTCCCTTCCCTTCCCTTCCCTTCCCTTCCCTTCCCTTCCCTTCCCTTCCCTTCCCTTCCCTTCCCTTCCCTTCCCTTCCCTTCCCTTCCCTTCCCTTCCCTTCCCTCCCCCCCCCCCCAAAAAAAAAGGGGGGGGGGGGCAGGGGAAAAAAAAAGGTTGGGGGATAGAAATAGGAAGGCGGGAGAGATCCGATGGTGGGACAGCCTGGAAGCGCCCGTTCTCTGGGCTCCTCCGTGCCCAACAGGACGGGCAGGATCCGGCGGGGCTGCGGGGCCGGGGCCAGGGCTCGGCTCGACTCAGCACGGCACGGCACGGCACGGCAGAGCAGGGCTCGGCACGGGCTGCTTCTCCCGGGGTAGATGGGAGTTTGGCACTTTCAGGAAATTGGTTTATTTTTTGCCACAAAAATAAGCAATGTCAGCTTGCACATATATGAAATACATACACATGTATATAAAAAAAAAAAAATAAAAATAAAAATAAAAATAAAAATAAAAATAAAAATAAAAATAAAAATAAATATATCGGAGGTAGATGGACACCGTTCGTTTTCAGTTGCGCATCCACTCGCTTTCCACCAGGTCCCAGCATGGCCGGGCCATGGGGATGGCGTGTGCTGCTCTTAGTCCCAGGGGGAAGGAGTTTGCCCTCCCTTCCTAGCGCTTCCCAGTTCCCATGGGGGCAAACCCCTCGGCCCCCACCTCCAGGGGTCTGCCACAAACTTGACACCAATCCCTCAGGCCCTGGGCGTTCAATTTAGCTGCTTCAATTGTGGGGTTTCTTTTCTCCTTCCCTCTCTCATCCCACCGGACCCCCCGTCTGACAAGCTCGACCCACGCGGTCCCCTCATGGGGTGCCTCTTCTCCAGCGACACGGGGCCCGGGAGGAGGCAGGGGGGGCGGGGGGAGGGGGGGGGGGGGCTTGTGTTTTGATTAATACAGAAATAAAACGCAGAAACAGCAGCAGTACTTAGCTTCATTGCTTCAGTTTAGAGATTTATTGGCGAGGAGATAAACACTAGGCTGGGGGCTAGCTCGGTAATTCACGGTCCCCATCAGTTATTACCAAATGAGCAAACCGTTTTTCTTTGAAGCTGCAGAGGGGAAAAAAAAAATAAAAAAGGAAAGGAGTAATTTTTTTAACAGGCTGCTGCCCACTCCTCCGGATCCAGCCCCAGGGCGGCCGGGGGCACCTGCTGCTGCCTGCTCGGCTCTGGCGGTGTGGGGCTGCCTGGCCTGGCTGCCCCGATTGGGGCCCTACCCTTTGAGAAAAACTAGTAAGGGGGTTATCATGGATTCATGCCTCTTAAAACTCATGTGTCCTGCTCTGCCTCCCTCCGACTTTCTTTTGTATTTTCCTACTTGATCCTATACAAATGTTTGGGGTTTTTTTATTCTTTGCAGTCCCGTTTTCCCTCCTACAGAAGCAGGTAGGCATGGATTTGAGCTGGAAAGAGCTGTCACAGATTGACATCATGCTGCTGCCGAGGAAAACAAAGGGACAAGGTTGAGAGGGGGAGTATAATTCTTTTCTAGATGCAGTAATATTGTCAGGGAAAATGGGCATTTTGGGGTCACACAAACCCATTTTCAGGTCTGAAATGGAAACAACAAACTAGAAGCTAAGTACAAGCTAAATACTGAAATGTAAGCAGACGTCTTTCACTGGACTTCTGCAAAATCTAAGGATTTGAGTTTGTTGCTTTGCATCCAGTGCCATTAGAAATGCCTTGAGATATGCACACTGTGCTGCCAAAAGATAACCCAGGACCTGCTGAGCACTCAATTCTTCTGGACCAGCAAGAGAGCTCAGGTGAGACATCCTAGGGCATCTCAGTGGCAGTAAATACCTATGCTTAGGCGGCTGAATTGAGCCTTAATTGCTGATCATTTTGTGTTCTCTGATTTTTCAAGTAATCAGGTTGATCAGAACCATGAAAGGTTTTAGGGTCAAACAAATAAAAAAGAGGAATTACTAATCTTATGCCACATCACGGGGGTGATATAGTTTTTGGTGGAGCTGTAGTTGTAGGTGTGCTTTCTTTTGTGCATCCTACAACTGCTGAGTAGGAAACACTGAACTGAAGACACCAGAAGAGTGAATGGAAGTGCTTGCAGCCTGCTTATCCCAATGAGTGTTCCTTCTCCTGCCCTTCATTTCCTTCTCCTGAAGTTGAAACAAAATCATTTTACTTGATATTACATTGAAGTAAGCACCTATGTAAGGACAGTTCAGCTGTAGAACAGTAAAGTCTATCTGAAAGGCAAAACTTCTTAAAAATTAGTATCGTCAGTTGAGACTGTGTGACTAAAATCTGTATCTAGCTCCCCTGAGTCTCCTGAAGCTGTTGTGGGTTCAGGATGGGGTTTTATATAGCCCTGGCAGAAGGCTGCAGATCAATATTTTAATTCAGCCTTTTAATGTTTGTTTGTTTTCCCCCAAAGTGTTGTTGCTGTTGACATGTACATCTTGAAAGTTACCTGGCAGAACAGCATCGGGCCCTGCCAGATGGGCAAGAGAAAAACTACAAGCGATGCAGTAATTTTAGTATTTATGATAAAGAAGATTTGTGGAGACCTGCAAATCAAAAACTAATGGATTCCTTGTAAAACATGTAGAGGGTTGACAGTAAAAGAGATTTGCATGGGGCCTGGTTCTGATGCTTTGCAAGCTAGTAAAAGCATGCAAGACTCAAATTTTAAGGCAGAGATAATGCAGAGTCAAACTACAAAAGCTTCTGGTTACAGCAGGTAGGAACCGGAGCAGTATCCAGCAGTATTGTATCCCCCTCAGTTGTCATCTACACCAACTAGATGAGAGGGAGGTTTATCAGTGCTTAAATATTAGTGCATAGGGTTTCATGATCATTACACGTTCAGTTATAATAAAGAACAGGTAGTTCTTCAAAAGGAGCTTCCTTTTATGCAATATTTTCAAAGGCAGCAACCAGTCAACCAGCCAGCCAGCCAACCCCAGAACAGGGCAGGGAAGGAGCCGTTGTTTCTGGATGCATGTGTCACTTCCAGGGAACACTGTCCCATGTCACGGATGGAAACGAGAATGCAGTGGTGCTTTAGTCACACCACCAGAGAAAACATTTTACAAATTATTCACTAAAGGAAAATTGATGTTTGTGTTAGAAAAAATGGATTCTGTTTTTGACAGCACTAAATGACCTTTCTGCAAACTTACCTACTTTTTGTTGTTTGTTTTTGTTATGTTTTGTTGTGTTTATTTTTCTTTTGGATATTTCTCTTTTAGTTTCAATGGTTTCTACCCAGTGGCGCTGACTGTTGTGCACCAGGTGCTACTTTGCTACATTTCATCTGCAAACTGTTAGGTGGCTGTCTGAAAAACATGAGACTTCATTTGTATTTTTTAAAAAGCAGAGAAACGTTTCACAACTAATAATTTATTTTTTAAAAATCTGACCTTTGGCCTGAGGGAGTTGCGAGTCCTCGTCCATGGGGTCAGAGGAAGAACAATAAAGTGACCTCATAAAACATTCTGTTTCCAGACTTTTTTTTTTTGGTGATAAAGATCTGTCAAGTGTCACGTAGGAAGTAGATGACTGAAAATGCAGTTTATCCCTGTGCTCCCCCTACCTCATGCTTTGCAGAGGAATCAGCCATGGTGCATTTTGTGGCCTGTGCTGTCAGATCTTTGCACAGCAAGTGAGTTTTCAGGCACTAGCTTGAAACATCTATTGGGAGAGCATCTATCCCCAGCTTCAGTACTCTCCCAAAAATGCAAGGGGCAGCAACAGAAATTAGTCACAACTGTGGTGATCATTGGTGTGATGGTGATTCGTTTGAGCACACTGAGAAATGGTGAGTTTGGACACCACACCACAGCGCCTAAGTGGGAACACTTATAATGGGCTACAGATCCATGGGAAACAGACTTGCCAGGGCTACACCCCACGTAAGCCTTGTGTGTACTGTCATTTTCCATGGAGACGTCCAGATCTCTACTGGTGTCTGAACAACTCTGAGTCACAGAAATCAGTAAAGGACCAAAACCAGAGGGGTTTGAAGGCTTCGTTTCCATGAGAGGTGGATGCAGTTATTTCCAGACCTCTGTCACACATCCATGCTGGTTTTGCATGTACGCTCTGGGAATATCCTAGAGCACTTGTTGTGGGGCAGCCGTTGGGTGTCCATGGGCCATCTAGCTGTGTCTCTGCTGCTCTGCAGGAGCAGTCTGCAGACTGCCTATGACCCTGGTGTGTGCTGCCTCCCTTGGCTTTCCTTCCCTCAACGTCTTCCCCAAAACGAGTGCTGTGACCATGGTCTCCTGAGGTGCCTGCAACCTGGTTAACCTCCAAGCACGGTTAGATTTGAGAGGCTCCACATGCTTTGGAGAGTGCTTTCTGACAGCCTCCAGCCCACACTTGCCAGTTCACAGACTGCACAGCCCTGGTCTGACTGCTCCTCGTGGCCTTGAGACCGCATGCATAAGCATGCACCTCTCTTTCTCACTGAGTGCCTTTGGGAGGTTTAGCTGTGTTCAGTTCTGAAGAAGGCTGAGGTATGCTCTGCAAAAGCACTTGAGCACAGACTTTCCAAAGCTTCAGGCTCTTTCTTTCTACGGTTTTGTCATTCCCTAGGCTCTCCAGCACAGTGCCTTTGCCCTTTCCAGAGATGGAAATATACACCCCCACTACCTCACATCTTCCATTACTTCTGCCGGGATATGAGCTTTTCCTTATGTGACTTACATGGGTGGATTGTCAGATGTATGAGATTTTCTTCATAATATGCTTAGTCAATTGTCATATCAAGTTTTCAGGGCTTTCAGTTTTCAGCAGATGCCCAGAATTTCATATACATGTCACTAGTGGTATCCACTGCTTCAGAACCCACAGCACGTGTCTATATGCACCATGATACTTCTGTATGTTCTTATTCATTCGTGAAGAATCATGGAAATGACTTGTCAAACACCTTTAACGGATAATACATCTTTCTGAGCCAAACTGTAGTGTAAACCAGGTGATACATCTTGGTCTGGACTTGATGTCACTTGTCTGACACTAGTAGGTCAGGCATCATTTTGCATAACTAAATCGAGGAGTCTGTCACCAACACTTTAACTAAGTTTTATTTATCGGGACTCATTTACAGCTGTTACAGACCCTTGTATGCTGTTCTATATGAGAGTGATAACCCAAATCCTCCTCAGCAATACACACCCGGCTGTATTTGTGTCCCTACCCCAACTCCTTTTCACTTCTGATGCCCCTAGTTTGAGTAGGCTCAGTCCTGGTTCCTTGCAAAATGCTCTTGAACATAATCTTCATCTCCTACCCCTTCACTAAAATAGGACCATAAGACTTTGGCCATGCTTTTCTAGATCTGTGGTGATCAGTGGTGAATCCTCAGTAGCTTAATTACACCTTTCTCTCATCTCCAGCCCTGTGGGCTTTCCAGGTACAACTTTTCAAGCAGATACGTTAGCTAAAGCAAGGAGACAGATTTTGTGTTTCAAAACCCAGATATTCTCTGCTGTGACTGGTGGAGCACATCGGCACAGCTGTAGGCAAAATCATGCCTGCCTCCATTTCCTCAGCACTCTCTTGTGTCCATTGGATGCTCTAGGGTTTTCCATTTCTCAGGGTGCTCTAAGATGTCCAAGATTTCTGTTCCAGGCTAGGATCACAGACTTCATCTCTCCTAATAAATTAAACAGTGCCACATAATGTTCTCAGGCACTAGAGTTCAATTATTTATAGAGTCAAATTGTTACAATGGTTCCTGGTGTGGTTTGGCTCCAGACCGCTAGTTCTCTCCTGAATGTTTCCCAGGCATGGTTTGGGGATAGCATAGGCCAAAGGCCAATCCCAGCAGGCCATTTGTATTCAGCCACACTGCCTGGAAAGCAAAAATTTAATAATGTGGACACATGCCAGTCTGTGCCAGTTGGCTTCAGAGCTAGATAACAGTCACAGGCATGTTTTGTAGAGATGTAGTCTCAGAGTCTTTTTCTCTCTTACATCAAGGTTTTGCCCTTGTTGCCATCTCTTTCTGTCTGTCTTTCTCTCCAGATTACCAGGAGGATACATTTCCTTTGTGAAGTGAGTCATTTATCAGAATTATTGGCTGATCAAAGTCTCCCATTAGTTGATTTGTTTCCATTTCTCTTAGGGTTGCTCTGCTTATCTTCTCCCAGTTGTGCAAGATTGGTTATTGAACTATGAAACTGTAAAGAATGTCTATTTCTATTTTTGTGCCATGTGCAAGAAATCCTTCTTCCATCTTCCATAGGTTTTATGTCAGCATGGCGCAAAAGATGCCCAAGGCAGTGAGGTCCCACATTCCACAAGGACTTTTTCAGTTCATAGATGTGACACATAGACATAAAATAGTCCTCAGTATCAGAATTCACTGGTTGTCCAGAAACAGACCTTCCTCATCAATCATCACATCTCCACCAAGAAAAATGAACCCATGGTATTACATCTCTTGCTTTTTCCGTTCCCAAATTTGTAAGGAGTTGGGGCAAGCACAGGGCTTTTGCCTTCTGCTTTGTAAGGGTCATATAGCTTGTGGGAGAAGTGGTTCCAGTCGCAGGTTGAATGTGAATCTTACGGCTTTCCCCTGAGGTGTCCCATCCTTCACTTGTTTCAGCATATCTCAACTCATCAATGCAAAGCTATGATCCAAAGAGAAAAATTTACTTTTCCCTTTTTTATGTTTTCCCAAAAAGTTGAATTTTTTTTTCCTGCCCAGGGGTGCATTTCATGAGTTTGGCAGCACTCCATCCATGCTTTTGATCCACAGCACTTCTTTGCAGTGTCTTTGTGACCAAGCTTTCTGCCCAAAATCCTGCCTACAGGTAAAAACCGGCACTAACTAAATACCCTGAGTTAGATCAGCACTGATGGCTTCTTCACTTCTGCCCACATGGATTTTACCCAAGATCTCTGGGGTTAACTCTGTTCCCAGCAATACAGTAGGACTGTCCTCCGGTAAATCCAATATCAACATTTCAGCTCCTTCTCTATCATTCATATTGCCAGGGGAGTGGGACAGGCTCCTTTACCTGGCCTGCCCCCATGAAGATCCCAGCACATCTCACATCTTGCAGGGCCCCACAGTCAGCAGCTGACCCTTTCCTGGGATTTGTCAGGGTGAGTTGCTTGAACATCTCCTGCTCATTCCCTCACCTGGCCGCCGGCTCCATCTATCTCTCTCCAGGCGCAGCCCTCTTCTCCAGCTGCAGCATCTTCTATTCCAGCCTTCACTGCTGTGGTTGTCTCACCTTGCCATTGCATCTGCCTGACCATCTGTTGAATCATGTGCAATATAAATAACAGCTAGTGACAAATAATAGCTACAGATACCCTCCTGTAATAGTCTGGTGGCCTTACTGGACATCTGCCACTTCATAGCATTTTCTTATTTTACTTTGCAGGTCACAATTATATGATAATATTAAAGGGGTTTATAATGTTAAAGTGGTTTAGAGTCCTTGTGCTACTTTATATATAATTTTTATATTTTTCCCCAAAGTGTTTGCTATTATTCAATTCCCCTTGTTCCCAACTGTGACACTCTTCTGTGACGGGAGAGACCATAATATAGGCCCTTATTCTATGTTTCAACACAGCATTAAAGATTCCACACTGATTGCAATAGTCAAGGGAAAATCAGCTTATAAAACTAACCACATTTAATAATTTACACCAGGAAAATGCTGAGAAGTGAGAATAGCAGATTTCTCTACATCCCCTTCAGCTGAGCGAGAAGTACTTTGGCCTTCTCTGGTTTTTAATCTAGGTTACAGAGAAGGTGAAAACCTGTCATAATGTGTCTGGTCAATAACAGGTCTTTATCTTCACTGAGACCTTTAACCCCCCCTTAGACATGGACTCAGTCACTGGGATGCTCAAAACATGTTGTAGGTAGTGTAGTGGGGTGATGCTTCATCCAGTAAAGTCATGGACAGATTTGCTTTGAGGCTAGTAGTGGAGTTGCAGCCTTGCAACAGGAATTTGTCTTCAATCTCATATCTTTCTCGCTATATCTGAATGATGAAAATGAATTGCTCTAAACATAGCTCTGGAGCTAATTGATGGCACAGATGCATGCCAAAGTAATCTTTGAACAATTGTAATGATCCTAATCGTGAGTATAGTTGAGTGGTGTTAGAAAAGCTTTGTTTTTCACTTTCATTCCTGATTCGGTTCAGGGATGTTCACAAAACTACTACATTTGACAGAGTGCTTGTTTTATTCCCCAGCTGCCTTGAACTAACAAGCTGATGACAGATTTTTGGTACAGATGGGATTGTTTGAGGAAAATATGCCTAGCAAGCAGGATCACTTTTTAAGCAAAGTTATTTCAGTTTATCATGCTTGGCTCTCAAGGCATGTAAGCTTCTCCAGTAAGTGGAGCTGCTGGGCTTAGCTCATGGGAAGGATCAAACAAGTGTCGGAGCTTTTCTGTTGCCTAAGAGGAACTTCCATCTCTTTTTTTTCTATTGAAGATGGCTTTGCACTCACTGGCTGAAGGTACTTATTTCTGCAGGTTGAAGATGGGCAGGTGAACACGACGTTTTTATTCATGTCCCCCTGGATGCAGAACTGCCTGCGAGTTCACTCCTGTGGAGACCCTGCAGCCCACCAGCATTGAGAACTGCAGTGACTGGCCACAAAGAGATGCCTGAGGTGCCACACAACCAAAGCTGCCAGGCCACAGCTGCAAGTGAGCCTTCCAGGCGCTCTGCACTCTCTATATCTGCGCTTGAAGTTAGAGTACCTGTGCAGCAGCCTGCAGTTGGCAGTCTGGGGGGTGTACATGAGTGAGTGACCTCTAATCTCATTGCTGACACCAATTCATTCCTTGACCTTTGGCAGGGTTTTGCAGATATGCACAGGTTTGGAAGCTATGAGTGACTGGCCCAGTTTATCTGGTCAGCTGGAACTTGGAAAGGCACAGAAACTGTTGGTGTGGACCAAAATCCCAGTATCAACAGTTCCACAAATAAGTAGTATTGATCTGGAGAGGGGGGAAACACACTCCTGAAGGTGCTCATCATCCCTTCCTTCCACGCACTCCTCGAGACAGTGCACATAGAGTGAGTTTCCCTTCCCCCTCTCCCTAAGCCATCAGGCCAGCTCCATGCATTTCAATATGACTGTGAACACTTGTATGTTTTTGATGGGGATTTTCAGGAAAAAAAAAAAACCAAACCAGGTTGGGTTAAAACTGGTTAAATCCCTCAGGACCTCAGTAGTGTTTTAAAACATATGTGAAGGGGAGGAACCATTTTTCACACGTCCTAAAGAATATAGCTGACATATGGACCATTCAAAGGAAATTTTGTTCAGGCCATTGGCCATGCATGAATGGCCTGGCTTACACAGTGAGGATCCAAGTTACAACGGGAATCTTATCCCAGGAATTGGGTTTTCTAGGTAGCGAGAGCAGGTTCTGTAGGTGTTAACCATGCTGCAAGCTCTCGAAGCCAGTATCAGACTCAGGACGCAGCTGAGGGGGGGCAAGGGTGGGCTGGGGTCACACCGGGACAGTCTCAGGGTTGGGGGATGTGGACTGTGACACTGCCACAGTCTAAGCCCCCCTGCCCCGAGCATGTCCCAGTAGAGCCTGCCCCACTTGGCCCCACTTTTGCTCCTCTCCACCACAAGATTTCTCCTGGCCATGTTCACTGGTCCTTGCTGCTCCAGCCACTGTTGTACTGTAACTGGGCACCTTTGCAGTGCTGCAGGTAGATGTAGTATCTCAATCATCTTTCCACTAAATACTTCCAAGGCCCCCGAGAAACACCTCATAAATCTTTTTACTCCCTGAGAAAAGAAAAAAAGCCAACCACAAAACAAAACAAAACCAACAACAAACCGCAAGGAAGTTCAGGGAAATAAACCCCTAAATCGAATTTCTTGCTTTAAAAGTGCTTTACATATATCACCACCAACCAGCATGTAAATTTTAGTCAGCTACTGGACTAGTCTTTTAAAGAAGTTGAAAAATGGCCCTGCGTCCTCAAAGGACACACCTGTTATCTGAAACAGTTTTTAACCAGCTTGTTAAGCAGCTTTGACAGATCAAAGACCCCGGACAATGGGCACAAACTTTAACAATAGTTTAGCCTTGAGCAAAAGCTTCTGTCAAAGCAAGGCTTGTGCCAGTAGTATTATGGCCTGCAATTGAAAATAAATTTTACTTGAATAAGTACCTCAGCCCGATCAGAGGCACTGCCGCCAGGGAGACAAAAGCAGTTGGGGATAAGTTATTGACTCCACTGACAGCATGAATGAAGTTCATTATGCCAGCCCACTCTTGGTAAATGTGTCAGGTTTTAAACTGAATTAGGTGGCAGGTGCATGGACCATTTTCCTGCCCCCCTTGAGACAGTAGAGGGCCAGCCATCACCTGATTCTACAGACAAATGTTTAGATTTGGTTTTCATATTGCACAGGCACAAGTGACAACGTATTTAAATCATAAACAAGGCTTCCTGCAAGCCCTCGTCTATCTCTCTCTCTCTCTCAGTCCCCTGTCGTTGTCTGGCCGTGCTCCTGCCGTGTTGTCACTGCACCCTGGAGGTGGGTTTGCCTCCCCTCCACAGCCCCAGCTCCAGCCCCCTTTCTGGTTCCTCTTCCTGCCCGCCACAGGAGTGTGCAGGATTTGGACTCCCACAGGCCACCTTTGAGGTCCAGCCCTGAGCCAGAGGGAAGCCCAAACCCTTCTGCCCCTATTCAGGTGACATTGAGCACAGCCATGCATTTCTGACTTCAACAGGGTCTGGATCAAGCCATCCCATAACTGATATTATGGTATATATGTATGGGTGTAAAGAGACTGTATCCATACATCTTATGCTAGCTTCCAGAAAGGCTTTCTACAGTAAAAGAGTATTTAACTTTTGCAAGCCTCTGATGCTAAACATCACTGCAATTTCACAAAACTACAGGCTGGATCAGAAAGAAGTGATGTGAAATATACACTCATATCCATGTGCATATATATACATACAAAAACACATATAAAAATACAAATGCATCTACATATGTACCAGTGTTTAAAAATTTCTCTAGAATTCTAAGAAATAAGGTGAAAATCTGCCATGATAATTCAATATTCCTCTGCTTTAAGATTGAACTGCAGTTTTAAGGTGTATCTTTTATTTATTTTTTGTCTGCATATTTTGCTTGAAAACATTTTGGTTTATAGTCTGCCAGGGCCTACAAGGATAATGCAAGATCAGCTGAACTTCAGATACTTTGGATGCTAGCTCTCATTACTTAATCATGAGACACAGGACTATTAAGACTCTTAAAAATGAAAGCCTCGTTCTCTGACCAGGGAGGGAAGAGTTGGCATATGCCTTTGGCTGCATGCCTTATTTACGTTAATGAGCAAGTAAGATTCCTTCCCCCTGTGAGGGAACTGAACATCCTTTCTCCTGAAACTTTTGGGATCTGCTGCCTGTGTTGGTTACAAAGGAGAGCCTTTTGCTTTTGGACAGCATTTTGGACACACTTGAGTACCTTTTTGCACTTGAGTCACTTAAATGAACTTACTTTTTCAAGAATGCCTTTGTAAGCCTGAAAATGTTTCTTTTTTTTTTTTTTTTTTTTTCCCCCCCACATACTGAAGGTAAAGGCTTTGTGATTGTCTGCTTAATAGCCTCTGAACCAGTCACCAGCCTCTGAACTTTAACAATAAATATTTATCCCCTTTCTCCAAGGATTTCAAAGGGTTGAACAAACACTAGCTAGTCCTTGCAACACTCTCCTGAAGAGAAACGTTATTGCTGTTCCTCAAAACTGAGAGCCAGTACTCCGAAGGAGGGATGAGACTTGCCCAATGTCACAAGCAAGTCAGTGGCAGATTCATACTCCAGCGGGTGCTTTAACTGTCAGATAGTGCTTCAGCCCCCTAACACGACATTGCTAAAGACACATTTGGCTCAGTTCACAGTTGTATTTACTACACCTGTTAATACAGACATATCAGACTCTTTCTTTTTCTGGCTCCGATACAAATTGACCCAGGAAGTCTCACCCATGGACCCCCAACAAGAGAAAGTGTTTCTTTCCCCCTTACACAAATCTGGAAAAACAAAGTAGGCTTATTCTTTGGGGCTATCTAAAGACTGCTGTGTGTCAACACACAAAATCATTTCTCACAGTGGTATCACTTGCTGGATATGTTCCTTCCCTCCAACTACAGCAGATGGTGTTTCATAGTTGGTCACAAATGGCTGTCAGCAAGCGTTTGTCTGCCTGCCAGTAACCTGTAGTTTGGGGACTCCCTCGGAGAGTGTACCAGCACTGACTCTGCTGATAGCAGCATCTGAGAAAATGATCCGTCCTTTCTTGTCAGGCACAAAATTAGCCTTCTCACTTTCAAACTGTTGACAAGGGGGATATGAAAGAAATAAGGGCTGTGCTGGCCCAGATGATGATATTTCTTCAGCTCTGGTTCGAGGCAGCTAGAGCTGATTAGTGAAAGATGGAGATACAAGCACAATCCCCTTCTGGTGTCAGGATTTTGCATGACATTTTCACCACCACCTTTCCCAAGATCGGTTTAGACTTCTCTTGGCCAGCATTAACAACAAGGAAGAGATGACCTTTAGTGACATTGCCTTGTAGCAGGAAAAAGCCTCCAACTGGTTAAAGGTGCCGGTGCACCCACCAGATTTGCTGCTGTCTTCACGTGCATGGGGAGAAGGCAGCCAGCCAGCCTGGTGTCCACCCTGACCACAGCCTTGCCCCAGCAGCAGGGAACAGGGGGGATGGGAGAAAGAGGAGACAACAGTGATGGAGACCAAATACTTCTGTCCCCATCACCTGAGACAGAAAACACTTTTGGAAGCTTTGCAGCAGCTTGTAACTATCTATTACCTTGCTGGTGCTCACCCACATTTCAAGCACAAACAGCTACAACGCAAAATTATTTATTTCAACAGAAATCTTAAAGATGAATCCATGGAGCAGAGCAAAAATCTCTCCATAGCTGCTATCACAGGGTCTTCTGCCTGTAGAGCAATTTCTCTTTAAAACCCCAAGTAGGATCTGGGCTGGTAAGTTCAGCTGGACTCACTTTCCACCTGTCTTAGCCAGGGCAGGGGTCCCCTCAGCAACATCATCCACCTGGCAGAGGAGATGCATGTTACTCATGACTGGGTGGCACGACTGTCAAAGGGGTCTGGCAACAGGGTGTATTCCCAGCTCTCCAGCTTTCACATAGCTGATGTGATGGGGGATGGGGAATCTGATGAATGTATTAATCCTATGTAGCATAAATACTGCACTGGTCAGGGGAAAGCATTATTGTATTGTTGCCAGTTACTACAGATAGTAATTTTGTTGCTCTAGTTCTGAACTGCTAGAAGAGGTTTAGAGAAAATCAGAATTTTCCTTTCACAAATGGTTTCTAACATTGCATAATTCCTTTTCATCCTAAATGTACTCTCTGTGAGAAAAAGGTAGATTAAACAAAAATTTAAGTTCCGTAAAAAAGAAATTATAACTGCTTTGGAAAACATCAGAACGATCCATCTGAAATATTCTGAAAAAAGCTGGATTTCTTAGCTTCAATGTCCTTATTTTTGTCACTGAACTCCTGTTAAAAATAAAAAGTACTAAATAAGGCAATAGTTAAAAGTTTTAAAAAAATTAGTTAAAAATGAAGAGATTGGACCTTGTTGAAATAAAACCTTCCAGTCTTCTAAAAATGAAACATTGCGGTAATTGGATTTCATTAAGGTTGGTACCTCCCCACAAATCTGCTTCTTCCACTGCAAATTTTGTTTTCCAATGAACATTTTAAGCTATTTGCTGGAATATTCATAAACAAAACCAAACTTACACCGTAACTACACAACACCAATGACAACAACCACCCAGAACAAAAAGGACACAAAAATTTTGCTTAGCTGGAATCAGGCTTGTAATGAAATTTCAACTACTTCAATAAAAGAGATTTTTTAAAGACTATTGAAGGTGAAATCTACAAGAAAAGCTGAAAATCAGATCTCCAATCATGGTTCTGTCGCATAAAATGTGTAACTATATAGCAATCTTGCTTTTTCCCTGAGTTTCAGCACTAGATTTTTATTTTGACTTTTCATATATGGATAAGTCTGTTTCTGTTTTTCTCCTTTGGCTACAAAGATTTTTCTGAGAAAAACTGAGTCAGAACTTAGCTAAGGTAAGGCCATCTGCCTGAGAATGCAGTGAGACTTTAACGCAGGTGCCCAGAGAGAATTACAGAAATGCCTGTTTCACTACTGAGCAGAATGAGTACAAAAAGAGAACGGTGACTAGACTAAGCTTGATCCTCAGTAAGTGCCTTGTGCCCTGGCTTGCATCCAGCAATGCTTTCAAGCATGCAGTCTGAGTGAGACAAGACAAACACCTAAAGTTAAGCACATGTATAAATATTTTCACCACATTTTGGTTGGGAAACTTTCTAGCATCTGCTTAAGAACATTGGACTGCCTCCTTACATGGGTACACCTAAACCCAGCTCAGCTTACTCTGCTAACTGCTAGGTCATTTAGTCCTGTATCTGGTTTGCCCAGATACATTATTGTGTTTATGTGTGTACTGGTCATATGAATGTGATGTTCATATCGTTGACCACTTAGCGATAGACTATCAATGACTTAATGACTTAATGCAGCTTCTTATTTTAGGACCAAACTGAAAGACATTACACAACAAGTAGAGTAGTCATTTCTCAGACAGCCCTGCTTCAGGCAAAGATCCAAAAAGAAAAGGCTGTTGAAAATCCCTCAGAGCCCAGCATCTCCCTAACAGGGACCATCATCCCCTCTTGGGAAAGTCCATGGGGGCAGAACTTGCTTTCTGGGTCTGTTCAGAACATACCAGTAATGTTTCCTATTTTCCCCTCTGGAAGGACAACAAAAGAGAATAAATGAAAGTGTCTGAAAGGCTGGAGAATGCACATGGCCAGGTGAGTTTACATCTTCCCAAACCAGCACTTTCTGCTCCAGTGTGCAAAGCACTCATGCTTACAGGAAAGTGCTTCCCTAATCAGTATCTTCACTCTTATGTTACCTTGTTGATTTGGCTAAGACCATAGATGTTCAGATATAACATACTGGTCACTTCAGTGGCCAGCCTGTGATAGATCAGACAAATATTTCCAACACAGAGCTCTTGTTTAGTCAGAAAAAAAATTGAGCCACTTTAGAACAGTGTGGTCCATTGTGTGGCCCATCATTGAGGCCATCTTCCACAGCAACTGCCATGGTCAACAGAGCTGAATGGGAGGTATACACAGAGTTTTAGTTGTCACTGATTTGATCAAGAGAGATGTCCTTCACCAGGAACATGACATGACTGTTGAGGCAGTCTGTATTGCTCTCACGCGTTATGGGGAGCTCTGCTGCCACACACAGTGAATCACGTGCTAGTCCAGGACTCTGAAGGCAGGAATGGATCTGTGGGCTTACACACATCAGGAAGTCCAGTACTACTGCATCTGAGCATCTGGCTTATTTTGGGCACCTGAGCATTTGAACATCTGCCTCAAATTGGCAGTAGTGGATGAGCAGGATGAACAAGAGTAAGGCAGTCTTGTGGATTTGGTTGGGACAAGAAGATGAGGAAAGAGCTAAAGTTAATTGGGGAACACTGTAGTGCATTTCTGTGTTTTCCTATTGCTCCATAAGCTGAATATTTCAAACTTAGTTTCCTAGCTTGCTAGTATCTATTTTTCTTGAACATGATCTTTTTCCCCTGCATTTCTCTCACTTACTTTACTGGATATGTTATCTTTACTCAAGCTGGAAAAGTTTTTTTTGCATGGGAATTTCATTAGCTTTTTGATAAAGTTGTCAAGGAAAAATACTGGTACTCTGCCATATGGAAGCATTTATTCACTACCAAGTATGTAAATTAGATTACATCCTTGATGGCAGCTGTGTTAATTAGCATATCTTGGTCTCCTGCTTGCTAGAATCGGACCCAAAGTTTGTCTTTTTTTTTTTTTTCCTTTTTCCCAAGCTACTCTTGGGTCTTTCACAAAACCTGTTAACCTGACCAGATCTGCCTCAGATCCCCACAAGAGACCCTCTGGGGATTAGAAATTCCTTGCAGCATTTGCCCTCTGATAGAGTGTCTCTGGCTGAAGATCTCGGCGGGGCTGAGGAGATTAATGGGAACCCCTTTGGGGACTGAGGAGATCTGCTTCACAACATGGCTTTAAATGTTGACTGGACTCATCACGAAGTGCAGAAGCTCTGCAAGAGCCCTCAAGTTAATTAGGGGAACTTGCCAAGGCCTGTCAGACACTCAGTGATCAGCATTGGATCCTTCAGACTTTTGGCAAAGCTTCGGAGACAGCAATGTGCCAGTGAAAGGCTCTAGCTGTGCTAAGTAACCACGAGCTCATTCCCCCAGAGTTACCACCACTTCTTGGAAATAGGAAAAGCAACAGAGCAATTCATGAGCTTCACAGCAAACCAGGTCTGATGTCTCTTGCCCTCCCTAAAATTTGACCCAACCTCCCCAAAAGTCATCAAGTGGTCAAATTACCCTATTTTTTCAAACTCTTTGTCTCAGATTTCATGGAATAATTTATATTAGTTAAAATGTCAGACTCTTGCACTCTGACCTGACACATTTGGAGAGCTTTATAAAGCAATAATGGTATATGAATATCCATCTTGAAAATCATTGGAGTGAAAGAAAATTTGTACTTTACAACACAGAACAGTGATAATTTGCCTCTTGAAAATCCGTTAGTCTCAATATAATATATTGTCAATCATTTACCAGACAGGGCCTATAGGTATTTCTGGGATAGCAGTTGTTCACCTTTCCTATAGAGTGTCAATCAAAAAATATAGATATTGTTATCAGCAAGACAAAACACACTTAGAAGACCCTAATGGATGTGGCTGACAGCAGCACCAGTTCTTCTAAAGAATGGCACTTTGCAGAGGAGACATGAATCAGAAATGCCAACTGCTTGTCATCTTTAGTCATAACACTACTTACAAAAATGAGGATGCTAATGTTATTATTACAGCTAAATTTCAACCAGCTCCCACATGTTCAGCCAGGTTTGACCTTGTATACAGCAAACAAAAGTTGACAATGCTGTTGATAGAGTCAGGTCTAAGGAACATGTCCCATTATCTGCAGATGTGTTACCCGTTGCTTTCATCAGCTCAGTTATAGGATGCTGGCTAATGATGCTCTGAGCTTTTCATTTGATGACTCTTCCTTCACTGCAATCTGACATGTATGTCCAGCCTCATAATGTAATTGAACAGATATTTGCCCATCCACAGCCTTATTGCACCTTGCTCTGCTTTCACCTGTCCAGCTGAAAGCAGCAGTAGAGTAGGAACTTGAAATTTAGGAAATCATCAGCCTCATTCTGCAAACATCTCTATGGAAAAGACTCCTGCAGGCAAATCACCCTCAGCAAACACAGCACTCAACAACAGAGTTCAAGGGCACTGAGAAAGAAAGTAACACTCTCCTTTGCAGTGTCCCCCCAGATAGTATGACTTGGATTAGGATGTGATATAAGTGCTTTCCAGAACTTTTGTTTTGCAGTCATTTTCTGAAAATAGGCATTTATTATCCAAGTACTTGACCATCATAAAATATGTTCTAGTGCTTTCAATTATATTTAAAGTGTGTTTCAGGGATTGCTTCAATGATTTAGTATTTTCATGGAAATATTCTGCTTCATGTACCACATTTCACTGACTAATCTGAAGAGAGTACCTGGGGGGGGGGGGGTGTGTGTGTGTGTTGTACATGTCTAAGTATTTATCTGCAGAAGTGAAACTTCAGATGTGATCTCAGCATGACACCCCCAGTTTTTTACTTATTTGGCAACAGCATGAAGATCAAGACAGTTTGGGACTTTTAGTATTATACAGCCCCAGACTGCTTCCTCTGTCACATGTGTGCTTGCCTGTTGACTGGCCATGCCATAGATGCCTACACATTTCAGTATCTACAACTTGGCTGGCTCAGGATGCTCTTGATCCATTCACCAAAACAGCAAACATATGTTTTAGTCAGCTACTTAAACACAGACCTCAAAATAAACCCATAGTAAAGCCAGATATTGATATTCAGCTTCAATAAGCCAAGGTGTCACTTGATGTGACGATGGGTTAGGAGGTTGTAAACAAGAGGTGTGCTCTCCTTGTTTCATGGATCCACACTTGCATTTGTACAACACTGATGCCAAAGATTTGTGGACCATGATACAGTCTTCTCAGTACTACTGTAAAAATTCTGTTACTGTTGATTGATGATGGTGAAGACGATTCTTATGCTGTTAATTCTTCAGGAAACTGAAAGTCGTACATCAGATGTATGCACAGTGGAGGTCATAGTTAAGGGAATGAAACATTCATTTTCTTTACCTAAAACTTCTTACTTTTCAAACTCAATTCTCTACCAGTGTAAGAACATGTCTCTTCTTTCCTCCTGTGAAGATACTCTTGCTGTTTCCTCCTCGGTGCCCAGACTTCTTGAACACCTCTGTCCAGCCACTCTTCCCTAGCTGGTAATTCTTGAGCTGTCTGGTACAACTGGGAGTGAAACTACACTCCCTCATATTCACTGCCACATTTAATTAATGCTCTGTCTATGCAGAATGACTCATTAGATTGGTATAAACTTTATGGCAATGCCAATGAGCATAAGTATTGATACTTAATGGCATCACATAACAGAAGTTAATGAGTATGGGGAAATCCTAACATACAGCAGAAATTGTTACTTCCTCAATTTATTGGTGTAGATGCTGGGGACTAATTAGTTTAAATATTAATTAAAAGATTAACTAAGACTCCTTCACCGTATCATTTCTTCAGCTTTCTGCCTTTGGGCCAACCTATTTACGTACTCAGCTAAATACTTGCTCAGTATCATTGCAGTTCAGGACAGCATTTATGCCTGCATTTAACTTCAGGCATATACCAAAGCAGTCTTCCAAATATGGATATTTTCTCAATTTTGGTTTTTAATTTCTATTTCATGCCATTTTTTCTCTTCAGTTATTGCTCAAAACTTGTTTTTTTTCTTTAAAGATCTGTAGAAATAGGAATATTAAAACCGAAAGATTTTGTGAGCCTTTTTTCTTTCCAAATTAAAAAAAAAAAAGTTAAGTCTCATTTTGTTAGCACCAAAAACCAGTTGTTCTTTGCTGGTTTTAAGTACCCTGAGTTGTATCTTTTCACATAAGTTTAATGATGGGAAGAGCAGTCAAGTAATTCACAAGGTTTGATCTTGGTGTTAATTTTTTGCATTAAACATAAACCAATTTTCTCTCTTGAAAATAAAAATTTGTATGGTGGTTAGAATCACTAAAAGAAAAGACTTTTTGGAAGGCATTTTGAGGAGTTTTTCAGCCATAAACCACTCTCACAGAGCATCTGGGGATTCGTAAAATAAACTTATTTGAATTATGCTACCTAACAAAACTCAGTTAAGTATACTAGCACATTGCTTTTCCAATCTATGTTATTTTACAGATTTTCATATTGCAATCTACCATTTAAAATCATTTTCTAAATGATAGTGCCACCACATAGAGCCTTGGGAGTTCTGGGCAGCATAACAACAACAGCAATGTTTGTCTACCTGTATTTTGTCTGACAGTGTTTACCTCAGGGCAGAAGCCAGATCAGAGGTTGAAAAGGCCTTTTCCATATACTGCCATGAGAAAACCAGACCCAAAGAAGAGTGCCATTGACTGTCGAGTCAATCACCTCACTTTTTTGCTCTTGCCATGTATGCAATATTAGTAGCACAGGAAGAGGAATTTGGGGATAGTAGACCTGCTGGAATAAATCCAAGTTGCATCCCACTCTTCATTTAAAACAGACAAATAGGAAACTGCAATTCTGCTGGAAAATATTAGAAGTCAAACTGTTCCACACTGAAACACACAAAAAGCATGTGGAGGGTGGGACAGAGTTTGTATGCTGCAAAAATTGGGTTTTGTTCAGCTAAAACTTGTCACTGCAAAATTACAAAAACTTTATTTTCATCAAAAGTGTGACTAGTAGTAAGGCTTCATTTAACATCTTCTAAGAAAAGTTCTAACAAGCCAGCTGTAACAAAATATCAAATTTAGAAGGCTTAAATTTTTTGCTGGAAATATTTTCTACAGCACTTATGCTAATATGCATGCAAGAGTATATATGGGTGTAGTCAAGCATGTGCATGGGAATGCACTCAGTTTCCATGCAGATGGGCATCAAATTTTGTGGAGAAATAACCTATCCATTGAAAATGAGGCAATACTTCTTCATCCCTAGCCATTGCCTGGTCCCTGCCCAGGACTGTCCACTTCTCCCCTAGGATTTTCCAGTGCAAAATCGAGCAAAACCACAAACACAGCTTTGAGAGGGATCTTTTTGGTTCATGTCTTTTTAGGCGATCTTTCTGCCTCTTGAAATAGGCTGTGTTCTCTGAAAGGTGCAGTTAGCTGGGACCTCGTGGACTTGCAAAGGGATCATCTTTGCATATCTGTGCTCTCTTTTCTCTCTAAAATGATGTTAGAATGGGCAGGTTCTCCTGGTTAAAGTCCATCCCCCCTTATTACACATTATTCCACCGTGTGATAGGGATACTGGTGTTGTCTCCTGTTACGCCAGAGACCTGCTGAAGAGCGGAGCAGATCACACTGCAGGCACCCGTGGGGAGCAAGAAGTGGTGTGCTGGTGCGGGACATGTATCCCATCTCACCAGAGTTGACTGGTTACAGCTGAAAAGCTTCTGAGATTAAAAAAAATCATTGCAAAGGTGCTTGAGAAATATAGCGAGCATGAGCCTGGCTTCTTCTGGTTTCCCTTAAAGTTAGCAGCCCTCAGATCCAGGGAGGCAGCGTCAGTTTTGTTGGTCAGGAAGCATCTTCCCCAGCAAAGATTTTGGTGAGCAGCGTGTGTGTGGGTAGAGTGTGCTGTGGGAGACTACCGCGGGCTGATATGAGAGATGATATCGGAGATTAGTTAACCGTATGGGCTGAGTCCCTGGGGAGGTGTGTGAAATGAATCAGATTAAACAAAATTGATAATGTGAATACTTAATCAAACAGACAAAGGTAGTCTGCACAGCTAATTAGGGGCAAATAGAGCGTCCCTCTTGTACCTCATTTAACTGACAAATTGTGCAGACAGTTTTAATGGGAGTCTGTTTAGCAAAGAGAAGGCTGTACAGTTGACAGCTTGGCAAAATGTGGTTTCTGTAACACCACATGATGCTTATGGAAATTAGCCTGGTGCAGCTGAGCTCCGAGTAGGTGAGAGCTGCCCAAACTCTAGTAAAATGGTAAAATGGACCTTTTGTAGGCCTCTGCTCCTGACTTCTTAAAGGGACCTAGCTACTTTTCTGCAAGCTGGCAAAGAACATTTCTGAAGAAATGTAAAGGATTGTTACAATACCAGAAAGGACCACTCCTGTAGCCAAGAAGGCAGATAAAAAATTCAGACTACCTCACCTTAGCTTATTACAATTTTCTGGTTGGATTCTTCGTAAAAAAAAAGTCACTTTCACAGCTTCTCAGGAGGTATGTAAATATGAATTACTGTCAGTGTTTTATGTACAAAGAAAATGACAGACCAAAGGGATCAGCTGAGTCCTGGAATATGGGCCAACTCCAGGGCCACGCTGAGGACTGAGCAGTCAGCCAGAGCTGGGGCCACAGCTCGTCTTCTGGTGCAGTGGGGTCTCTGCTGCACTGTGGAGTGACTCTCTTAATAAATACAGGCCTCCAGTTTCTTAAGCCCTGAATAGTACAGATGTCAAGCTTTTCTACATTTTCTGATAATCCCTTCCTCTGCATCTGTCTCCTATCCTTCTCCAAAATAACCATATCCCTTCATTGCATCTCCTTGTGTGTCCCCGAGGCCCACATACCTAGCCCTCTTCCAGAGGAAGATCTTTGGATATGTTGTAAAGTCTGATGAGACATGTTATAAACATGAGTTGGAGGCTGAGCCCTTCAGGAACATGAGACAAGTGTCCAACCCTGATTAGTTCTCAGTGGCCTTCACCAGATCTTTTGTGAGCAGTTGCTGTTGCACTGATGTAGGAAACCAAAGTGTCTTGATGGTAAATGGAGTGCAGCTAAATATGTCTTAAATTTGTGAAACTGTATTCAGGCTTCTTCTCTAGTTTTGCATCTGCATGTGTTTATAGGTTATAATTTCTAGCATGATAAATGGGAGAGGCTTGTGAGAGGTTTAACAAGGGATTTTAGGCAAATCTCTTTGTGTTAGTTCTCCTCAAAAGACTGCTCTGCCTCACACTGAATGTCACCAGGAGCAAGGGGAGGTGACCTGCTATCCTTGCAAAACCAGCTAAAATTAATACAAGTTTTGTTGGGAGTCATTGTCTGGGACATGGCAGCCTCTGTCGTTAAGCCTCCCTTTTAGTTTCACTGGCCACTAAACTTCACAAGAAATTGGTGAACTTGTATGAGTACATCCATAGGTGTGCACATCTGTGTGCACATACATGCTATGTTCACTCAGACAAGCTATACATTTTGATCATAAAATCAGCATACTGTAATGCTTAGAGAGTGAGAAGTCTGAGGCTGTAATGTGAACGGTGACTTTCTAATTTATGTTGGCCATTTCACTTAACTCGTCTGTACCTCAGTTTCTACACCTACAAAACAGGATTGTACTTGCTACCTCAGAGCACTATTAGAAAGAAATGCCATCTTCACCACGACCCTTGGTGATGAAGCACAGGATCTCGCATAGGTCAAATTCTTAGCTAATGAAAACTTGATAGTGCAGCCAAAATCATGTGTTGAAAGTGTCCAGGAAGAAAGTGCAAAGCTCAAGGAACTTGTGGCTTCTGATTCTGTGACTCACTTGGGAACCATATTAGCTTCCTTCCCTTCCAGCTGAGTGGCGCTTATCATCTCAGTGCTGCAAGGACTTCAGCAGAAGAAAAATTGAGTGCCGTCATTTCCACAATAGCCTGGAGTGTTGTCACATTTGACATCTGACTTACTTATGCTTAAACATCATCCACTGTTGAAAGGCATGAGTTTATGAAGGAACATAAAGATGGTAAACGCATGCCCTGAGCTGAACGTATCAGGAGTGAAGTGTATTATATGTGCAATAAAGCTGAAAGACGAGGCATTGCCTGGAGGTAATGGTTCGTCTGAATTCACTTCCGGAGCTCTCCTTGTGGAGCTCTGTCCTTTCAAGGAAATTCTTTAATACAGAAGTTATAGAGAAACTAATTAAAAGGTGGGAAAGAATGGAAATTATTTAATCAAACTGTGCCAGTTAGAAAACTTAAAATTTGATCCTTGTATAGTTGTGGATGATTTTGTCCTGTTTGTGTTAGGTTTTTTCTTTTGTATCTTCTCAAGGAACCTTCATAACATGTAAAGCCATTCGATTCATTTATTGAACAGTTCATGTATTTGGGCAGAAGTCTGTGTAAACCAGCAATTCCTATTCTGGTCCCTAGTGACTTACTCAGCCTACCTCCACTAATGTGAAATGGGGATAATGGAAATTTCCTACAGTAATACAAGTGTTTGAGTGTGGCAGCTAGCATTTGGAGAACAAAAGAAAGAAGGAAAGGATGAATGAGAGAATGAAGGAATGTACAAAGAGATAGAAAAATGATGGGGAAACTTCTGTCTGAAGGCCCCAAATCCCTCTCCTACACCTCTGAGGAGCAGCCTTTCTGTCAGGTGGACACAATCCAGCTATCGCAGTGGCTGAAAAAGCCTTTGGGAAGTAGAAGGATTTCTTTTTTTAACCTCTTCTCCAACTTGTTAAAGCCTGGGTAAATCCCAGCAGCTCCCTTATGAAACGCTTGCCTGAGCAAAAGTTTTTTTCAGAGCATTTCATGAGTCGCACATAATTGAAATAGGAGGGGGTTTGAGCCTGCTTCAATAGAGCAGTTTGAGTTAATTGATAAACCTTCCCTTTTTATTATCAGTGCTACCCTTCTGTCTGAAAGGCAGGGAGATTTCCTTATGGGATTTGAGCAAATATTGGAAATTGCAGTGGCAAATTAGCAGGGGCCACAAACCAGAAGTGACAGCTCAAGGAGGCTGGTGGAGGGAGTGGAGCAATCCCTTACCAGTAGCAATTGGCCAGACTTATCATATGGACTAATCACAACAGAGCTGGTGAAATAATGGGCACCAGATGTTAGCGCTTTGTAGACGTTGGCTCTCTGGAGACCAGCTCCAGCAAGCCAGCTCCCCGGGAGCAGGAGCATGGCGCTCTCATCTATTAATAGGACAGTGGGCTGCTGGTCAGTGCCTATTCCACAGATCTAATTGGTGACGCTACAGCTCCTTTTCCCAGCTTTAGGAATATTTGCATTCATGAGGAGCATTTCCATGGCTTGTATGCCTTAGATTCATGGCACTTTGTTTTGCTAAGAATTCTCATGAATGAGTGAGTGAAAAGTAGTCACGCAATAGGTCAAATCATTAGCGCTTGCATCCACAGAGGTCTTTAATAGGGATGCTTCTTTGCAAAGTGCTGAAAATGCCCCCGCAGTCTTCTACAGCTGCAAAGATTTTACTGTCACAGTGGGTAGGAGGGAATGGGGTGGGAATGTTTCCCCCAGGAGCTTTGCAGAGAAAGCCCTGAACTGCTCTCCAGAGGCCAGGAGCTGCAAATCCAGACAGGGAAAAAATAGACTCTTCTCTTGCTCTTATGTGCCATGCTCCCAGACCAGGTTTGGCCAATCTAGCCTTATAGGATTAGTTTATGTCTCTCTAATTATTTGTACTAAGCTTGCTTGACAAGACAGAGATTTGCAGTTAAGCCTCTGCTAAGAGCACTGCCACCAGCGCTGCTGTCAGCTGCAGCACACTGTGCCGTGCCGTGGCTCAGAAGGACGAAGAAGGTGTGGGTAAGGTTTTGTGCAGGGGGTCAAACCTGGCTAGGTAGTCCACCTGGTGGGTGGATAAAGAGGATCAGGAACCTTGCCTAAAGCGGAGGTGGCACAGAAGACGGTCACCAAGTTAAATATAACCACTGCTTAAAATAGGATGAATATATCTGTAAGCGACGTTTGCCACGGTTTGTTCTAAGGAAACCACGTCTGTGGCGTGGGCCCCATCACTGCCAGTGCCAGGCACAAAGCATGGAGCTCCTCCTCCCCTGTCTGCAGCACCACCAAGCCAGCTCTGCTCTTTCTCCCTTCCTTTTCCCACTCTGAGGTGGGCGGATGCTGGCTGGCTCTGGTTTCAGTTGGACAGATGGGAGCTGTCTTTCCTACGTGATCTGTTCGTCTCTCAGCGCAGGACTTTCTGGGCTTTTTCATGCAGAGGGGATATAATGTGGATGGCCTTTTAGGATATTGAGCAAATAAGAATCTTCTTTTCATCCAAAGCATCTTACAGGTCCTCACCCCTGTGTCCAAAAGCAGAGGCACAGGCAGTCCTGTCTGTGTTTATCCATGTCCTCCTTGGCTGAGAAGAAAGGTGTTCTGATGAGGAAGATCTATAATCATAACTTATATTCTCATACATTATATAATAATTACAGAATTATAGTAATAATCTTAGACATTTTTAATAGAAATATATACTATGTAGTTCAATAGATATCACTACATTTGTGCGCTCAGGGTGAGTATGGCTATGGCACTTTTGGGTTGGAGTGGGCTTATGTGTGGCTGCATGGAGTGGAGGTACTACTGTCACATCACCACAGAAAGGACCTGTCACGTCTTCTCTGGGAGCTTCTGTAAGCAAAAGTGAGAGGGTAAAGCTCAGAGTTTATAGAGCAGCTTTCAAGGGTAAATGTTGACTGTTAACTCTCCTGAACTTCCAAGTGGGATTTCAGAGCTTCTTTCTTTTCTTATTCAATGGTTCATTGCATTGGCAGGCTTTGCCAGACCTTCAGCTGTTCTGGGCACTTCTCTTTTCACCTTCACATCTGGGTTTCAGAAAACATTGAGTACTTCCTCTCTGAAAATTAAGACAGCTTCACATTGTGCTTTACTAAGGAGGCCAGGTCAGGCTGGGCACTGGAAACCGTTCATTATTTGTGAAATCCAGCCTGTGGGTTCTAAAAGGAATGGCAGCCCAAAAAGAGCTACCCTCCTGAAAGGGACACTGACAGTAAAAATTATTGGTCATATGACTCCGTTCATTCATAGCTGGCAAGGCCCTGGCATCTCATAGAAATTGGATGTTACTAGATTTGTTATCGCAGTGATTAGAACCAAATTAATTTGGACACACAGCTCACTGTTCCCCAATAATGTATTTACATTCCACTGTCACCTTTAACACTAAACTACATTAACTTCACTTGTGTTCCCTACATTAAGATTTCAGTGGCATTTATTTATAAAAATAAGAGATTTTTCCTGGGAAAGTTTTTAACAATTTTTGTGTGTGTGAGAGAGCTTTGAAAAGCTGATTTGGTGGAGACAGAACTGACAGTTCCCATTTAAATGCCAAATGTCTCTTCTTAACTTCAATCTGCATCTAAAACAAAAAACCCATGCAAGACACAGACATTCCTTGCAGTCATTAAAGCTATTCCTGTGGTCCCCCAAGAGTTGTAGTTTTTTCTTTTGACACTTGAGATCAAACAATCAATCACCGAATACTTCCCCCTGTATCTGGTTTAGCAATCAGTTGCCATTCTCTGGCATATGCCAGGAACATCTTCCCCTCCCCTCTACAGGATGCATTTCAACTTGAAACAGCAGCTTAGCCTTTGCAACAGCAATCACCAGCCCGATGATATCTAGTGGACGTTGGCAGGAATGCTGCAACCAGAGAGGTGAGAAGGGAAAAAGTCAGAGGGTTTCTGTCAACTCCTGACAGTGGCAGGAATGTCCCATTTTCTGATGAGCTGCCTTTCAAGCCTTGGCAGAGCCATTACCAATTCTATGGCTGCATTTCCCTGCATTTGGAGCCATCTGTCTTTACTCCTACCATTCTGAAGTCAGAAAAGAAAATTATTTTCACATTAGCAACTCATTAAATGGCACCAAACTTGTAGCACAATCACTGCTGGAGCCAAACCCATTGTTTTTGCACTTCCAAATACCTACTTGGAGGCATTGTTCGGCAAGCGGGGGGGGGCTGGCTTGCAGGACCTTCTGTCATGCACATGGGCAAGTGGGTGGGGTGGAGCCCTGTCACCCTCATCCATCATTCTCCATCAATGTCACCACCACCTGCAGAGGCATTACCCCCAGTCAGTCATTCACTCCGTCATTTATTTCTGTCCATCAACATGAGCAGAAGAAGAGGATATGAGTAGTCAGTATCAAAGCTGGTAAGATTCTTAAGGCTTGTTTAAGACAGCAGAGATATTGAAGACCTTTCAATGACTTGGGTAAATTGCACTTTGAGTTTAGTTTCTCAGCATAAAGGAGTCCTCAGGAGGTCAGGTAATGTGTGGATACTCACTGCAAATGCTCAAGGCTATTGCTGATTAATTTATGCAAAAGTATAGTGCCTTTGGCTGGGGAAAGAGAAAAGCTGTTGTTTCAGCAAAGCTGTGTTTCAGCAGTCTCATCACCCACTTTTGTTTCTTTAGCTCATTGTGAGAAGGGAAACACAATGGTTTCTTTTGAAGATCTGGCTCAAACTCATCCTGATGTCTCCTTCAAAACCCCTCAGTTTCCTGTCCCTGGAGTGAATTACTCACTACCTCACTAACTGAAAGCGCCTGATCAATGGGTGCAGGGGTAATGGGATCCCCAGCAAAACTGCCGCAGCAGCCCCTCAGCAGGCAGCCCTGCTGGAGAGGGCAGTGTCCACCTCAGTGGCCCTGCTCTGGCAGAAGTACACTGAAGAGCAGTGATGGGGGGAGCCATTTGTGTGGGCCAAGCCATGAAAGAGCAAATACATTTCTGTGCTTCTTGGATAAGCTCGTGCTAACATCCGAACAACTTTTAAGACTTCAGCTTCTGAACCAGCCACTGAAATCCTCTTTGGGAACAGCCCTGAGTTCCCTCAGCCTGCCCAGCAGCTTAAAGCAGATGGTGGATGTGGTATTCTCTCTACACAACTTTTCTGAAACAGTTGTGTTACTGCGGCTTTGCTGAGAGCTGATGTGGGCCTTGAGAGATGCAGCTGCATTTTAGGGGCTGAGCAAAACATTTCCTGCATTGCATATGAAAAGCCTTCTGGGAATCAGAGGGTATTAATCAATTTTAAATGTACCATTCCTTGCCTTTAAAAATCAGAGCTCCTTACACATTGTCAAAGCCTCCCCGAGCCCTTTCTGTCCCTGGAGTCGATCACTGTGAAATGAGGACATGTTGCAGCATAGCTTATTAGGGGAACTGGGGTGTTTCCGTTTGTTTGGATTTGTACAGAAAAGGGTTTTTCACAGGGGCCATGCTTTGACAGTCTCATCCTCCCCCAGGCTGGTTAGCATTTAGCAAGGAGCGGCTGACAAAGCTCCTGGGCCATGGAGATCCACAAGGTGCTTGCAGCTGGCACAGATACCTCATTAGAAATTCATTTTTTCCTGTCATAATAACAAAGTGCAGAGCAGCGGTGGCAACATAGTTTCGTATGGGAAAGCACACAAAAGGGGACAGCTGAAAGAAGCTGTGCTTTTCTCCTGTATTTCCAGCCCGACAGAAGCATCTTCAAAGGGAGCAGCCTTGCCCGTCCGCCGCACCCTCTTGGCCTGAATCGCTTGAATGGCATTTTATACACCTACTGCACCCTGGGGCCAGCCAGCCTCCAGGAAACCCATTCACCCGCCCGGCTCCTTCTCCCGGTGTTTTGTTGTTTTCTACCCCGCGGAAGCAGCGGGCAAATAGAAATGACACCCCCGGCTTGTGAGCTTCAGCTCCCTCGCAAGAATTTCTGAAACTGTGTTCCCAAGCAAGCGGAGCTGACCCGGTTTGTTTTGGGGAGGGTGGAAAGCCTCCAAAAGCAGAAAATGATTTCTGCCTAATTCCCCTCTCTGTTTATTCATATGGGGAAAGTGAAGAAGTAGATTTAGGAGGGCAGAAGTCAGAGGAGAGCAGTATTGCTACTGTCACTACTGGGATAATGCACAGATGAGTGCTAGCAAGGAGCCTAAACAGTCACTGTGAAGATGGAGAGTGTCAATGAGTGACCCTTCTCATGCACAAGCACCTTGATCCACCTCCCCAAAGCTAATGCAAGAGGTGAGTGGGTTTCTGAAGGTTGGGAGATTTCATCTTCTTAAAAATGTAGACCAGAAGCCTGACAAAGATTGTGTTTCAAAATTTTGGCTTTATTTTTCTTCCCATCTTTTTCTTTTCCATCTTTCCCTCCTTTTGTCTTTTCTCCTAGCATCACCACATGTATTAAAAAAATGAGGAGGATGGAGGAAAGAGAGAGACAGAAGGTAAACAAGCAGTGGGGGAATGGAAAGGCCTGAGAACCAAGAACTGAAAGTCCTCAAACTAAGTAGTTACAACTCAGAAACTTCCCACTCATACACAGACCAAAACTGGAGGTAATAATTTCCCTTTTCAGATAAGGGGTTTGTCTTCTTTTCTTTTTTTTTTTTTTTAAAAAAAAAAAAAAAAAAAAAAGACAAAAAGGATTCCTGATACAAAAATTTGTCCAATCTGTGTGATATATTAAACACTGGCACTTCACAGTCATGCCAGTCCCTTGTAACACAGCACCAAAAATCCTTGGCAAAAGTACAGCAGATGAACATGTTTTAATCACTCAGCCTGGAAGGGAAGCTGCTAGGGAAGAGCACCAGGCAGACCACCAGTACAAAAGCAGTACTTGCAGTTTTCTGCCAGAGAAATCTGAATCCCTACTTTGCTATACGTGGCAGCCCAGAGACACTAGCATCAGAAATACTGGGTGGTGGGAGAATGAAGGGGGCTGCAGACTGTGAGACAAAGACCATGACGCAAAACTTTAACACATTCCAGGAATACTGTCATCCATGCAAGAATCATGTATAAATGCCTTTTCTATTCAAGAAACCAACTGCCAGATTAAACGATGCGGCATTTTTGCTATAGACATTGGCAATAAAGTTATGCTCAGCAAATGGGGATTCACTGTAGCTTGGATAAATGTTTGAAAGTGTCCAAATGTACTAAGTCTAATTTTAGGCACTCTAAGAACCATTACCTAGCCCTCCAGAGAGCCCAGGCTTTCTCCACTGCCTAAATAGATAGGGTCTAGGATGACTATCTTAACTTCAGGCTATTGTAAACTTAGCCTCTTCCATCCTTCAATGTCACATTTCAGAAGTAATTTAGTGAAGGATACTGAGCATCCTTCTAAAAAGAGTCACTTATGGCACGACTAGTAATCAGCAAGCACAAAGATATTTGGGATATTCTGAAAGGGAGTGCTTGGGGAGGACAGGGATAGGGGTACTGGGATAAATGTGATGATGAAACTCGAAAACAGACACAAAGCAAAGGCCTCCACCACCTTGGCCTGCAACAGGAATTTAAGAAATGTTGGGGTGGTATAGAACAGGGTGTCTATCAGGCTAAGCAGGATGTGCACTGAAGTGGAGATACTGATCTAACTAACTTTGGCTGTGCAGATATTTGGGTTATGGTCTCAGCTCATTGTCATGGCACCATCTGTTCTTTATTTGCCAGGGGACTTCCAGAGGGTCCCTTGTTCTGTCTAGTTGGGGTATATCTCAAGGTGTGGGGGAAATTGCTATCTGGGAGTGTATCCATATTGCCAACCATCTGCAATAAGAAGATAGGCTAGATGAGAGGAAACAAGATTAATCTGGTAAACTCTAGGTGGACTAATTTATTTGAGACATTGAACATCTGGGTAATTTCTGTGACTCACCAGGTTGAAACTGAACGCTATATTGTTTACATGCAGCAGGCATAGAATATGCTCATATGAGGGCTGCAGGTGACATCTATACTAAATAAGATGGACTACCACTACGTTTTCTGGCTCTAAGGATAAGTGGCACATTGAGAGTCATGTCCATATGACTAAACTCCCTTCTTCCCAGACCTGCTGACCTAGTAGTCCACAGCACCCTCCAGGAACAATCTGCACTTCCAACTATCCTCCAGATAGAGGCATTGCCTAGGAAAGCACTGCCTAACTCAAACAGAGCTTTGCTGAGGCAGGTACTAACTACTAACCCATGGGGGTGACTATGGGAGGGTACCTGAGCCCATAGTTACAAGTTTAGACATGGCCACCCAGTCTCTGACAGAGACAGCTTTCATACACAGCAGAAAAATAAAGGGTACCTATGTAGATGCATGAAGGGATAACAATAGATGGCTGACCAAGAGATGATTTTTTTCCTTGTAAGGCAGTGTATTTGATCTACAGATGAATCTGCTGCATTTGAGAAGACTCCTTACAGAGATTGTTAGGGCAATATGCCAAGAACTAGGAGGTGGCAAATCATTCAGTTAAGCTAAAACAAAAGTGAGCTCAGGTAATCACAGATTTAGCACATGACAAACTTGTCATGAAGGGTTTACAGTGACCATGAAAATTCCTTTGTCAGATTGTCAGAAGCACAGAGGAGTTGGAGCATGAATCAGGGACTAATCCACATGTGAGACCACTTGGGTGCCATGGGAGAGACTGATTTAGAGCAAGGCTTTAAGCCTCTGTCAACTCCAGCCCCTGACAGGACACTGCTCAGTGAAGGAAGCTTGAGAGGGATGCCCCCTTTTTCCAAGCAAGAATCAGAAGTGGTGCACCGCTACAAATATGAGAAATCTCAAAAAGCATGTATTTACATATTGGAAAACCATTATCTGCCCATTCTGAATTCACAGCATCCCTGCAGAAATTCAGAGGTATTGGGTAGAGTCTAAGGTACCTAACACTGCAGCAATCAGTAATGGCTTAGTGATATCCCATCCCACACTCACTGTGGGCACCCACCCCTATGTGCTTGTTTCTCTTGTAGTGTCTAGGATGCCATGAGTAGTGTATGCCTGCTTGGTGGTGTCTGCATAACGTGGGTAGGGCAGTGAGCAGAGACCATGGGGAGGGACCACGTGGGCCCATAGAAAGGGATGTCAGGGGGCTGCTGTTGCTAATGAATGTCCAATAAGAGGCATTATAATCTTACTTGTCAGAGGTTTGACTGCTTTATCCTGCTCTCTATCCTAGATGACTCTATTTTTTGTGGTTAATGGCTAATATTCCTTTTTGCTGTTTCTTTTCTGCACTGCATTAGAATTGTATTGGGAAGAGGTACAAATTTTCACAGACAGAGCTTGAGATCATTATATCTCATATGGCTAGAGATGTCAAAGTCAGGGGAGGTGCTTCTCCTGTCCTCAGTCCAGAGGGATGAATACTCAGCTCACTTCCTTGGCATCTCCGACAAGCTTTGTAAAGGTAAACTTTTACATAGATTTGGAGACCTGGAGATGGAGGTCACTGGTCCGTATAGTACACCCAAGGCAGAACATAAGGATTGTAAAATTCAGCCCAAAGGTAAAAAATACATCTGTAACTTCATGGTCAACAAGCGCAAATCAGACCTGCATGCAAAAGTCTGCCACGCTCTCGCATTGTTTTCCTCCTTCCCTAGCCACCATCTCCTTCCTCAACAAAGGCACCTGAGAACAGAGGCAACTCATTGCCTGGCACCCAATTTGTGAGTGAGTCTGATGGGTACTGTTTGCACAAAGTCCCACTCTGTGCTCCTTTTCTTCAGCCTGGCCCTGCTGTGCACAAATAAAAGAGCATCTGAAAGCAAGCTGGCCTCTTGCTTAGTTGAAATCTGAGTTAGTTTAGTCAATTCAGGACCAAGAAGAGGCTTTCAGTGACATTCAACTATTTCTGGAGTCTGTGGCAGACTCCAGCACCACTGAACGGAGTGAAAGTGATGGACTAAGAGGTGAGACTTTCTGTCCAGTCTTTGGCACCCCTGATCACCAGCAACCATGAAGCATTTATGTCCCCAGGGAAAAGTGCAAATGACCTTACAGTAACTAGCTGTGGGAGCATACAGCCCTTTGACATAGCAGGCTGCCTTTTAATCCTGGGTAATTGCAAGTGGGCATCAGCCCTGAAGCAAACTAGGTTTATGGGTTTTGTCCCTAAATGACTCCCAGCCTATTTAGTTCACAGTGATGTGAAACACAAAATTCCTCTTGAAAAAAACCAGGGCAGGATCAGGCCCAGAGAAGGTCAGAATCTACTGTCTGGATTACACCACATATCCCTTCATTCACTCTCCGGGTGCATTTCAGGAACGTTTTGGAAGGGTGTTCCTTGTCCTGCTGCTGTCAGCTGGGGAGGTTGTTTGTTTTCCTCAGCATTTTATTTTTGTACATTATTATTAATTAATTCTTTGTGGCCTTAAGTGTAACTGTTTTGAAAGTAGCAGACCCCGAAATTCATTAAATGTGTGAAATGACGGGAGAAAAAGTGTGAAATTGTAACAGTCTGTTTGGGGCTGATTAATAGAAATTTCTCCTGACAATCCCTGGGCCCTTCCGGGGGTCACTGGAACAGAGCAGCTGTAAAGACAGCAGGAGCAATTTAGAAGCTGCCCGATGGGGGCTGTGCAGATTTTGGAACAAGTGGGGAGAGTCCCATGCCCTTGTTCAGGCCAGTGGGAGATGATTGGCCACCACGGTGTCACGTTAACATGCAGATTAGCCGGAAAGGTGCTCCCACCAGCCTCAAAAGGGTTATTTTGCTGGAAGGGAGGTTATTGTTGTTACAACTATTTTCAGTCCTCTAGCAATGTCACCTTTAAAGCTGTTTCTGCTGCATTGCTGCATCTTGCTGGCTGTGCTCCTGCTAAAGAATGAAGGGCTAGCAAGGCAAAAGCCCTGTGGTGGAAAGCATACACCATCCGGGTGAGGCCGGAGGGAGATTGCTTCACTTTCTGTCCTCCTCAGTGGCTGGAGAGTCACAAGTCAGGGTCTGAGCTGAGGCTGGACATGGTGCTTGGGCTGCTGCTGGGTGAAGTCCTCAGTGGTGAAGGCAGCCAGTACCAAGGACCAGGGAGGTCGGACGCCTGAGCCTGTGAGGAGGAATATTTCCCCAGCTCCCACCAGGCACCCCAACTTAAACTGCTGACTTTTTTTCTTCTTCTTCTTTTTTTTTTTTTTTTTTTTTTGAGCAGCTCTATATAGCCAAATGCTTTCACCCTAAGAAAAATACAAAAGAAAACATCAAAGTAAATGTCCCCACACTGACATAAGGCTAGAATAATGGTGACCTAGTAGCTAAAGACTGGGACGAATACTGAAAGTAATTCACTCCCCTCCATAACAATGGGGCATGTGTGACAATGATATATACCAGGAGGCGAGGAGAGCCACTTTTGTTGGGTAGTGATACCCCACAAACCCAATTGTAGGGAGATCAATACTGTCATAGGACAATCATCAAAGACCATCAGCTCATCATATTTTCATACCATAAGCAGCTCAAGGCGCCGGGGCTGCCTCTCCAGCAGAAAGCCCTGCGCGGAAATTTGAAGGGTGTGAAATCGACATGATTAATAATTATAGTTATTAGCACATGTACCAGCTGCTCATGTATGGCTTAGCCTGTGATTTATGGGGCCATAAATGCCCATATCTGCTTCTGATGCGGAAAGGAGAAGGGCACGCAGTCATGGGCAGAAAGCATCGTCCCCAGTGCCAGGAGCTTTCCTCCCCCCGCCCCTGACAAAATTAAAACAACAACAAAAATGGGCCAAAAAGTCACCGCTGCTCCACAGCAATGGAAGGAGCCCTTTTGTTCACATGTCTGCCTTAACGGCGGCTGAAACCTGTCTGCTCAATGTCCCCAAAGCCTTTGAAGTTTGGATCCCAGCTAACAAGGGCTAGAGTTTTCCCTCCCCCATGCAACTTCACGCTGTTGCCAGGCTGCAAACAATCACCATACATATTACAGATGAAACCACGAGGACCAACAACAGAAGAAGCAAAAACTAATTGTCTAGGTGCCAGAAGTTAAAGCTTTTGTTTCCAAATGTAACTTGATTCCCCTTTCTTCCACCTCCCCCCCAGCCCCACCATCCATTTACAACGTGGTTCATCATAGAAAATTATTTTATTTTGACTCAATCTGAAAAAATGGTTTGAAATGGCCACACACACAATATCACCACCCTCTCCCAGTAGATATGACAGTGCATTAACTCTTCTGAGGTTATTCTTGACTTCTGAAGACTTAATGGCTTTTTCCCCGTGCCAGAATAAGAAAACCTGGTTAGCGCTGCAGAGAAGAATCACAGCCTACCACTGCATGTGAATGTGCAGAGATGAAGCAGAGAGCTGCAGACCTATTTTTCCATAACATTCATAGCAATGGACTAGCTACCTCTTGTTCTCAAGCAGAAGCTGAAGTCACTGTCCTGTCCTAGGGGTGTTGTTTCCAGCCTGCACTGAAGTCAGTAGTAAAGCTGCACCCCTCTTCTGAATCAGGTGGCAGCAGAGTGCATGGCAAACAGACCGAATGTCTCCCTGCTACATCTTGTGAAATCTTGTGAGCTACATCATTTCATGAAGCCTACTGATCTCACACTGACCTGGTGGTCTATAAACTTCAGTGAGATGAAGAATTTCCTGAACAATGAAGATGAATGCAACTAAGAAAACAACACAGCACAGTAATGCATCTCAAGGGCTAAAATGATATCAAGATACTGCAACAGCCTCCGACAAACACTGGAGTTGGGATGTAAGAAGGGAGACAAAAGGGGGTTATGGGACCATATTTTCTATCTCTTCCATTCTACAAAACAGTGATCAAATTATGTAGCAGGATAACAGCAAATGCACTGCGATGTCAAAAGGATTACCTGAATTATTCTGCTTTTAAATGGACTCCATGTAGTTCCCACAGTTCAAGGTGGAGGAAAGACCAATGTTAATAAAATAACTTAGTATAAATAATTTATTCAGTGAATCCCATAGAATTGATTTCTATTTCTTTTCCTTTGAGAAACAGTACTTTGGGCCAAAAAATTGATCTGTGTTCATGTAAAAGGCTTTGCTAAAAAATGGACATATTCTAGGGGAAGAAAACATTTTTCATAGATGTTGATTTAAAAACAATTGTTTTCCATTGAAAAGCTGTTTTAGTGAGAAAAACTGACCAGCCTTTAAATGAAGTTATTTGACATGTTCATAGCATGCTCACCTATTACACCCCTTTCTTTCAGTATTGAAATGCACCCTTCAAAGAGCTTGTGAGTTTTCTCCTCTATGTATCTGTTGGCCTCTGTGCATGCTCAGGAAGGCTTGATTTTGAAGTGGAAGATACCAGTGATAATTTGGATGCCTAGCGTTGCCCGTTTCCCCATGTATTGCTGATCTGTGTCCTAACCAAGAAGATTTTAGTCTCTTAAAATTTAAATGGCCCTCCATGACATTGGATAATGACCAAGCTATAGCCAAACACGAGCTGTGCTCAGCTCAGACACAGTCATTTGGTAGAGTACATGAATAACTAGGTGAAATATGAGGGGTCAAACTAAATCATCTAATGCTTCTTTTTCGTCTTCTGTTGCATGAATCTGGGAGCTTCCCACAGTGAGACCACAGATGTGGGTGCTGCATCAGGTGGAGATGCCAGGCTGGGTTCTGATGGAGCATCTCCAGTGCCTGCAGCAGGATTTCTGAGCTCAACAGTAAAGCAAGCAAGGGGATGGCTGGTGCACACCACCAGCAATGCCAGGCTCCAGCACAGCCACATGCAGAGCCCACCAGCTTTTGGTGTCTTTGGGGAGAAGCGGAATTTTCTCTCTGGACTCAAACACCCACAGCTGGTTCTGACCTGTTGTGATTTGTTGACTGTTTTTTTTCACTCATCCCATTCTCCTACAATAACCCTAAAAAACCTCTTTGCACAAAGTTACCTTGTGTGTGTATGTGCATGTGTATGTATACATGTAAACCAGAAAGCTATGGAGACATAAGGCAGATTCTCAACTGCTTCATGTAATCCACCTCACTGGCTTTTGGCAAAGAGACCAGTGCCATGGATACTTTATACCGTCACCTTGGATATCCAAGGTAGATGGGGGTTGCAGATTCTTCCATTTTCATATTATATGAGTGTGTGTCAAGACGCAATCAGATTTTTTTTCTCCAGATATGTGTATATCTACCTATAAACCTGGGGACATCTCTGTGTAGTTTTACCTACATTTTAAGTATCAAAAAATTCTTAAATATCCAATTATACTGGAATATTCCATCCCATCAGCCATCTTATTTTATGGGACGACAAAAGTCATCAGCAAGTATGAGTTTACTGACTTTTTTATGAAGGAGTTTATGCGTAGAAGCATGTAAATATATGAACATCTGTGTGCATCCATGTCTGCTTTGTATGTGTGTATATGTAACACATACGATTTCTCCACTGAAAAGCTGAGAGAAAAAGTAAATATAGTGACCAAGAAATATCCTATTCAGGTAAGGTAAGGTAAGGTAAGCTAACATATATTCTCACAGAAACTGTGAATTCTGAACTACAGGTGTTTTTGTTATTTGTTATATTCAGGATGTAACCCAAAGGGAGATAATTGAGAAGAAATGTTAAAATGAGCAGAAAAGGTCAACTGCTGGTTATATTCAATCACTTAATTAAAATGTCACAAAAGCTTTTTTCCTGTTATGTTAATTCACATATGGCCTGTTTAGATTTAACTCTCAAGCAATATAACAGTATGCATTACTTCACTGAATCGACAGTGATTTTCATAGATGATAATCGAATAGACTGAAAAATTTTTGTTCTTATGCAAAATAAGTGATTTTACAACATGCTGAGAATATCTATTATAAAGGCAAAGGAGGGAAAGTGGGAAGGGAACCTCGCTGCTGTGAAGAAGAACAAGATCTCTTTCACTTTCTAACAAACAAATTAAGAAATAACGCCAAGGTCTCACAATAGGTCTGTAACCTGTATGCATGGCACAGCCACCAACGTATCAGGATAATGAAGGACAGCCTGTGAAATAACTGTGGCTTCTGGTTATTTTGCCTGATTTCATAACAGTGCTGTATCAGACAAACTGAAGTTATGATTTTATGTAGTGTCTAGAAAAAAATGAGGAAGTATGTGACTACCTTAGCAAAAGTATCCTGAATAAAGGAAGAGGGAATCAGGTGACAGAATGGCCAAGGGAGCCCACGAGGCAGTTGTCTAGTAGAAACTGTATATGTTTATACGTAAATATGTATGTGCACAAGCATGTGTGTGTCTATGCATGTGTATGCATATTTGAGTATATGCTGATCTGTGTGAGGGTATGCAAATGATCTGCCCTCTTTCAATAAGCTCTTGGGTTACCTTTAAGATGAATGATGAAATGAGTCATCTCTACATGACTTTAGTATTCCTCCCTTCTTGACTGTCGTGTCTGGAGCCTTTGCTGTGCTCCATCCAAATGGCTACACTGTGGAAGTTGTCCTCTTGTACCCCTTGATTCTGCCTCTTCCAAGCATAGAAGTTCTAAAATTTTTTGTTCAACTTCTTTTCTCCTGGACTCATCAGGAGTCCAGAAGCAGATCAGGGAATTCAGCACTTGTTTTAAGGTGGGCCATACAGGATTCAGAATTCGTAGTGGAAGGGAAATTTAGTAAGAGCTTTTAATAAAGATTTTCATTATCAGAAGATAAAGTCAATAAAAGTTCAAAACAGTTATAGCGGCCAATGGGACCCTGGTTGCCTATGTGAAGGGATATTACAGAAAATTTATTGGATTTAAAGAAAGTGGGGAGAGCCATTGCTTCCAGAAAAAGAGCTGGAAAATTACAGGTCATGGCCTGACAGGGGGATATAGTCAGAAGTAACTGTAGGCAGAGAAAGTCTAAACATCACTGCTGGAAAACAGAACTCTGCAAGGAGCATTTATAGCAATTCAACACCAATCATAACTATTTAACTAGTTCAATAATATGTTACCCAGCTAGTCTGCAATTTTCCTAAAGAACAGTTATGCAGAAATGGGCATCTGCTCAGATCACCCAATTCAAAACAAACCATTTGCATAATAAATATTTGCAGAGGAGCAAGTGGGTGGGATTTAGGCGAGTGCACAGATGAACATAAAAATCAAATACGGCTAGAAAGAAACTAGGCTTAATTACTGGAGGAAAACAAAACAAAGCAAAGCCCCCATATTTCTTCAACTACTTTAAAAAATCAGTGCAAATATCTCGAAGACATTCATTTGTCTCTTTCCAGGGTCATCATTTTCTTTCTGTTCCTCACTGACTAATAAAAAGGGCTTGTTCCAGCGCCCTGCACTATTTCATTTGCAAACAAATAGTTTGAGAGTATACATGTGTGCTCCTGTGGGTATGCAGGGAGGTGAGGGTGGATGGAAAAATGCCAGGGTCTACAGCACTGTTCCCAAATAAAGTCTGCTTCACAATGACACTTGGGTTCAAAAATAGCTAGAGCTTTTTCAATATCAGAAGTTCACCCAGAAATCAGTCTTGCACTGAATCTCAGCATGCGTTGTGGAAAATTCAGTGGTACTTTTTACCTTCCATGGTCTCATTCCAGCTGTAATATGTCCATCACTAATGTGACCGAAAAGTTATTACATTATATCCTCTAAATGAATTACCAGTTTTTACCCTGTTTCCATAGAATTAGTGGTAGAGTAGTAATGGATGAAAATGAGTTAAAAATGGACTCACTTGTTGATTGTGGACGGCTCAGAAAAGCCTGTGAAAGGGAGAGAATTGAGAGGAGAATGTTAAAATGAGCAGAGAGAGGCCTAGAAAAGGGGGGAAAACCCCAAACAATCAAAAAAAACCCCAAGACCCAGACATCTTTCCTGGGTCTGAAGACAAAGAAATTAAGTTAGAAGGATGCAAGAGAGAAATGGAGTACGAGTAGCATGGCAGCATAGCCAGGAAAAAATCATTGTAGCGAGATCCTTGGCATGTTCCCAGCATGAGGAAACTTGAACATTTAATCCAAGCACATTCTTCATGGGGCTTCTGCCTCTCTTAGCAGCACAGAAGCTCATCCGTGGTGAGGAAGGTGTAAGAGCAAGGTCTCTCTGTGTGACCTCTGCATGGCAATATGTAATGGTGACATATTAAATATGACTAATATTTTCTTCAGAACCGAGTTTACAAAAATACATGATCAGCTGTGGTCAGCAAACAAGACCATAATGTGGTGTCTATCACAGCACAAACAGGGTATTAATGGAGCCATTAATCACCATCAAAACTGTATTAGGAGTGAAGATAGCCAAAGAGAGCTTAACTGACAGCAAGTGGCCATAAACCTGTCCAAAAACTAATTTGATTACCATCATACCAGCATCTGTGCCACTTATGAGGGTTCATTTTTTTGATGAAATTAAGTAGACAAGTCGTTCATGCGTATAATAGACATCTAAATCATGGTAAACATGTTGCTGGCAAGAGAAGTAGTTAAAGAAAGTGGGAGATTGCTTTGCAGGTGAAATTTCAGGCAAAATGCACTGCCGGTGTCACAACAGTTGGTTAGAAAACCGTTGTCAAACTCATCTTGCCAAGCTGTGAGTGAGAAATGTTTTGGATCCACATTCAACAGAATAAACGCTGCTGAAAGTCGGGGGATGTCGGGAGCCTCTAGCTATTTACAAGAAGGACGGCTTTTGCCAATATAAACTCTTGCTTTTTATCGGCAATAAATATTCTCTACAAACAATCTGTTTTATTCATAGACAGTTGGACCCATTATGTTTTGGTCTTGACAGACGGGACAGTAAGATGCTGCATTTAAATGACACAGACTGTATAGGAATGTATTTCCAGATGATGACTGAGCCTGGAGCTTCCACATAAATCAGGGGAGGGAAATTATTCTGTAAGAAATATGCTCAGATTTCAGCCTCATAAATACAGAGACAAACCAAATTTTCAGGGCTTCTTAACTTTTATGTGAGCATTTTAATGATCATTTTAGGCAGCTACCAAGAAATTCACATTTACTATTAGCAATGTTAATGCACATGAGAAGTCTCTCAGGGAAGTAAAAGATAAGTTGTCCCATCTACATGTAACTAAGAGGCTCAAGTCTGAAAAGATCTCCATTTTGGAGGTCAGGATAACTGGATTTTCTGGCAGAACAAAACTGTCCATTTGCCAAAATGAATTTAGACTAAAAATCACAGTTTTCCCACTTGCTTTACCATGCCGTTGATATAGGTAGAGGTGAATGTGTAGCTGCACACAGAGCCACCACTGGAAGGAAGGGACAAGAGCTTGTAGCTCAAACAAGAAAGTATTTGAAAGCCAGGTGGGCACGTGAAAATATGCCTGCTTTAAATTTCCACCTTTAAATAGATTTAACACAGTTGGCGACCTTAGGCCACTTCAAATGTATCCCACGTAGGTTCTGTACATATGCTGAATGCATAATATAATTGAATATGGAACAGGAAGGGGATCAGTCCCTGGAGAGGGAGATTGTTTCTTCAACCTAGACATTAATGATAGAGTGAGTGACATTTATCTCCGGTCCTTTTATGAATCACTGAGACGCAAACAGTGAACACCTTGCCTTTGCTGTGAGCTATGCCTCAAGCCATGGGAAGCTGCCTGCCATTCACAAGCCAATGCCTTGTAGGCAGCTCCATCTTACCTGAGTTCGCAGATGGGCCATTCCCCAGGTGGGTCTGGCAAAACACTTCTCATTAATCATTGCTTAAAGCCCTCTCAGTGGGAAGACCTCAGGTTAGACATCATTTGGAAACAAATTGGGTGAAAAATAGCTCTGACAATAAGGAGCCCACACAGAATTCCCCTGTGAGAGCTTCAGCGGTGTGAAAACAGACTCTTCCAGGACACTAAATGATCTGTCAGTTAGCAAATGACATTATAATCCAGTTTTATGCCACAGACAAATCAAAGCTTTTGCTGCACTTCCTCATTTTTTCCTCTATTTTTCCCCCTTTACCTCCTTTAAAGTGACTGAATATTTGAGTTAGGGGAGGAAAGAAAAGGATCTGCTACAGAATTTACAAAACATACCCTTTTTTTTCAGTAAAGTGAAATAGTATCAGACTTTCCATGTTAAGTGATAGAGAGGAAACAAAATATCTCAGAAAGGAGGCAGAGTGTTTTGGCCTGTGATTCAGGAAAGAGAGACTGAGATTTCTGTTCTTCTTTGCCCTGCTTGACTCTGCTCCCAGTCCCTTTCGACTATCCCTTTCACTTTTATGGGCTGAGATACTGATTCTGCACACACCTAACTTTCTGGAGGCAATGGACTTAGTGACATGCTTAAAATAAAAGCTGTGCTTATGTACTCTGTTTGAATCAGGACTGTAATAGCAACCACACAGTTGTTCATCTCATAGGCAATGAACTGGGACTCCTACTTGTACAACACTCTGAAGACTTGAAGAACTATTTACACAGTGAAAGTAACCTCAGAGAAAATTTAAGGTTAAAGTAAGACAGTTAAAGGAAGTAATTCTGCTTTGTTCAGAACACATTGCAGATATTTGCCAAGTGTAACTGTCCTGAAACAGAAAGAAGTGAACCCCAAATCCAAATCCATTTCCAGACAGATAACCAAGTTGCAAACACTTCCAAGGGACAAACCCTAAGTCTCGCAGTGTTGTCTTGTTGCCTCTCATCTCCTTCTGCCATCATTAACAGCAGAAACCCACCCACAATCTACCAGACCCATCACAGGTGACTGGCAGTCTTCCCAAGCTCTCCATTTGAGGCTGATGCTGGCCAAAGGGTGCAGTTGTTCTCAGCCCTTCCCGGTAGTGGGGTTCCCTCTTCACCTCCAGTTTAGGTGCATGCACTGAAGTCCTGCTGGAGTAATTTTGAAAATGAAACTTTAAAATGTAGCATGACCTCAAGTGCTTTTCTGAATGGAGGCTACAGTAGCTATTACAAAGAAAAATCCTTGTGCACTCAGTGATCCTGGGCAGCCTAGTTATTCCCTGTTAAATGATAGTATTCATTTTCAAGTGCTGACACTTCATGTCAGTGGTAATTCTGGGTCCTCAGAAACATTAAGTGCCGACCAATTCAAGTAAATTTAAAAACTATGTTTCTTCTCTGCCTCCAGCATTGTTTCTTTTCTGAAGTACTCCCAAAGGTTAAATTGACTCAGGGCATGGACAACAAAAAAAGGGAGGTGAGTGTGCAGCATAATTTACCCAAACTGAACAGAGGAGCAGAGCATAATGTGGGGCAAGTCAGACGTCCTCCACTGAAAGACATAGAGTATAGCCCAGCTACCACACAGAGGCATGGACACAAGCAAAACCCACTGCAACAAAGGGCTGAAATGTAAACAGTAATTGTTAAAGCTCAAGTTTTGCTTCTTGATGATGTCTCATACTGACTTATCTACACGAATGCCTGTCTACATATTACACTAGAAAGGGTTAAGGGATGACTTTTTAATGAGTCCCAGCTATGACACCCAGTGTCCTTGCATGATGTAAGAAGGTTTTTTTGAAGTCTCTCCACTGACAGCCCAAACACAACAGGTTTTGGAGTACGGATAATGCAAATTTACAGCAGTCTGAATCCAGGCAGGCCACTATCAACTGGGGATCATCACCACATCGCAGCGACACCAAATGTTTTAAGACTCAGGGGCTGTGTAACAACCTGTTGAGGTCTGATCCCTTGCTTTTGCCTTCCCACTGAAATGTCCCCAGAGACCTCTCTGTCAGTTTTTGTCTGGAATGAATCAGTGCCTTCTGCCTACTATCCCTACAGGCTGCCTCAGGTTTCTTATCCAGGAGTTCAACATAGACCTCAAAGATTGGTTAGCCCCAAATACTGAGTTCATTTTTCTTTCAGTAGGGTTCAGCCAGAACATGGATGAGGAATCAGTGTGTTCCACGCTGGAGTTCTTCTCTAAGTCCTACTTGTCAGTACCCTCCGCCCAGAGCATGCCAGAGTGGCCCCCAGTGAACGCTTGTTAAGAAGTGAGAACAACGTCAATTATTTAGCAAACACACAGCCCATCTGTACTATTCCTTCTTGCTCTAGGCACCATCTTGCACCACGAACAGCCTCGCTGAAATCAAGCTTAAAATTGACAGTGTTTCCATGGCATATTGCTGTCAGATTTCCAATAATGGCCTCAAGGTGTTGAGAAAAGGACACTGATCCAGCACTCGTCCCAACTCAATATGTTTGCACCTCTCTGCTGGCCTCTGGAAATGGCGGGGATGCAGCCAGCCTCACTCATCACACAGAATTAGTGAGCGTGTGAGTGTCTTCGCATGGCAGCCCTGCACAGCAGTCAGCAAGTAAGAAGATTTATTGCTTTGTCTGACACTCTGTTATTCACTAACTGAGCATGACACATCTGGGACTAGGAACCATCTATTTGACATCAATGAGCCTTTTTTGCATTGATTGAGTTTATCCAGTTCATGCCCAGAATACAACCTGGGTAAGGAAAGACTCCCAAAATGGGCTGGAATGGGAGCCGCTAGTTTTATTTTTTTCCAGGAGAATGAATATGATGGGCAAATGACCTTATATGTTACAGAGCAAGGAGAGGTGATGTCAGTCACTTTAGCATCATCCTTCTTGTCATGAGGCACCATAATGATGAGAAACCATATCTTTAATGCTGATAGACTGGTGGGGAAGCACAGATCAAAATACCATAAATAATAACAACAATGTCTGGGGTCTGAGTGAAATTAAATTAAATTGCCCAGCCCATAGATGAGAGTGTGGACATGAGTTGCACCTCTCAGGATACAATTTTCCATGTGTGCTCTGCAAAGCTGGGAACAACAACCGCCCACAATTGTTTTTTCCCTTCCCTAACTGATGGGACAAGTCAACCCACATGCACAGGACCCCAACTTGCTCCAAACTAGATATAAAATATGAAAAATCAGGAAAACCTTATCAATCTTACACAGAGCTTATATCAAGCTCTGAATGCACTTTGGTTGCATAGAGAGCTTGGGCTATCACTGGACTAATGAAGGAAGTGACCCTTTATATGATGGTGCAACACTGACAGACAAACCCCTCACTGTTTGGGCGTTAAATCAGAACCCTTCCTAAATACTTCAAACACTCCCACAACACCCGAATGGAGAGCTCATGCTTCCTAAATGGAACATTTTAATTTTTTTTCTTAGTTGTAATTACTCCCAAGTCTGTAACTAAACTGCTCCCTATGCTGATTATTCCAAGACCTTTTTGTTGCTGCTATTTTGAAGATTTAAAAAGGGAATTTGCTCAGCAGGTGAATTTAACCTGGAGTTGCAGCTCTTTTTAGTCACCCCATCATGAAGAAGAACATTTCCCTTCCTTTATCTGTAGATGTTGATATAGCAATGTATAACCAAATCATTTTGTATAGAAATTATAAAGAGGAAAACGTTGTCAATAGTAAAATACGTAAGTAATCAATCTCCTGTTTTAAATCTACCAGTGCTGCTTTTTGTTTTGGAGTGCACTTAGTACTCATCAAAGCCATCAGGATGGCAGCACTGGCAGGCAGAGCTGGCCTGTGATCGTGCTTCAAGGACTGAAGGAGCCAAGACATGTGGGCAACCAACTCAGCATCCCAAAAAGTCAGCAATGTCCTCCTCTGTCATCTGATGTGCTTTTTATTGGGGAACTAATCTCATCTCTTCATAAACCAGTTCCTCCCTTTAGCAGACCTACGTCCTCCCAGCAGCTTGCAGAAATAACACTGGAGGTTTCTAATACACAAATCCTCAAATCCCAGCCATGGTTCAGCCATGCTGTCTCTCTAAGGCAGGTCTTACCAGAGCTACTTGCTCAGGCTTTGTCACTCTAGAAATACAATGTCAGATCACACACCAGCTCTGTCTAGTCTATTATTGGTGAGGATCAGGATTTCTTACTTTTCCTTTTCCTTTATCAATTATCTTTCTAAAACAGGCAATCCCAGACTTTTTTATCTCCTTAGCATTTGTTTTGTTATAAAAACAGGTCCCAGAACTGGTCTTGATATTATTCTTGTCGATTTTTCATTGCACCTTAATATTGTTTCTTTGATTGTAGTTGCACATTGATATTTTACCTCTAATACATCTAATAATTTTCCCTTTATTAAACTTCCCAATTCTTGGCACCACAATTCTTTTGCCAACATGCTATGTGTTGTCTTGCATGGGTCTTTAGTTTGAAATTATCTGCAAAGGAAAATTATAGAAGAAGAATCATTAGGTTTACCTAAAATACTTCATCTATACAAATGAAGTTTCAATTTCAGATTTCTTTTTTTCTAATTATAAGGCATAATATGGCACAACACAGCATTTGAAGACAAATCTTTATTTTTTTAAAGAAAATCTATTCAAATGCAAGGTGGATAATTTATTTCCCAATCATTCAAATGGAGCATTGGCAGAAATTTTCTTTCTCCAGATTTTTTCCAAATTGAATTGATTGGATTTTGTGAGATATTTTAGTTTGTGGGGAACTCTTTAGTCCCAGCACCAGTGTTTCTCCAACTAGTTTTACAACATGAAACATGAAGTACATAACCTCGGGAGAGACCATCATTAGCTTGTATCAGAATGACAAAATGCCATTTATTCTTTGTTTCCTGTCTCTCAGCAATATTTTTCATTCCTAATTTTCAGATTCTTTCATAACATTTTATGCCAGGCCATATGGAAAGTCTGTATTAGATCAAGGAGCTCTCCATTATCTTTTATGATGTTGACACATTCAAATGATGATATGTGCTGGACCATTTTTGTATCTGTGAATTGCTGTCTCATAAAAACCAAAACACTCTGAGAAGTAGAAGGTTTCAACAAGCTTCTTCCATAAGCAGTTAGGTTTCCAAAAAAGCTTTTCGTACATGCTACTTCATTTTTATGGTCAGTGAACTTCATTTAAGTGGAACACACTGCCTTTTAGGCACACTGAATATCTGTGCACTGGACCACTTCCTGGCTGGGGACCTCTAGTTCTTGCATTTTGGGAAAGCTGTGAAGCTCTATTTTAATACATGAAGTTCCATGTCTGTTCCAAAGACAATCGAAAAATTCTCATATGCATGAAACAACCTTTGCAAATGTCAAAATCCTCCTCATCTTTTCCACTTGTCTTTGTCACTGGAAAATAGCACAGCCAGGGAAGACCTTGCTGTGATAACTTCAGCAGTGAAGCTTGTTGGAAAGCTTTCCTGCCAGTTTGTGTAATTAAGGCAGTCAGTAAGGACTGTATTGTTTTTGAGTTTAGGCTATTTCCAGAAGTTCAGGAACCATCATAAACTAAATCCCAAATCCTGATCAGGGACAAAGCAGCAGAGTGTCTCTGAAGGGAAAGGAGCTGCAGCCTGGAAGGATACAAATATCCCACAGCAGGGAGCCCAGACACCAAATGGAGGTATAGAGAGTATTCGGAGGCTGTTTTGAGATACAGGAGCCTTAGTAAGGCAGGCACTGAGATTACTGGGTAGCACAATAAGCTCTCATTACAGAATCACAGAATCACAGAATTGTCTAGGTTAGAAAAGACCTTGAAGATCATCCAGTCCAACCATCAACCCAACATTAACAGTTCCCAACTACACCAGATCCCTCAGTACTAAGTCGACCCTGCTCTTAAACACCTCCAGGGATGGGGACTCCACCACCTCCCTGGGAAGCCCATTCCAACGCCTAACAACCTGTTCTGTAAAGAAATACTTCCTAATATCCAGTCTAAACCTTCCCTGCCGCAACCTGAAGCCATTACCTCTTGTCCTATCACTTGTTACTTGGTTAAAGAGACTCATCCCCAGCTCTCTGCAACCTCCTTTCAGGTAGCTGTAGAGGACGATGAAGTCTCCCCTCAGCCTCCTCTTCTCCAGACTAAACAACCCCAGTTCCCTCAGCCACTCCTCGTACGACATGTGCTCCAGACCCTTCACCAGCTGCGTTGCCCTTCTCTGGACACACTCAAGTAATTCAATGTCCTTTTTGTAGTGAGGGGCCCAAAACTGAACACAGTAATTGAGGTGCGGCCTCACCAGTGCCGAGTACAGGGGTAAGATCACTTCCCTGTCCCTGCTGGCCACGCTATTTCTGATACAAGCCAGGATACCATTGGCCTTCTTGGCCACCTGGGCACACTGCTGGCTCATGTTCAGCCGGCTGTCAATCAACACCCCCAGGTCCCTCTCTGACTGGCAGCTCTCCAGCCACTCCTCCCCAAGCCTGTAGCGCTGCTGGGGGTTGTTGTGGCCCAAGTGCAGAACCTGGCATTTGGCCTTATTGAAACTCCTGCAGTTGGCCTTAGCCCATCGCTCCAGCCTGTCCAGATCTCTCTGCAGAGCCTCCCTACCCTCGAGCCGATCAACACTCCCACCCAACTTGGTGTCATCTGCATTGAAACATTCAAAGTGGAGGTGAGAAAAAGGTACTCATAATACACAGAGAAACACCTCCTCTGTGTTAAAACACAGTTCCTAGAGGAAATTTAAATGCTAGCAAACTCTGGCACATATCACCACATACAGGGACAAAGTCACATGTATAACAACCTACCCCAGCCCGAAATGCATGGTTTTTTAGAGTACAAATGTAAAACAAGAAGGATTTGTATGGAAGAGAGAAACATGAGGTGACCCTTCCACAACTTCTAGCTAGAAGTGACTATTTACCTGTAACATTTTTCTCTGGTTGCACCTGTGATGAGGTGATTCTGTTCCGTTTTCATTAAGTGTGAAGATGTTTGTTTCTTGAGGAATTATGGGAGAACTCTCATCTTTTTCATAGCTCACAACCAAATTCAAGTCACAAAGGATGCTACTACCAGTCTTCACAGTCTGTTTTTATTGTCCTTTTCATGGCCAGCAGAGCAAAAACTAAAGCCAGACTGGCGCTGCTTTGTGGCTGACTAGAGGCGTTCGGGTGGACAGCAGAGAAAACATAGCATTGCAACATCTCTGCTGCTTTCAACTTTCTGTTTGTTGGTTCACATCAAGAAAACCAGTAAGACTGGAGTCTAGTAAATCACCACAGCAATAAAGATCAGAGAGGACAGGTGTTTCAGGGAAAGGAGATGACTTTTTCTCAGTATGTTTTGCGGGAGTCAACAGAAAAACAGGACTCCCATGGGCTCTGAGGCACACATCAAGTTAGCAGAAGTTGTAAATCAGCAAAATCAGTGAAATTCTGGGTTTGGAGTTAAGTCCAGCATGGACTGAAAGTTGTTACACATAGACATGTAGCCAAACTGGGGTTTTTAAAATCCTCTCAGTTAATCTTCACTGCTTCGGGTTTGTCTTCAAGTTTCCCATCCTTCAGGGGATTCCTACCAGTTACTTCTTAAACAAAACCAGCACAACTGAGAACAAATAAAATGGTTATCACCTCTCACAGTCATATAAAGTTCTTAATCTAGTGTCACACCATTTATGTGAGGTAAGTAAATACCAGAGCTCCACTTTAAGAAACTTGAGATTTGCAAAGGACAAAAAATTCATCTTTGTCATACAAGCTAAAATAAATATGTAAATAAATAGAAATATAGTCTTCACTGCCATTCATCTGATTGCTTGAAACAGGAAGGAGCAAGCCTGTTTGGAAAATTTGCTAAACATTCTTAGTCCTCTTCCACATCACTCAGGAAACAAGGGAAGCTATTCCAACACAAGACTCATTCGACTGCTTAGCACATTTTCTTGATTCAGTGGTTTCCTTTAGAAAGATTGTAAAAGAAAAATTACAGCCAAAGTGGTAAACCCCCAAAATTTTAAGATGCTTTTGCATTGTAACCAAGAAAGGTTCATAAAGAAGTATTGCATGGGTGCAGATCAATGCAGAGAGTCTATGTCATGTCTATGCAGGATCTCAGATGCAAATTAGATAAAATATCTTTCATGGAGCAGAATATACCCTGAAAATTAAGAAAACTCTGGAAAGTCTAATGAAATGCTAACAAAACAGCCTCATAAGTATCTCATTCCCACACAACCAGATGCAGAGAGGGCTGTTGCTGGGAATCACAGTGTCTGAGAGCCATACAAAAGCAAATTTATTTGGCTGAGAAGAATGTATCTGTCTCTCTATCAATAAATGTCAGAATGTTTGAGCTTTCTGTGCTCATACCTGAGACCTCTCTCTCTCTTACCGTACTCTTTCAAATATTACCATCAATCTGCCACAACAAAAGTAAGTGATCCATTTTTTAGTTCAGGGAGGGATTAAATCAAATTGTAGTTCATATTGATCAAAACCGTAAAGCTGCACTGCTGCTGTCATTAGGGTGATCCTGGGGTATGTGCACCCAGATAGACCTGCTCATGAGCCAAGAGATTATTAATAAGAATCCTATGAAAGCAATTTTAGGCAGTAGAAGAGTTTCAGGAGATAAAATCTCAAGAGAGGTATTTCTTTGGAAAGAAAAGTCATTTCAGTTAGATTAGCTAGTCCTGTTGCTCTCCACATCTCTCTTTTCTTTTTGGATATAGAAATGGCTTTCAGAAGGCTTGTACACAAGTGGCAGTCACTGGGAGTAAGGCAATCATTCCTGTATTAACTACCAAGCAAAACCATTTTGGGTTATGGCTGGTATGAAGCAAGGCTCACAAAACTGCCAGTGGGAGACAAAAGACTCACAGCTGTCCAAGGAACAGTTCCTTAAGGTTCCTGTGCTTTAAGTATGCTCCTTTAATTCCTTTTGAATTGCATTCATTTATGCTAAAAGTCTTCTACAGACTGTTTTCTCTGAGATAAATGTCTTTGACTCTGGACATGCTACATGAGAGAACTCAGAGTGTTAAAACTATTAAGAATTAACCTCTTTTTTCATGATGTTACATGATTAAAACATCAAACTAACTTCAATGCCTGAAATGTGTTAACTGTTGCTTTGTGCCTCCAGCTGTGCTAAGCCCAAATGCACTAAGTAGGGTGTAAATCTGTCCTTTGAGAATAATAATTGAGGGGGGTTTTAAAGGTATTTTTTTCTTTCCTATCACAGCATGGAAAGTGACAGGCAGCAAAGAGCTAGGCAGAAGGGTTAACTCAGGATGCTGCTGGGCAGGGAAGGGTGGAAGTATTTGCATAGAATAGCATCTGGAATCTATATGTCCTCAAATACTTTGAGGGGGGAAGCCGTTTTCCACATTCATTACAGCCTGGTAAGGAAGAGGAGAAAAGAAACAAGGGGGATAGAAAAGGAACAGGGGACTCCTTTTGTATCTGTGTCCAATATGGTTTCTTTTGATTTTTCATTCTCCATAGTCAAGAGCTCCCCATGGGTTCTCATCTGTTACCCCAGGCTTTGCCATACCTGCCTGCCTGTGTGAAAATGGCTCAGCTGCCGGCGCTGGATGAGGCTAACAGATCACATCTATCTCTCTGGCATCTACTGAGCACACAGGGCTACAAGGATCAAGCCCTGGACAAGAGCACAAAAGCAGGTCTGTATAGAAGCAGCCAACCTTCTGCAACGTCCGTGGCTCATTGTGTGGACACCGGAGGTCAAAACTTGCCCGCATTCCTGCTTTCCCCATGCAGCTGTGTGTGTGTGTGCGTGTGTTCTCATGTGTGTGTCAGAGCGTGAGCAAGAAGACAGTGCAAGGTTACACCACAGTATTGTTTTACTTCACCGTTTTGCACAGTAATTCACAGGATGAAAGACATTTCAAAAGCACTGGGAATGTACATACAGAAACAGAGACAGAGATGGAGATGCAGGTAGAGATAGAGACAGAGAAAGAGAGATACACCCTTGCTATCTTAAAATACAGCTATCTGGACAGCAAGTGCAGATTATATGGGGTTTCATGTTCTGATTGGTAGGTAGTAAGAGCTGTTTGGTTTTCTGAACTTGCATTCAGAAAGGGAAGGGGAAGAATAAAATTTAAAATGTAAATAAATAGAAATGTCTGCTGGGTGAAGACAGGTTTGTTGTCAGTAAGGGGGATAGGATGAAAAAATTCTGAGAAAGCAGAGAAGAAATTCAAAGCACAGAAACAAGAGTATTAATGACAAGGATCAGGGAATATATATTTGAAACGGGAAGGGAAAACTTCCAGTTCTGTGAATAGTACTAAAGGGGGAAAAAATAATAGCAAAACATGAGAATACCTATTTTTATGGTTTCCCCTTTTACGTGAGTGTAGATGAGTTCAGTAAACCGATGCATTTCGGGCTTCTGCACCGGTGCGGCAGGAGGGACGGCCCTTCCGCTTCCCTTCCCTTCCTTCCCTTCCTTCCCTTCCCTTCCCTTCCCTTCCCTTCCCTTCCCTTCCCTTCCCTTCCTCCTTCCCTTCCCTTCCCTTCCCTTCCCTTCCCTTCCCTTCCCTTCCCTTCCCTTCCCTTCCCTTCCCTTCCCTTCCCTTCCCTTCCCTTCCCTTCCCTTCCCTTCCCTTCCTTCCCTTCCCTTCCCTTCCTCCTTCCTTCCCTTCCCTTCCTTCCCTTCCCTTCCCTTCCTTCCCTTCCCTTCCCTCCTTCTTTCTTTCTTTCTTTCTTTCTTCTTTCTTTCTTTCTTCTTTCTTTCTTTCTTTCTTTCTTCTTCTTTCTTCTTCTTTCTTTCTTTCTTTCTTTCTTTCTTTCTTTCTTTCTTTCTTTCTTTCTTTCTTTCTTTCTTTCTTTCTTTCTTTCTTTCTTTTCTTTCTTTCTCTTCTTTCTCTCTTTCTCTCTTTCCTCTCTCTCTCTCTCTTCTTCTCCTTTCTCTCTTTCTCTCTTTCTTTCTCTCTTCTCTTCTCTTCTCTTCTTCTCTCTTCTTTCTCTCTTTCTCTCTTTCTCTCTTTCTCTCTTTTCTCTCTTTCTCTTCTTTCTCTCTTTCTCTTTCTCTCTCTTTCTCTCTCTCTCTTTCTCTCTCTCTTTCTCTCTTTCTCTCTTTCTCTTTCTCTCTTTCTCTCTCCTCTTTCTCTCTTTCTCTCTCTCTCTTTCTCTCTTTCTCTCTCTCTTTCTCTCTTTCTCTCTTTCTCTTTCTTTCTCTCTTTCTCATCTTTCTCTCTTTCTCTCTTTCTCTTTCTTTCTCTCTTTCTCTCTTTCTTTCTCTCTTTCCTTTCTCTCTTTCTCTCTTTCTCTCTCTCTCCCTGCCTCCCTCCCTCTCTGCAACCCCTCCTTTTTCCTTCTTTTCCCACTGTCTCTATAGAGCTTTTCAGCCTCTGTAAACGAGCAACCGAAGAAAGATTTGCTGTCCCATTCGTTCCGCACTGCCCCCATAAAAAGCAAATATTTTCAGGTTGACTGAAGTTTAACTTTGTTATTTTTTTTATTTTTAAAGAAAATCCAGCGTGACATGGCACGCGTTGGTGCCCTTGCCACTTAACAAATTACTTGTTTTTTTGACCTAAGTTAAATGCTGTGCAAATTTCCCTTGTCCATGTTTTCATTGTGTGCAGACTTCACTGATAAAGAATAAAGAGCTAACTTGTTGGAAATTTTTAGCCAGAGCTTCCTTCATTCACAACAGATTTCTTTCTGCTATGTCTTTAATGACACAAAAGCCTGGATCCTCAGCTGATATAAACTGGCCGGTGCAGGATTGCCCTCCATGAAGCTGTGCTGCTTTACACCAGTTGTCAGTGGCCTGAGACATTCAGGCAGGGCTCCAAGGTGCATTAGGGTCTCTTGCTTGCACTTTGTTTCCCACCCCAGGGGACCGATGTGTTTTACCGAAGTAAATCCCCACCAAATGCTTCCTCACAAGCCACCAAAATGCCAGTTGCGCAGGTATTGATGAAAAACTGAAAGCTTTCATTGCAAACACAAAACCCAATTCAGCCTCTCACTGGCGAAGCCCAAGGGCTGGTGTCCCTGCTGGCAGCCAGCAGCTGAGCCCAGTGAAGCTGCTCCAAGGGCTGGAGCACCGGTGGGTGCAGGCTGCCATCCCTGCCTGCGCTGCGCTGGGGGCACCTGGGGGACAGGAGGCTCACTAATAGCCCCAGCACGCTGCCACATGGGTGACTCTGGCTTCGGGACAGGAGCTCCACCAGAGACACGCAAAAAACAAGAGTGTCTTTCATGGTGCAGCTCTTCGCCTCCACCACAATAACTTAATTGCTGTACTTAATCCATTTGTCCACTCAGTCTCGAAAACTGAACTGGCTGCACATGGGCTCACCCCCTCCTGTCAACCCTCTTTTATTTTGTCTAACATGCCATTTAATTTTCAAAAGAGAGAAATACTGTACAGTTATAAATCTCATCTCTCTCCCCGCCTGGCCTGCAGGCCCTCTCTCCCTGCATGCTGCTCTACCTCTGCCAGTGATTTAGGGCAGTGGGTCAGCCTGCTCCACCACTGCTGGCGGGTGGTCCAGCACAGGCAGCAGAGCTGGGCAGCCCTAGGTGAGGCAAAGTCTCCTTCTGCGATGTAGTGGCAGCGTTTCATTGCTGACCCCTCAGAGACTCCTGTGACAGCCCTCCCTGTGACAGATTGCTGGCCCAACAATGAACCCTTTGTGCCCTCCCATTACTCCTGCAACCTCAGCTTCCACCAAAATTGCATCCTCCTCACAATTTTCCTTGCTCAGGAGAAAGCAAAAAGCAAAATAAATAAGCACCTCTCATCTTTCTTAGGAACTGGACTCCTTCAGCTGGGAAAGTCCAGGACTTTATACAGACTTTTTTGTACTGCTGCATCTCAGAAATGTCCCTGCAAAGCTCTTTTGGAATGGATAAATCATCTTGCTTTGTTTTTTTTTCTCATCCTCATACGACTTCCTTTCCAGAGACATAAGAAATAATCATTGCTTTAGAATACAAACCGGTCTTTTGTCCTGGTTTTGTGCCAGAACATGAGCAGATGAAATGACACCTTATTTAGCAGTGCATCACTGCCTGGTTTTTATGAAAAGAGTCAAGGATTCTCCCAGGGGCACCTTCAAAGCCTGGACATATGGGCAGTCATGTGAGAAGTTCCTTCACCATTCTGAATCAAAATTAATTTTGTGCACATTGGACAAGAAATTACATTTATAGCATTTAAATTCTGCACCCAGCATTATCAGCTTGGGGCACCTCGAGAGGATCTGCAGTCACTGGAGGCAAAACACCGCAGGAGCGAGCTCATGGCAAGAAGCTTGCTTCGGCAGTAATCCTGGGGTCACTTCTGCTGGCCTCTCCCCCAGGTTTATGTGCTGTACCCCTCACCATCATTTTCCTTCCCTGGGCCCTTTCTCGTGTCAGTCAAGGATGTCAGGAGTCTCCACTGGGAGTGGGGATGGGCTGGGGAGAGGCTGTCTGTGAGCAGTGGTTAGGGCCTGCTGGAAACTGAACCTGTGGGACACGGAAGTGAAAATGTCTCTGGGGTGTTTTTAAGAGTTCTTTCACTCCTTTTCCAACCAACTGTGGTTGCTCTGAACTCTGCTATATAAAGACACAGGCACTTTATTATCCCAAGTTATTGGATTATCACTTGGGGTAATAATCAGTGCCCTCTTTTCTGTAACCAGTTAATGAGGTTCAAAGGGGTGGGAGGTGGAGTTAACAAAAGACAAGACAGCAGACGGAGCACATCTGTACCCTGGCCACCGAGGAGTGTCTTCTTCAGAAGAGTGAGAGTGACCAAATTAATCACGTATTAAATTGCTTAAAATATCAGATTGTCTCTCTGAAGGGGAGTGTGCATTAACAGAAAGAAAGTTGAATATAATAGTAAAAGCATTAAGGTACCAGGGAAGGGTAGAGCGTTCACAAGACAAACTTCCTAGCCAGGCAACGTTTTGAAAGGATGGGCATGGTGATATTTCTATAACACTTAAAGAAGCATTAATTACAGTACTTGATATTTTCTTTCCTTCAAAGCCAACAGCAGAAAAATAAGGCACTTATTTAAAACCAAAACAACAACAAACAAACAAAGAAAAGCAGCCCTTCACAGGACAGCCAGTCTGGGGGCTGTGTTGAGCTGGAAAGAGCCTAAAGCCCCTGACAAAGGCTTCCCTTCCCTCAAGCAACCTGCAAAAGGACATCTTCCAAAACAAGTCTCAGCTTCTGCTGCAGAAGTTTCTTTTCATCCTGGATTTTGTGGAAGAGATTGACAACTTGTAGCGGTGCAGGGAGTAAAGCTCTTTACGTTAAACCCATTGATCTGACCTGTGCCTGAGGACACAGCGCCGTCACACTCAGAGATGTGCCCGCAAGGCCAGCCAGGGTAAGGGAAGAGTCCTGAAAAGGACATGATGGCAAACGCTGAAGTGACAGCATCTCTCCCCTCACCTGCCTGGGCTCAGTGTTGGTGCCAGGGGAGGCCTCCTGCATCTCTTATTAAATGAGTTCACATCTGTGTGTCAGCACCACTGGCAGCTCCACACTGGCATGCCAGCAGTTCACCTCTGGAGTATGCCCGGAAAGATGGGCAATCTTTTGTTGACCTTGTCAATTTTCAGTATTTTGCCTCACTCCTCTTAATCAAAATCACTTCAAAGACCCAAACCAGATTGATTCACATGTGAACACTATCCATACTGTCTTCCAAGAGGGCAAATGACTTGTCTTATGTTCCTTTGAACCCACTGTTGCCCGTTTACTTGTATTTACTTTGTGTGGCCTACGGCTGAACCATGGAAATTAGAAAACAAACTCCTATTCAGCAAGTCATGTCAAAGGTGACTGCTATGCCAGAGTCGACTGTGGGACAAACATTCCCCTGATCGGAGGCTCTTTTGCAGTGCTGCTGTCTCCACAGTTACATACCTGTCTGCAGAAGCCTTTAGTTTATCTTGTCTATGCTGGAAGTCCTAGACGATGCCATCAATCTGAGAGATGAGAGGGATGCTCCTTTGACACTTGCACAATGGCTGCAGTGCAAGAGAAAGAAAATCAGCTCCCCTGCGAACTGCCTGCCTTTGAACTGCGCAGGGGCGCGTCAGAGCCGTTGCCATCTTCGCATCCAGGTCTTGTGAACTGTGGGGGTGGAGTAGGAGAGGGCACCTCATGCCTCTGTGGGGGCGCAGGGAGCTGTGGGCGCCACAAGGTGCCATGAAAACATGAAATGGCTCATACTTCTCCATCAGTATGAGCCAGTGGGGCTGGCTGGAGCAGTGGGTGCAAACTTCCATGGACATAGCAAGATGATGCAGTTTAAAACCTGTATCCCTAAAACCTGTGTGCTTGCAGAAGCTGGTTAAGGAGCCACATTCACTGTGAAGAGCAACTGAGTGGCAGCAGTGGTGAGCAGGGACCCAAGCAGCAGCTCACAGCCCTCTGGGCTCTGCCCTTGAGCCCGTCGGAAACCAGGTGGGCATCTCAGCAGCACTGCAGATGGTTAAACAGGCAACTTTGCTCCCCCTGCAATGAAAACTGTAAAGTACCTAATAGCCTTGGGAAACAAATACTGTGCTTTGGCATAATGGCTTCATTTAGATCTCATTTGCCAGAGTTCCAAGACAGAAAAATAATCCAAATATTTAACACTTTATCACAGAGCTCTCTAAGCCATTGCTAATGGTCTTATTTGTGTCTCTTTGGTGATCAGGTGATTTTGAGACCTGTTGGCAAGACCAAAATAATACAGCAGTATAGCTTGTCAGCAAAACAGAATTTCCTGTGACTTCCTTACTCTTTTAAAGCCCTTAAAGGAGCTTTAAAAGTATTACAGGGCCATAAAAGGTTTCCAGCTAACAGGCTACTGCTGAGTCAGTGCGGGAGAGTTGAAGGCAGTGATGCTGTACGGTATAACACAATCCCCAAATGTATCTGAGCATCTCAGTGCACTTCAAGCCAAGATACTGCATTTGTGCCTCCTCACCACAGCACTGATGAAAGCTCTCATCTGCTCCATCTTGCTAATCCTCCCAGCTCACTGTGGCTTGGCTGTCCTGTGCCCTGGAAAGCTGCAATGCAATAAACTTTACCCAGATCGGTCAACTACCTTTCACTGGTGCAGTAACAACCAGGACTCTTAGAAAAAATTAGGAGCCTGGTGACCATATGGTCACTCTGTACTATCCTCACGAAGTATGGTATAGCATCCAGTGCCTCAGCCCAGTGAAGTCAATATGAGACTGTGGAGTAAAATGTTAACCAGGAATCAAAGGCTATCACTGACTACTTTGTATGGATACAGTTCAAAAAGCAATCTGAATAGTAGGAGATATTTACATGTGAAAATGCACAAAGCAGATCTGGAAGCCCAGTTTGTCTGTTATAGAGGACTATATTTGGCTCAGGATAATAATTTCCCCATCTTTGGCTATAATAGGTACGTGAGTCCTCATACCAGGAAACTACATATTGAATGTAAAAAGCTTTTAAGAACAGTGTCAAACACATGTTTTAAATATGCATAAAACCAAACATTTCTTACATAAAGCCAAACATGCTATGACACAGGGATGCTGAGGTGTAGATACACTAAACTTGCATCAGGTTCCCTAATGCTTACAGATTTTATGCCCTAGACTATAAAGCATATCAAAGACTACAGATGAAATGATAGTAGGACACAGCACCATTCTGGGTTTGCTATTGTCCCATCTTTATATTGTTTTATGCATGCAGAGAGGACAATTGGGAGAAGGAAAGGAAAGGAAAGGAAAGGAAAGGAAAGGAAAGGAAAGGAAAGGAAAGGAAAGGAAAGGAAAGGAAAGGAAAGGAAAGGAAAGGAAAGGAAAGGAAAGGAAAGGAAAGGAAAGGAAAGGAAAGGAAAGGAAAGGAAAGGAAAGGAAAGGAAGGAAAGGAAAGGAAAGGAAAGGAAAGGAAAGGAAAGGAAAGGAAAGGAAAGGAAAGGAAAGGAAAGGAAAGGAAAGGAAAGGAAAGGAAAGGAAAGGAAAGGAAAGGAAAGGAAAGGAAAGGAAAGGAAAGGAAAGGAAAGGAAAGGAAAGGAAAGGAAAAGGAAAGGAAAGGAAAGGAAAGGAAAGGAAAGGAAAGGAAAGGAAAGGAAAGGAAAGGAAAGGAAAGGAAAGGAAAGGAAAGGAAAGGAAAGGAAGGAAGGAAGGGAGGAAGGGAGGAAGGGAGGAAGGGAGAGGAAGGAGAAGGAAGGAAGGGAGGAAAGGAAGGAAGGAAGGAAGGAAGGAAGGAAGGAAGGAAGGAAGGAAGGAAGGAAGGAAGGAAGGAAGGAAGGAAGGAAGGAAGGAAGGAAGGAAGGAAGGAAGGAAGGAAGGAAGGAAGGAAGAAGGAAGGAAGGAAGGAAGGAAGGAAGGAAGGAAGGAAGGAAGGAAGGAAGGAAGGAAGGAAGGAAGGAAGGAAGGAAGGTCACATGAAACAAGAAAATAGAGTTGCTTAGGTTGGAAAAGACCTTTAAGATCATTGAGTCTGCTAACCTAACACTGCCAAGTCCACCACTAAACCGTGTCCCTAAGCACCACATCTACACGTCTTTTAAATACCTCCAGGGATGTTGACTTCACCACTTCCCTGGGCAGCCGGTTCCAATGCTTGACAATCTGGTGAAGAAATTTTTCCTGATATCCAATCTAAACCTCCCCTGGTGCAACTTGAGGCCATTTGGTCTTGTCCTATCATTTGTTACTTGAGAGAAGAGACCGACACCCACCTCGCGACAATCTCCTTTCTGGTAGTTGTAGAGAGCAATAAGGTTTCCCCTGAGGTTCCTTTTCTCCAGGCTAAACAACCCCAATTCCCTCAGCTGCTCCTCACAAGACTTGCTCTCTAGACACTTCACCAGATTTGTTACTCTTCTTTGGACATGCTTCAGCAACTCAATGTCTTTCTTGTAGTGGGAGGCCCAAAACTGAACACAGTGCCAAGTACAGGGGCACAATCGCTTCCCTAGTCCTGCTGGCCACGGTATTTCTGATACAAGCCAGGATGCTATTGGCCTTCTTGGCCACCTGGGCACACTGCCAGCTCATATTCAGTCAACCAACACCCCCACGTTCTTTTCTGCCTGGAAGCTTTCCAGCCACTCTTCCCCAAGTCTGTAGCGTTGCATGGGATTGTTGTGACCAAAGTGCAGGACCCGGCACTGAGCCTTGCTGAACCTCATATAGGTGGCCTGGGCCCATCTGCCTATCCAGATCCGTCTGAAGAGCCTTTCTATCCTCAAGCAGATAACACTCCCGCCCAACTTGGCATTTGCAAACTTACAGAGGATGTACTCGATCCCCTTGTCCAGATCATTGATAAAGATGTTAAGCAGAACTGGCTGCAATACTGAGCCTTAGGGAACACCACTTGTGACTGGGAAGCGAGCTTTCAAAAAGAGTAGATTTTTTTTATTCAGTTCTCTTTTTCTTTTCTTTCTGGAATAGGACAGGCTCGGTGCCACAATGGCTCTGCAGGTTTTCCTCTGCAGAGCCCAGCTAGCAACCGGTCCTGTTTTTAGGGAACTGTTTGACTTTCCCCCTCATGCAAATACCTGAAGAACAGCCACTTGCTTCAAGCAAAATCTGTTAGCCCCTCTCTGGTCCCGCAGCCGGCCTTTGCACTGATGGCCTTAGGACATCAGAGGTTTGCAATGAAACTAGAAAGGGAGCAAACATTACTGGGTTTCAAAGAGTCGCGTGTGCCCACTTACTGCTACACTGTGCACCCTAGAAGTCTTCCCAAGGCACAGAAGCCCAGCCAAGGTCTAGATTTTCTACATATAAAGCACATGTATTTGGAGTTACAGCCATGAATTTCATAACTGATAGATCTCTGGGATTTCTACACAAAAGTGAGAATGTCAAAGTTTCCAGATGAATTTCTTTATGAATTAGGAGCCAGCCCAGACAGAGACAGCCCTCCTTACTCTAACAGTTTCAGGTAGGACTGCTGCTTCTGGGTCCTGGCACACAGCCCAGTTGTAATTCTAAGTTGTGATGAAATAGTGAGAAAAGGGACCAGGATCCCAGGTGCAATACCTTGGAATAGCAGCTCAGAGTTTTCATCCTCCAAAGAGGGCTAAGTAGTCAATTTGGAACCTATGAGTTACACCCATAAGGATAGCTAGAGAAAGGCAAACACATGTCAGACTGACAGCTTTTATTGCCATTTTTACCTGCCTACTGACAGGCAGAGAGTGAGTGGCTTACTTGAAACAAACAGCCCAGAGATGGGTTTGTAGCAAACACTTGACCTCTGGCCTCTGGCCTGACATGACAGCCGACAAGACTTGATGCAATGCAACACTGCATTGCTCCCTTATATTTTGAGGCTGAAAGGAGGCAGAACTGTTGATTTCTTCCCTTCCCCCGACTCCATTTCCCTATTTCTGGTGCTTTAAGCCTCTTGTTTCTCTGCTGATCTGCCACCAGGAGAGTGAAGCTGTGGCCAAGATGAAAACTGAGCAGTAACTCTGGAGCTGGGGCTGTCCTTGTAGGTTTGTGGGCATAGACCCCTCCCTGATAACAGCCTGAGGCATGGCAACCATGTCCCTCTTCCCTAAACCTCCAAATAATTTCCTGAATCTGAGCCTTACAAAGCAGCATTCGGCCACACATAATAAACCCTCACATTCCCCCTCCCTCCAGGGGTCCCAGGGTGATAGTACAGTGTTTCAAAACCATGTGAGGCTGCCTCTCAGTTACCTTGTACGTGCTTCAGCATTTTAGAAATCATAGGGTTTCATCGTTGTGCTGTGTTTAGCTTAGGGAGTGCAAATAAGTTCCCCGAGACGCATCGTATGGTTAGTGCGAGCCAATGAACAGGCTCACGGAGGGCACCACTTGCCAAAAGAGCAGATGTGTCCGAAGCCTGTACCAGTTAATTTCGTGACCTACTGAAATCACTGAGAGATTTATACTGCTAATTACTGACTTTGTTTCTGGTTTAATCATCCTTTCCTTCACCTTTCTGTGAAGCTGAGAAGGGAAAAAAATGCTGATAAACATCTCATCTTCAGCAGGATATTGTTTCAAATATAAGCACATGAATTAAAAGATGCCTGTGTTTTTTTGGAAAATAAAACATTTACAAAGAAAATATTTTAACTAAAGCTTTTAATTCAGCAGTGAGGCATATCTTTACTTTGCTTCCCGGAGAGCATCCTTCATGTGGTGAAAGCAAAATGATTTTTAAATCCTTTTTCTGTCCTGGACATGAACAAATGAGCTGCAATAGACTGAAATTTCTCGTAAATGCCCAGGAAAATGAATGACAGGGATGAGATGCTGTCAAAATGTTGCAAAATACACTAAGACCCTGATTGCTCTGCAAAGTTTTACTCCCCTTTGTAAATACATTTAGTGCATAATTTCACTGAACCTGGTATGGCTACATACATACATAAAAACACAATGTGCAGGCAGTCTCAGGGAACGTGTTAACCTAATACTATTCCCTGTCTAAATGCCTTTCTGTGATTTGCTCTAGCTTTACGTGCTTCACTCCCCTGTGCACCTCTGATGCTGGGTTCCCATCTTTTCCACCAGTACTGGTGCTAGGCACACCACAAAAATATACATGTAAAAAGGTCTGACAAGGAACCGTGGACTAATAGAGGGAACAGAAAAACTGTGCCTTTATTTTTTGCATAGCAGATCCAGCTTTCAAACTGATTCTTTCTAAAGCCTTGGGCAAATCACTCAAACCTCTCTCTAGCCCTCAGGAAGGGCAGCAGTTCTTACAGAGCAGCTCAGCAGTCTGGTAATGCCAAGAAGCTGCCACAGCTACCACAGAACAAAGCCCCTCAGTGCTCATGTTCTTTCCTTCAGGAGAGATTTGGTTGCTGGAAAGAACATGTAGTGGGCCAAAGGCTGTATTTTGACCTTCTCGCTGCAAACACTGCAACTCAGAGAGCAAATGAGGAAACCAAAGGCAGTGTGTCACGTCCCTTGGTGTGTTTTACTTCAGCAGCTGCATCACTTGGTGTGTTGAGTATTTTAAGGCCTTCAGGCCCTGAGGTGGCACCACTTTCTATGGGTCATGCTAAGGAAGGCAGGACTGGGACCTCCAGTTTCAGTTTCTTCTCAATGGACACCAAATACCTTGCCTCCCGCTACCAGTTCTCTTCCCGCTGACTTTCTGGGCTTGCCTTGTGCCTGGGGTTTGAGAAAGGAAGAAGTCTATAAGAAAAGTTGGGCTTAAGCACTTAAAGGCCTCTGTCGTGCCTTCCTGCATATTCAAACTGTCTCTAGCTGATGGCCTGGATGTTAATACACAAGTGGCACCAAAGTACTGAACCAGTCAGCAGACCAGGAGCAATGGAGCTGTTTACGGCTCCCACGGTCTCCTCCTGAGGCGGAGATCCCTGCAGTTAACCAAGGTGCAGAGCCCAGGCCCCCAAACCAAACCAGCGCTGCCAACATCAGCGTGCAGCGCAACTGGTTGTTTCCCCAATCCAGGAATATTTGTTGTCAGGGACTTAACTCTGTATGAAAGGAATGTTGTTTCATTTCAGAACCAGAGATTTCCGACAAGACAGAGCATGAGCTTTCTGAAAGGCAAGAGCTTTTTGTTTTTTTCTCACAAACATGCTCAGACATAGCTTTCCTTTCAGCTAATTAAGCTGTTTTAAAGCAAACTGGTCAAACAGTGACATCGTGGTGGGGAGCCTTGGAATCAATTGCATGATATAGAAGGCAGGACATTTAAAGGGTGACTTCTGCCATTGTTTCCCCTGGCTGAATCTTTTCTACTTGGTCAATGCTGCCAGAGTGACCCTATACAATTGGGAGAATTCAAAGCCACTGACCTCAAGAGATGCCATTAAGAAGGCAACTGCAGAATAAGATTTCATGGTTGGGAGCCAAATTTACCTTCTCCTTCCATGTCTTGATGCTTACAATATTTGATATGTATGTTTTCTTCCTGTCATTAGCATATTGCTAAACCAGCTAAATAAAAAGAGAAGGCAGACATAAGGCATCATTGGCAATAACTGCATCTTGGCTGTACAGGAGAGCTGCACTGTTTAAGGTGAAACCTAGAACTGCAAACAAATCATCTTACAGCATTACAGTGGTTCCTTCGGCTTCATGGCAGTGAGTGATTGGTGGGAGTAAGATTCACTTTGCTAGCACAGAAGATGGACTCTGCCTAGCATATATTTTGTTAAACAGAGTATGACATCCATTGTTTTTCCAAGCTGCTGGATATAAAATCAGTGAGTTTCAACATCTGCCAAATGACCATACTGTTTCCCATGTGCAAAGAATAGACAAATTTGAAACATTCTATTAATAACCAGAAGTGCTGGCGAAAATGGGTTCCTCACTGTTTCTTTCTGAGGACGACAGGGAGGCCATTCAGTCAGGCAGTCAACACACAAAGAAACCTTGGGAAACCTGCAAACAGGGGATCTGCCACTGCAGCCCCACACAAAGCCATGCTAAACACAGCAGCCGCAGCTACAGAAAGTTTCCTGTGCCACCGGAGAGATGCTCCATCTAGCTGTTTTCAGGGCACCCTTTCCACAAAGATACCAGATGTAGTAGGTTTGCCCCTGTGTGCTCAGCACACGCAGACAAAATGGAGGCGGTGCAGGACCATGCTGCAACATGTGATGAACAATCCCTACATGTTCATTTCTGCTCCTCAAGAATCTACCTGAAGCATAGCCAGCCCTCTTGGATGTACCCCGTGCCATTGCCCTCCTGCATGTACCCCTTGACTCTGCGTGGAGAGCCTGTATCCCCTTGGGCAGAAGATCTCCTGCAGGATCAGAGGGATCCAGCACCTCACCATGCCCCTGCTTGCACTGGGGCGCTGAGGCCAGGGTTGTCACACGTCTCCCCATACAGTTATACAGGGTATCTCTGTGGACGTGGGGCTGTCTTGCACCTGCATCCCATGCCATGCGTGTACATTATTTGTGAGGGTACAAGGCGAATGTCTCTTGAATGGGATCATGGTAGATAAATATCCTCAGGTTATGTTGCAGGGCAACATGACCCACATGTAAACGTCATGTGGTGGCTTGCTCCAAAGCCTATCTGTCTCTGGCACACACGGTTTCAGCTCTGGACCATGGCTGCTCCCAGACCAGCTGGGTGAAGGGGCACGTGTCTCTGCCCAGAGAGCCCTCTGTGTCAGGGCACTGCTCTGTTGAGCCAGCCTGGCCTGTTCAAAGAACAGGTCTACAACCATGGCAGCAAAAGAGTCAGAGGGTGATGGAGGCTGCTGTATTGCAGGGGGTTGATGCCCCCATGCAACCCACAGCCAGCAGCTCTCCTGGAAAGACCTCACAGCTGGCTTTAAGCCCTTGGGATGGGCAGAGGATCCTGTCCATGGGAGCGCATCAGTCCTGGGCCGCCCCTTTCCCCACACGTGCACACGTGTGTGCTGGCACACGCAGGCACCCTGCCCTTCTCCCCGGCACCGAGCCCTGTTGGCCTCCTGCTTCCCTTCCTGTGATGTCGCATGTTCAACATGATGACTTGCTCTATAGAAGCCATGTGTTGTCATAATGTAACATCATTAAACAAAGTGTTTAGAGCAGTTTTCACAGAGCCAGAACATGAACAACAAAACCCGCCAATTACAGTGTCATTCTGTGTAGTTGTTAAGGTTTCAAATGTCTCCAACTTTCTCTGGTAGGCCATATTGAGCATGTCACAGCGAACATCTGAGATAACGATTTGCTAGGCAATGTGCAATTCTCGCCTTTTTTTTTTTTTTTAATATCCAAGAAGAAAGAGTTCTTTATAATAATTTGGCTCAAATGTCTACACACATTGCTCCAGCGTCTGTAGCAGCATGTGTTTCTAGGATTGTTCTGGAAGAGAAAATGCAGAAACAGCAGGGAGCAGAAGATAAACAGGCAATTCGTGACTCATTAAAACAAGCATTGGTAGCCAACATTGTGGAGTGTGTGAAGGCCCCAGATCCAACTCGCCTATAAACTTTTTTTACCAGCTGGACTTAGCATCTGTCAGAGTTTGGAAGGAGAGATAATCTGGTACAAATGATTTCAGTGTGTCGCATTTATTAACCTGCCACCTTACATAACACTGCTGATTGGGAACTGGGGGACCGGCTTGAGCAGTGACACAGCTTATTGTCCAAACGGTATGACTTCGCCATTAAAGACGCCGTCTTTCCTCCCTCTTTTTAAATTATAATGAAGACAATGGAGCAACTGCAAAAGAGATAATGAAGCAAACTTAAAAAGCAGCGCAGTTTTGAGAAACATACATGCCAAGACAATATCCTCAGCAGATATTTTTTGCTCTGCTTTTTTTTTCCCAGTCCTCACTTTACTCCACATGCTCAGAAAACTTTTTAGCCTGCTTGTCACAGGAGCTGGGATACACACCTCTGAATAAAACAAATGCCCCATCTCACTCCCCAAGCTACCGCCCCCTGAGGCGATGTTATTTACTGCCTGAACAGCTCCAGGAGTCAAAAACATCATGGATGTCATGGCAGGCTCAATACCCCACATAAAAATGAACATGATTTTTTTCAAAGCATTTTAGAGAATTTCAAATATGTTCTCCCTTTTTAATGCAGTTTCTCTCATTAAGGGCCTGATCCTTCTCTAATTAATGTAGATGGAAAAATTCCTTTTGATTCCGAAAGGGAAAAGGCTGGTTCCCGATGCTCTGCAGGAACTGCTGGCTTGGCAAGAGGAAAAAAATCCATCAAAAATAATATATACATTTATCCTAGTTTGGGGTTCATCTCTTTCCAGCTCACTGAATACTTACTAGGGACTACTTGACAAATAGAAAATCACAAACTGGTGTTTTGTTTCTTTTCCAGATCAGACGCCATGAATTTCAAATTAATAGAGATGTTTACTTGCTAATACAAAATTTAAATGTATTATCTTATAAAACATGAATATGCCATTTTCTTGTTGCAAAATACAGCGTTGCTATTTAAAAAACAAAAACTGCAGAGACTTTGGGAGGAAAAAAAAGCACTCAGGCTTAGGAATACCTCACATTTCATTTCGGTTAGCCTATTATTTGTAGTTTTGAAACTTTATTGGTCCCTGATCTAATCTTTTCTGAGTATGAAAACATTAACATATGGTTTAACACAGCACAGGGCTGGAAAGTCCATATCCCAAATGCACATTGTATGCAGGGTGACATTCACACTAAATATCATCCCACAGGGTCTGTACTCCATTTTACCTGGGATTGGAGAGCCATGAAATCTCTGGAAAAGTTGTTCATGAGTCTGAACCAAATGGCGTGCAGTGTACTGAGATACTAGCAGCGTGTGCTGCTGCCAAAGGTTGTGGCTCAAATGTCTCTCTAAGTAACATTAAAAATCTGCTGCTTCATGCCTATGAATTTCAATATTTATAGCGTTCAATAAAATGGTCCACTGTCAGAGAGAGATGTGCCACTGTGCACTCTCTGAGCAGATGGGCTGCAATATGGCACATTTACATGGACCAGCTGTGGAGTGCAGAAATGAATGCTGGTCAGAGGCAGGCTGGAGGCGCCACATCTGGAATGCAAACAGGCCCGCCTCTGCAGCCGCCGGGACATTTCCTGAGCAGGACGAGCTCTGATTTAGGGCCGCTCACCAGTGTACCTTAAACTGCATCAAGAGTCCTCATTAACACAAGAGACTACGGTGAGGTTTAGGGCCTGGAGCTTCTCTGCTGGGCATCTGTTAGAGCCCGGGGATGGCACTCTGTAGCCTGGCATAGAGGCGCCCCGGGGAGACATTCTCTCCTGTACTGTGTTATTGGCTAAATTTAACAACTTTTTTTTTAAAATTCTCTCATGTACAGTGTTGTACACTGAACGTCTTCAGATGCAAGAGGCAAACAAGCTCCTCTCACCTCCCACCCTTCCCTGTGCCCCCCTGGGCAACCGGGGAGTCTGCTAATACTCTGAAATTGAATTGATTTATTGTTTTTAAGGAGAAAATAGTGAATACTCCAGCATGCATAAAAAGAATAAAGTGCACATCTGCTTTGTTTTTGCAGTAAAAGGGGATTTTCGAACCTTCAGATCACAATTTCTAGAAAAAAGGCTGGTGGCCACTTCAGTATAAATCATTTTACATTGCGCTTGGGGAAAATCCTGGAGCCTCTGAAGTCAATGGCAGAATTCCCACTGATTTCCAGTAGAGTTAGGATTTTGCTCAATTAGAATAAATAGACCTTAAAGTGGGTATAAAAAATAATTTACTCACATAATAAGGCCCCTCTGTGCTTTCAGAGTGGTATAATGTGTCCTTAGTGTATATAAAAATCATATGTTTAAATCAAAAGGACAGAGCGAACATATATCTTTGATTCAGCACAGAAATAATCGAAACCAAATTAATATATCTGATATTGCAAATCAGACCTTCCAATTTTTCCAGATCAACATATTTCATCACCACATTTTATTTTCACAAAAGTTTGGTGTGAGTATACAGCTGGGGAGGGGAATACAGGTGTGAGAGATAAACCACTTTTTGAAATCCAATATTCTTTGGCATTTCAGCCTTCCCAGAGCTCATACCGGAGGTACAGTGCCAGCTGAAGTGCAGTGTTGCCCAGTGACTAGCCTGCTGCATGGTAGCTCCCCCACTTACCTGGCTTTGGGAGTGTAAATGGAAGAGTTTCACATGTCCCTGAGGCTGAGCATGCAAAGCTATGGAGAAGATTTGGTGCTTTTCTCCTAGGGAATTTTCTACCCCTCCTCTCTCCCTCCTCTTACCTCCCACCCTCTCACTCCTGCCATTCACAGGTTTTTATAGCATTTTTAAAGGCTTGGCTGGTTTTAATGAATAGGCACACAAAGGGGGAAATAAACTGCCCAGTTTATGATTGCTTCTGTCATCTCACTGGAGGAAGGCATGACGACAACTAACATGAATGTGGCTTTAAAAAGAGCATTGCCATCTATCTACCCTATTCTTTTTCATCCTTCCTGGGTATCTGTGACACTGTGAAGCCCAAATTTGCTGAGAAAATCCATCGCCAACACACACACAGCAAGTACTCCATAGTGTAGAGTATCAATGTGCATTTAAAAATTATGGTGAAAACAGATCCATGCACTTTGTGCCCAATTCTGCTCTCAGGGAAGTTAATAGCAGAACTCCCTTCAACTGTCAGGGGTCTGCAGCTTGGAGCTGTTCTTTGTTCTTCAATTAATAATTCAGAGTTCATTTGAAATCACACATCCAGCATACTCCAAAGCTGCGCAGGGCACAGTGTATTGCACGTCAGCAATAATAGCCCGAATCTGGTTGGGGCTGAATATTTTTGTTCTTATGGACCCCGTCCCAGGGACTCTCCATCCACACAGGAGATACACTGCTCCTCTTTGCTCTGCCACAGGGACAAAGCACAAATTATATCACGGAGTGAAGGATACTGTCTCAAAAGCAGGGGATTAGGATGCCAACCAAGGAGAGGAGATCCCCTGCTTGGCCACTTAGCCGAAAGCTAAGCTGGGGAAACCAGGGGATGCATGAGGATCTAATGCACACACATACACTGAAACCATCAAGGATGTGTGGACAGGCATGGAAATCAGGCAAAAACCCTGAGCGTCTCTTCCAGAGACCTCAGCAACAGAACCTGGGACTCAGCTCTGCAGCTAGCTGGTAGCATAAGCATAGCCCTGGTTTCTCTGTCTGTGAACCAGAAATAAAAGTCCTACCCCATTGCAGGGGAGCTGGAAGGAAAAATATACAGCAGGTTGGAAGGTGCCTCAGGACTGTGGCCACAGGGCCATATTCACACCAAAAATACATATAGGGCTTGATACTCTTTGGGACTGATGCCTGCCTACTAATCAAGGAAAGCTTAGGTAATTGCTATCTGAAGCAAGGCTCACAGCATCTGTGTTATTGTAGCCTCTCATATCTGTTAGGGCAATTTTAATTCAAATTTACAGGCATCACCTTGCTCATCCACCAGGCAAAACTGTGGGACCTGCCTGAGGGGAAGGAGAGCCCGCAGGCCAAGCGAGCGTGGCTGAGCAGCTCCCAGCCGACGAGAAATAAGTTACGGTACTTGGAGCCGCTATCTGTCTCTTGCTGCCTGGGCTCGAAGGCGACAGACAGAGCCGTTACCATCACAAATCATTCCGACGCTGGATGTCCATCAGGCAAGCACTGTTCCAGTGCGGGGCTGTCTGGCGCAACATGTGCCTGTCATGGACTGCTGCACATGCAAGTTTTCCCATCTTGTAGGAGATATTTTGACCATATCCTTCCTGACAAGAAACAAGTCTATTTATGGCTAGCTTCTTTTCATAAATAACCCAGCCCTTACTACGCTGCACACACATGTATATTTGGCTTCTAAGTGTTATTTATTATCCTTTTTTTATTTTATTTTATTTCTTTTCCTTCCATTGCAGAAGCAGCTCAGGGAACTTCTAAGTTTATTATAATTGCTGTAAGGAGTTTTACAAGGATTCAGACCTGAAGGTCTATTTGACCTCATCTATTCTCTGCCAATAGCGGTGTCTAATTGCTCAGTAGCAAACACTATAATCCTGGGTGGCTGAATGATAAAGTGAGATTTTTTTGCTCTGATCAAATCATACACAGTGGGAAAAGGCAGGTGTTAGGGAGTTACTGACATATCTCAGATGCTCTTGCTCATCCCCAAGACTTGCTGAGTCCCAACTCCAGGCTAAATTTAGAGCAGCCTGTGGGCTAATCTAATTTACACTATTCTTGCAGTGGTCACAGGAGGGGCTTCTGCCAGCCAGTGGTGGGCTGGATGAGGTGAAATCACAGGCTATATCCAGCCACAGACTTTATGTTCCTCACCTGACACATGAGTATTAAGTACCCCTTTTAAATAGCAAATAGTCTTGGTTTTACTGAGCAGAAAGATCTCCTAATGCTTTACCACAATTCACGGTGCAGAACTAGCACAGCCCAGGGAAAGGAGGTAGGGTTCTGTGCATCCAAGAGAGTTGCTGAGCAAAGGTGGTTTGGAAGGACTTCTGTGGTACTGGTGGAAATCTGTCAGCATCTGTGAGGTCAGACTGACTTTCACGTTCCTTCCTAGCTTGCAACGGAAAACGAACACATTTTTTTTCTTATAAACTGAGTACACCTCACCTAGAAACCAATGTAAAACCACTGCAGAACTCTCTTCGTTCATGCCAAGCCCTTTCCGATGGGAAAGAAAGGAGGTACTATGATGCACCCCAGTGTCCACAGCCTGTGGGGGAACATTGAAAAAAATGTCAGCAGATGATTTTATCAGATTTGTTGCACTAGTGTTTGCAATCTCATTTTTGGTGCAAACATTAGGGATCAAGTTGCTGTTTGACAAAGCAAAATTATCACGTTATATAGTTTGAATCAAGACACCAAGGAAGGCCGGTGCGTGCTGGCCAGCAGCACTCCAAAGAAGCAGCAGTGGAGCTTGGTCCATATGTTTGTCCTGGTCTCGCTGCTGAGCAGAATCCTGCTGCACCAGTTTCAGAGCTTGGAAGGCCAGAAGGGACCATTATATCACGCCGTCACCAGCCCTGGCTGGGGCTGCCTGGGCAACAGATGGCTTAAATGCAAGTGAAGCTCATCAGGAGAAAAAATTTCTGCTTTATATTAATTTTCCAGGAAAAAAAAAAAAAAGGCAACCCAAACCCAGGAAATCCTAGAACTCTATATAGAGCTTTAACAGTGAGGGAAAAAAACCCCACCCAACCTTGCAGTATTTTGTTTTGGAAGCATCTGAACACGATGTTTTTAAAACAAATTAGGCTCCCTTGGGCTCTTAGCAACTGCCAGACTGTTTCATCTCCCCTTTTAACAGTGGGAAGCTTTTCAGACACAGGATAGTGTAGTGCTGGCAGTGGGGGGGTACTACTCAAGTGGGTCAGGACTTTGCTGAAGGCTCAGACCGCACTGCTGCAAAGCTGTACGTCCTCAGAGGAACTGTGGATTGCCACTGCTCATGGAGTTGTGCAGCACAACATGCCCTCTCCAGGTGACAGAGCTGATGTTTTAGCTAGAAGCGAGGCAGTTGGCAGGGGGAAATCACCCAAGACTAAGGGCCAAAGCAGGTCCTCTGGGTTACCCCCCCTTTAGGCAAAGTGGTTTCCCAGTGTTGAGAGTGGAGCAACCTGGTGGAAGCATCTCAGGGCCCTCAGGAATGTGCTCAACTAGCAAGGGCATGGCCAGCCTCAGCCATCGCTCCACACCATCCACACAGCTCAGCAGTCAGACAGCATCTGCTGTGCCGTGCCCCATGCTAGCATGGAGACCCTCTGTGCAAATGTTGGAAAGCCACCTGCCAAGTCATGGGTAGCACCCAAGTGCAATGCTTGCAAGAAATGTCTCTCTGTAGCACTCACAAGCTCCATAGCCCACAGAGGCACCACAAAGGTAGCTCACCCAGGGCAGCAGACCTGTCATTGATCTGAGCCCACACCCCTTGAACTGCTTTGGCAGCAGTGTGGCTGCAACCTGCATGATGCCCAGGATCTCTCACCCCATGACAACACAACCCTCTGTGCCCGTGTCTCGGTGAGGCAGCCCTCGCCTCTCCTCTGCAGTGTCAGGATGATGCTTCCCCCAAAATCAGGGGCCCGAGCGAGGCTTTGACAATGGTCTGACGCCGTTTTCATTTTGCAGTTGGCTGCATAATCTGAATAGAGCTGAGAGTGCTGTGGAGACAATGAGAGAAAATTCATTTCTAAAAAGATTTGACAGTGTTAGGAGCATAGGGTAGAAGCCCTGCCCTGGTAGCAGTCTGCTGCTAGGCACTCCCCACTATCTAACACATTAAGCCTGTCATAAGAGAGGTACAGGACTTTAAAATTTAAACTCTAGTTAAAGGGTTTCTGAAGGGCAGCTGGGCCCCCAGGTTTCTGCAGTGACTTTTCATCTCCCAGTACCTCTACTTCCACATTGGGTTCCTCCCTCTTGACTTCCAGGGCAACCTTTCTGCTGTGTCACAGCAAATCCCCGCCGGTGCAGGTATCTGCCTTCAGAGAAGGTGAGAAGCAGACCAGAGCCCCAGCACTGTAGTGCTTCACACACCATTAGCAGGGTCCTCTGTGTTTATAAATTCGTACTAGTCTCTGGATTTATCTTGGAGCTAGAAATGAATAATATAACACAGTAAATACTCACTGGGGAAAATCCAAACAGACCATCATTCATGTGCTAAACTTTTTCCTAGTATCTATCATGCTACTACTTACTGACCAGAAAGACTTTGCATAGCAGTTAAACTGTCTCCCTCTGGTAAAATGAGAAAGGGGGTAGAAGGCATAGAGAATATTTGCATTTAACTTCATCTCATGGAGACAGAACATTAAAATGCTATTTGGTAACTTAGTCATAGAGAAGAATAGTAGACCCATAGGCCTTTTTTCTTTTTTTTTTTTTTTTAAAGATGTAACTCTTTTAAGAGTCCCCTTAAGAGCGCTCAGTAGGGTGTGTCAATATTGCTCCCCATGGAAATCATATGGTTTGCCTATGCAGACAGTGAATTGTTTTGTGGCTGTGAAATATTGTGTGTTGCCCTGTGAGCAGTGGAGCCAGTGGCTCGAGGAACCGTTGTTGAGACTGACAGTTACATTGTGCCACTGAATAGTGAAACGGCAGAATCAAAAACTCAAGTGGACCCAGACAGAATGTCCTGACCTTTAAGTAAAAGGCTGATTGGATATGGTGGGAACTCCCCTTCATCTTCCACCATAATCCATTACACCTTTCTTGGCAAACCCTCGTAATTCATGTAGCCGCACAGATACATTTCCCATAGAATTTTTTTACATGTTTATCATTAAATTTATCTCTTATAACTTACTTGCCTTTGTATGGTCCAGTTACGACGTGAAGCGTCAGCTCCCTATGTTGAAGCATTCATAGTGTCCTGCCTAAGGAGTAATTCTGCGCCTTGCAGTGTGAAAGCCCAGCAATAATAAATTTGTAGGAACTTGGTCAGAAGGAAAGTTTCTGCAGCACAGAAATAAATGCATGTAAAGATAGTATATAATGACCTGCAGTGGAAAAATAACAGACCCCAGCCACATGAAAGCAGTGAACTTTATTATACTAGGTCCATATTTTAGATTTGTCTGAACTAGACTGTAAAGTACTTGGGGCAGACACATTTTATGTGTCTGTAATGTGCCATGCACAGTACCTTCTAAGTAAAGACAGTAATAAAGCTATTATTGATGTTGGCTGCAAACTCTGCATTAGAGAGGATCAATGTTACATAAACAGAGGAGAACAAAACTGTGTTCTTTCAATCTTAATTTTTAATTTCAGAATTGATTTTTACCAGTTTCAGTAGCTTACTTAAATAATTGCTATGTGTGTAGATACGGAAATATAGCAGTGTAGAAAGACACTGAGTAATTTTTAATAGATCATTACTAGCATGTGTGGAAAGATGAGTTTCCTTCTTTAAACACATCACCTTGATCCTGGAAGTCAGAACTCGAATGGTTTGTACCCAGCACTCTTTTTAGTGATGACAGAGTAAAATGTATATTCTACATCACCATGTCCAACTGCGTTTTTCCTTAGAAACACATGAACCTATGGACACATTTTTTCCCTTAAAAAAGTGTTTTTAAGGACTGGCTGCCCCTTTTTTGATCCTTAAAATAAGTTAATGACCTTTATTTTTGTGGGTTTGAGAGTGAAAGCTTTCATGCACCTTTCAGGTCTGCAACACAGTCTTTGTATTAAAGACCCACACATCAATTTTACATGCAAAGGTATATTCCTCTCTATGAGGCTGTGTATACAGACATGTTATTTGCTTGGATGCTATCTCCTCTGTGAAGAGATTATCCTGTTATACGCACACATTCCTCTTGTCCGATGGTATGCGCTTCACCCACTGCTTTGAATGAAACTGTACGACAGCTCCCGACATGTCTGAATGTGGCACTGGCATTTCTTGCATCCCTCTTCTGCGAGAGGCGAGAATCTTCAAACTCAATTAGCATTTTAAAGAATAGGTTCAGTTTTGTGGTCCATTAAAGTCAGCTAAATTGATGCACTGCATGTCTTTATTTCAAAAATAAAGCTGAACAATTAAAGCCCATGTCTCTTTGCTCAGCTTTTGATTCCTCACAAAGCTTTCCCACTTGCTGCCTTTGGATGTAATGTTAACAAAGTCAGTTAACATCAAGAGCAGCGCTAACAGGCATGGCACAATTCCTTGTTTTTGCTCAATCAGTCTGTGTTCAAACTATCAGTTTGATTTATTTGTCCACGCTGACCCTTATTCACCACTTAATTATCCTCGTATAATGTTTCAAGAGCCTCCTGACACAAGGAGAAAGACAATTGCCGATGTTCTGTGGAACAACTGTTGACCTGATGGCCAAAATGATGACTGCGGGTCGAAGGTTGGTCTCCTTTTGAAGGACCCACTCCATTCTTGAGGGCTCTGGCTGGAGCCGCTTAGCCCAGGCGCTGCTGGCACCGGGCAGCCTGCTGGCCCCTGGTCCTCGCAGCGCGCCCAGGGTCAGCCCAGCCGGCCTGGCCGAGCACAGCCAGCTGACAGCCAGCGTCATTGGAGCTGCAGCTTATCTGCTGAAAGAGACAGGGTTTTGAGCAGGCTCACTCTGTGGGCTAGCTCCGATCCCCTCCATCCCCACTCTGCACCAGCACCGACACCAGAGTTAACTGGAACTGATCTCAGCATTGAATTGCCAAAACCGAGATAAGAACAACATCCTCTAGGAAAAACAGAAGCTTTAAGTATGATGGTCTCCATCATAGCCCCTGAGCAAAGGGGCTGACCCTTATTCTTAGAGCAAAGGACGTTAGTTTAAAGTCCCCAATGTGTATGCTCAGCCCCATACCAGAGAGAGTGCACAATGACCTCCATTCATCCGGAAAGCATCCTTTCTGCTGCTCCGGCTTGGAAACACTGAATGACATTCCTATTCGTTTCCCATTCAAAAGCGAATAATCAACTAATAGGTTAATTTTGACAGGACACTGGCATCTCATGGGGACAGAGGGAACGATCCGCATTTTCAGGGAAGCTGAGACAGTGCTCAGGAGCTGGGGAAAGAAGGGGCTGAAGTGGCACGGTGTGAGAGTCTGGGCATTAGCTGAGCAACTTGTGCAGGCATTTCAGTTGTTGTCTGTCGGGGGCTGCTCAGGGAAAAAAATCTGGCCCTCTTTTTAAAAGCAGTAGCCATCCCAAGTGTAAGCAGTCAGGACACATTTAGTTCATTTTTTTCAAATAACTGACTTTCCCTGAGCATGAGGGATTTATATTTGAGTGAATTTACACCATTTCAGACCACTGCTTGAGTTCTACCACTTAAAGATGTACTCAGCTGTAAAGGTTTAGCATCCTCACCATCACCAGGTGAAAACCTGATTAATCAGCTCCATGTTCTCTGTGCCAGGAGGACCTTTCAGCAACAGAGGCAGAGGGTCAACTCCTCTGTCATCCTTCATCTAGTTTTCCAGTGTCATCGCTGAAAGTCTGTGTGAACACATTTATTTCCAGCTCACTGATCCCTGCCCATCTTTATAGCCTCAAGGAAGACTGGCAGACACCACAATTGAGAGCAGACTTTGGGCTGCTCTAGGTGGGATCAGCATGGTACACAGCCAGTGCTGGAGCAGAGGAGTATGCAGCCTAACTTGGGACCTTGCTTACCGGTGCTTATAGTCTCCAGCCACAACCAAGCACCTGAGTCACAGCGAGGATGAAACCACAGAGAAATAACATGGCAGCTGGACATCAGGCCACAGCGTTGGGTTCTCCAGCTCATGAGAGTCTGGGGCAATATGCAGTTGGTGCTTGGCCTACCACTTTCTTTCAAAACTCCTGTTTGAGCAGAAATGTTCACACATTAGTGTTATTGTCATCTGAAAGGCTTTTATGCTTAGTTTTCAGGCAAAAACATTTTATGTTTTAATTTTGAATGAAAACTCAAAAGCTGTCAAAGAAATATTTTGGCAAGAGAGAGAAAAATCCTTTTCATTGGTGTTTTCCAGGAGAGAAATAAAGATTTCCCCAGCTGTCTTTATTAAATCACAGACATCTAATTGTGACGACAGGATGCCGTCAGCTCTTTGCTGGTTCTTTTCTTGATGTCCCTGGGAAATAACCCTCTGTAGACCCCGGTGCTCATACATTCAAAACACTGTACGAGCAGGGACTGCTCTTGTACTGACACTGCCCACGTAGTTGACCCATCCAGAGAGCAGAAGAGGAAGCAGTTAGTTGCCATATTCCCCATGACACAGAGCTGGATTGGAGCAGAGGAAGAAATGTCCAGGCTCACAGAGCTCCAGCTGGCACCTTTAAAGACCTGGAGGTTGCTGCTGGATCATGAGGGGATTAGGCAACTTGCTTAAGTCCATATGGCAAGTCTGTGCCAGGACAGGGGACCTTCTCCTTGAAGCCTCATGTGCAGCACACAATGGCTGTTGGCTCCTGGCTGTTCCCCATGGCAGGGACCACCAGCCCTCCTCTGTCTGCTTCCCACGGGCCAGCAGTGAAGGCTAGGTGCAGTCCCCTTCCTTGGATCTCTTCAAAAGCAACTGAATACCATGCAGCACACTTGTTCATCTAGGTTGCCCCATGGGCTCCAGATGAGGGGCTGGGCAAGAGAGCCCAGCTGGAGTGCAGGTGGCACAGAGCAGAGGGGCAGGCGCGAGAGCTGGGAGCGTGAGCAGGGCTTGGCCAAGGGACACTGTGCTTTCTGCTCCCGGCTTGGCCATGAGTGCAGGGCCACCAGCAGACCATGCCCAGCATGCCCTGGTTTCTCTGCTCGGCCATGCCTCCAGGGAGGAGGTCGCTGTCCCTCCATGCCGCAGCTGTGCTGGCGCACAGCTCGGCACCAACCCGTTTCCACGTGATGGGCCTTGGTCTGAAACCTGCAACTTTTATCAGTGCTAGGAAAATCACATTATGGCTATTTTATGGTACCTAGGAGAGGGCCAAGGGTTTCCCTGAAAGCTCATCTTTCATTTTGAAAAGAGCATCTAATCACTTAGGGGCAGAATAGCAGGACAGGGAAAGTCTCAAACCTTGTCTGAAAGATGGAAAATTTATGACTGCAAAGGGCAGTGTATATCAAAGAGCTTTTGGCCAAGGCTCACCAATAAAGCAATTCACCTACTGGGTGATGTGAGGACAGAGCAAGATGAAAGTAAAGTTCGATCATTTCTTCCCATCGCAACAAAAAGGTTGATAAAGAATATACTTGATATCAAACAGAGCTTCCTGCTGTCTCTAGTTACCTGGGAGTTTGGATCCTGCAGTTTGAATAATGTTTACTCCATAATAGGGTTGACAGCAGAAGTGTGGAGAGACTGATGGGCCTTCATGAAGGCTCAGCTTTTGTAGTTCAGACTCATTCTTTATTCTCAGAGTGAAGCAGATAATAAATGTGTAAATAAATAGTTACCAATCTTCTGGCACGGTAGAATAACTAGTTGCTTTCTTGTGCTGCAAAAGAATTCAATCATACCAATAGTAAAACCACATCACTTGCAATGTTTTATGCACTTTGCAAATAGCTTGGGAAAGTGGTTTGCATCATTTCAGACGGAGTGTGGGTAACACTAAATGTGTCTGCCAACAGGACTGAAACAAAACAGCCACCACTGTAAATTGGGAAGGTTAAGTGCTTATAAAAAATAAAAATTCAGGACTTTTTTCTCCATTTTGTTTATAAAAATAAGTCCATGCTAAATTCTGACTCAGTCTAACATTATCAGCATGTTTCTTTGTTTAATATGAGCTCTGAGGAAATGATAATAGAACTGATTTTATATTAAAAGCCATGGTCCTTTTCATAAAAATACTAGGATTTTCACTTGACTGCAATGGTTGTTGAGCTCTGGGTTTATTGCTCCAAGTTCTTACACCTGGGAGAGATTTTTATTCCTGAGTTCCACAGCAAAGCAGTCACAATGAAATATTTTAAATGTTTCTAACATCTATTTTAAATGTTTCTAACAGTTTCTAACTGTTTTAGTGAGTTATACAGCATTTAAGCCAATTATTTTAATGGTAATATAAGCTAAAATAATGCACAAACACTTTGGATATGTCTGGGCAAATTAAGTATTTCAACAGGTATTTTCGATTAAAACATGAGCAGGGGATGTACTGCTCAGAATTTTTTAACTGTTTGCTACAGCCCAGCCCTGTCTTTAAACAGGCTGCCATGCACTTCTCTGGTACACCGGGGCAGGTCAGGGTTGCACTACGGAAAAGATGCTGTCAGTGACTACATTACGATTTTCAGAGAGCAGTTAGATGAGATAAACTGTGTCGTTTTAAGGAGATGACCAAGAAGATGCGAGGGAATACGCCAAGGAGATGACCAAGAAGATGCGAGGGAATACGCCCTTTGAAATTCTCCTAAATTAAAGCATAATCTCTGGGGAAGACCTTTAGAGATGACTGGAAGTGCCATTATTCCCCCCAGCATGTGCTTCAAAGGCACTTTTTTTTCTTTTTTTTCCCTTCTGTGAGGAACTTGTTCTCAGGCAGCTTGAAATGAGAGCTGGCTGAATTTTTCCTTTTTGAGAAAGTAATTCAAATAAGAATTGATCCTTAGACATAAAGTTATGCAGAAAAATCTCTTTTTCAGTATTTTTTTTTTAATGGAAGAAAATGCAAACTGTTTAAATAATTTCTGTAAGATTTTCCCTTTTTTTGTCAACTGATTTTTTTTTTTATCCATGGTCAAAATGTTTACCCTAAACTGCTTTTTTGAAAACTGAAACATTTTTAGTTCTGTAGTGATGACAAAAACAAAAACTGCACTAAATTTTGACAGAAATGAGGAAAAAAAAACCACCAAGGAAAAATAGCATTTTCCACTCAGCTGCTCTGACCAACATCTATCTTAACTCGTTTGTAAAATACAGTCCAAGGCAATATGGGTCCAAATTTCAAAAATGCAATGCCCTTTTTTATTCTGGTGTTACAGAAAATGCTTCCTGGTCTTCAAAGGGCAGTAGCCTGTGTGAAGCCAGTACTCTGAAAACACAATGCAGAACTGCTCGCTACAATTTCATGTGGCAACTCAGCATTAGCAACATCCTTGACATCAAATGACTGAAGCCGATGCTTAAGGTTGAATACAGCCTAAATGTAATGTTAAATAGCTGCATGGGCACTTCATTAATTAGTAAATTAATGCCTTTAGCAAATAGCCTGTCTGCACGCTCAGTGTCTGTTTCCTCCACAGATCTCTCCAGGCAATATTAGCAGCTAGAGGAGTAAATACAATTACAGTGGATGCAGATTTGACTGCCTGTGTCAGTACTGATTTAGGTGATGAGGTAAAAATCTACTAAAGGTGTCGATGAGTTAATGCTACTCTTCTGTGCAGTACTGTCATAAGCTGACATTACACTGGTTTTATGAAGGACTGAAGGGCTTGTGTTTAAGATACTGTTTTTATTTAAACACATCTTTCTCTGACACAGCGGCCACTAAATCCCTGACTTCCAAAACAGAGGCTGACGTTAGCTCTTTGTCTTGGCAAGTGCATTCAAGTGCAGCAGCCACTGCGTGGGGAGCTCTTTGCCTGTACAGAAACAGCTGCAGCAGAGGACTGTCATAGGATCACATCTTTTTGCAAGTGACAATTTCACTGAGAGGTTTATAATGTCCATGTTATAAAGAAAACTTTAAAACAGAAAAGTGGAAATAGATAAAACCAATCTGGTTTACTGACTAAATTTTTGCATTCTTTGGGGCTGAGAAGAGGGAAGAAGCTCCCATTTAAAAAAAAAAAAAAAAAAAAAAAAAAAAAAGTCTCTTGCAGATCCAAAGCTGTGAACCCTGATGAGCTGGAGTGAGAAAATGGGATTTACTGGAAAATTTGCTTATAAGCAAACAGTGCTATGATCATTTGGGAGACAGGATCACACCCTGTTTGCAGAGAGACTCCTTGCCTCAGATAACACATGACTGGGTGCTCAGTCTCCTTCCCTTATCTTCAAACACTGCCCAAACCCAGAGGTGGGGCACTTTGGTTGCAACATTAGAGCTCCTCCCATCCATTTACTACATGTTTATGTCCACAGAGCCCAAGAGATGCAGCCAGATTTTGGGCCATTTGGAGTCTGAGGCTCAGATCCAGGACTTCGTCCAATTACCGTGTCAGGTCATTTTCCCCATATCAAGACTCCTTCTAGCAAAGTTTGTCCCAGGCTTCATCTGGTTTCAAAAATAATTCTTTGACCATAAAGAATAGAAGTTTCACCATAAAAATCACTGAGCTCCCTCCAGCTCAGCAGTTGGGAACCCAAAGGCATGCAGGCACAGCATCCTTACAACAAAGAAGAGCTATTTTAGGGATTTGTTCCAATTGCCAGTTAATATAGATGTGCTGGCACAACCTTGTGGTGACAGGTGAATACTGGTGGAAGAGCCTGCAATTAGAGTGGCGGAGCTCCGCTTCCCCTGGGAGGGCTACAGCAGCCCCTGAAGCTCCAGCAGAGACCTGGGCAGGATCCAGCAGCCTTTTCTTGGTCAGCTCTCTACCAGAAACCCACCAAGCACAAGCCACTCTCTCAGGGTCTGCTTCCTAAATCTGCCAGATAGGTCGGTATCTCTTTGATTCCTCAAGACAACAAGACAATCCTTCACAGAGGTGGGGGGACAGACTCAGTTTGAGGTGTAGTGGTGAGAAGTGCTAGACCAGATTACCATTATTATTTTTTGCTGGTCTTTTTGTTATTGCAACAAGGCAGCATCCTCTTCAGCAGGCTGATCCCAGGTTGCAGTCTGAAAACATCCCTGAGAAAAGCGGGGTGTTTTGATGCCCAGACTTACTCACCCCGCCACTGGCATGATGCACACCCTGGGCAGTGCTGGCATCTCCCCTGGGGCTGCGCCTGTGCTTAAATGGGGGTCTGCTGGCCTGGGGGGTGCATGGCCCCAGATGGCAGTTTGGGCAGTGACACAGCCCCAGGGGCATGGGTTTGGGGGTCTGGCTCCTGAGGGCAAGTGGCTCATCCCAGCTGCCAGGGCTACCTGGCCGGGGCTTGCCAGGAGGATCAAGCACAGCAGGTGCTCCCCACCAACCTGGGCTGCCAGCTGAAGACAGTGCCATGCTGCAGTGCCTGCCCGCCCGCCAGTCTGCTTCAAAGCAAGAGCACTATAATTAAACATGAGATTTAGGGCCGCACTAAGATCAGGGCCTCACTTATTACAAAGTCATGTATTTCTTGGTTATTGACAATAGTGGAAGGACATTTATGCCATTTAACCATTCAGCAAGGAACAAATGCATTAGAGTCGAAACAAAGACAGCAAATGGTTTCTAAGCCTTTAACAATACTTTTATATATTTTAACTGGAAATAACAGGATAAAAATTATTACTTAACAACCCTAACTCCATCACATATTCTAAAACATATGCTTTATACATACTTTTTTACATATTATTGTCATGCTCAATGCAGCATGAATACTCTGTAAAAATAATATTCTTGTAATTAGACAATATCATGACTGCTCCAGAGACATGAGAGACGAACTGCCTTATATAGCCTATGAAAGATATTTTTCTGCATACTGCTTTAGAGGAACTAAGCAGTTAAAACATGTGAGCTGCCGTCTGCCTTTCCAAAAGTGCACAAAATCAGTTTATTGTCAACACATGTCAATATATTTACTTGCACTGAGGAAATGGGTTCTGTTGATTGTTTTCAACCAGGCTGATGCCTGTATGCCAGATTTGCAAATCAAATGTTACCACTACTGTGTTTCTGGCAGAAGAAATCACCACTGTAACTGCAGTACTGAAAAACGTCTGTCTTTCAGTCACTTGACAGCATTTGCAGACAGGGATATGAGATTGCAGCTTTTTTCCAGAGAAGCAATGGAGAGATTCACTGGAGCCCCACTGCAGCCATTTCAGGAGGCTGAGGGGCAGTGCTGGAGAAAGCACTCCCAGCTGACTGAGCCTTTTAGTTATAAATTGTTCTGGGATGATTTTATGTTTAGCTTTTGGCAGTAAGGAAAGAAGTTGTAAGAAAGCACCAAAGTCAGTAGAACTTCCAAGCTATTTACAAGTACTATCTGCTGGTTTAAGGGAATTGCACCATATTGCAAATATAGGCAGCACATACTTCTACCAGGTCAGGTATCATGGACTCACAAACTGGAGCAATGCTGGTTGGAAGGGCTCCCTGGAGGTCATGTTGTCCAGTCCCCCACTCAAAGCAGAACCGTCACCATCACTGGATCAGGTCAGCCGTGACAGTTGTGCACTCATCAGAAGACTAGATGTAAATCTAAATATAGCTCATCCATAAGTATCCAGCCCACCTGTGTCTTTATGAATGCTTCCATTTGCCTTGCTTTCATGACATGCGATCCACCTGCACGTGGTTTGGAAGAGGAGTGATGACAGTGGCAGGCAGGGGCGACATTGAAGCTTAACTACCTGGAAGCAGTGGGATCCAGGATCACACCTGGGAAGCACAAGGTCTCTCTAGTAATTGCCTTTGCTCATTAGCAAATCGCAGAAGAATTAGCCTTCCAGAAAAACAAAATTTCTCACCCTAAGCTCGAAGTTCAATGGAACTTCAAGCTTCAATGAAAGCTCCAAAAGATTTTTCAATACAGTCATCTGACTCCTATTTTCCTGTGAGTGAAGAAAAGGTACATGTTTTCTCTTCCATTATCACTCCTGTCTCAAACACTCACTAACTCATAATTATTTCACCTTAAAACATGGTACAGCACAGCACAGTTTAATTGAGTACACATCCATGCAAATTGCATGTAAGCACCAGGAGTGGGTATGCAAAGCAGAGTGGAGCAAATACAAATAATTTTGTGTACGTTATATGAAACTCTGTACACAAACAAACTCTGTTTGTTTACATCTACAGCATTATACACAATGTTCAAAGACGTTCAGCTTTTAGTGATCCCAAATGGTTTTGTCCTTTTCAAATTCGATGGAACTTTTCCCTGGAAGGACAGTCCATATTTAAGACAGGAGCTTGTTACAGCAACAGAGTCTGGAAAACAGCATGTGGAATCAGTCAGTACCAGTGTCTAGAAGAAGAATAGGCTCAGCCTTGAATGTTCATGTTGGATATTGTCTGAAAAGTTGCCCGTCATGTAACTGCTTGGAAGCTCTGGCAGTCAGGGATGACACGCTCCGGCTTCCCTATTAGCCCCCCTGCGCAGCCGGGACAAAGGGAACTGCAGGCTCCCAGCCAAGCACATACATTTGCAAACTGCCGCCAGTCAGTTCCCAAGGCCAGGGGCTGGATGCCATTGACAAAGAGATGTGAACCGTAGGCATAGGCTGCTCAGCTCTCCCTGCCGAGCGAGTGGCGCTTCTCATGGAGATCTATAGGGCCTGCGCTCTCCCCCTCACTGCCTGCAAAGGGCTGGCCAAGACCCACTTCTGATTTTTCACATTTTTAACCAGTCCCTTCCACCCAGCATGGGAGCCACCAGAGCATCTTACACTCCTTGCCAGCATCCCCTTCAGTCGCAAATCTGTGTAGGGACGTTTATCTGCCAGTGCACATGACATTGCATTCCTTAATCCCCAGCATGGGAGATCGGACCTTGATAACCCCTGCTGGAGACTCGGTCTGATGTTGTGGGTAGATGTGAAGAGCAGCAGCACAGCAACGGATGATCTTGGGAAAAGATCACAGAGCCATGTGAAAGGCAGACACCGAGCAAAGGCCCGGCTTACACTTGCTCACTTGACTTTCAATTTGCTGCTTTCCTCGAGTAACAACCCATAGGGCTGAAGGGATATGGAAAGGAAATCCTCTATGAACTGCAGCTTCCACTTGGAGATGCCCAGCATCCAGGCTTGTTCTCCTGTCATGCTGCTATCCCAAATCATCACAAATCCAAACAGAGAGGTTTTTTGCCAGTGAAATCAGCCCTGAAAGTGCTGATACATGCAAAATTTTGGCTTGCAATGAGATGATAGGCCTCAGCATAGCTTGCGTGGTAAGGAAAGCCCTGCCTTTGCCAGGGAGGTGGCCCAGCCAGCCAATATCTCCTTGGAGAGAAGCTGATGGGTCTCCAGCACACGGCACCAGCCCTGCGAAGGGCAGCCATGATCCCGCCATGCCTCTCACTCTAGGTTTACCCAGTGCAAGTGTGGAAAATGACCTGGCAAATGTTGCTAGTGGGCCACATGAGAGCAAGACCCAAGTTAAAAAACACATCTCCAAATACACTGTGAGATGACACGTGCAACTCCTGCTCATCCTCTCCTTAGAGGAGACCAGGGCACAGGGGAAGGGTGATGTCCTCTGTTTAGAGAGTGACCAGTGCACAGGAAACCCTTTTCTCGATCACTTTGCCGGCACCACATGCTCTCCGTATCTTCTTCACCCTTTCTCCCCACCTCTTCGTTGTTCCCATGTCTGTGCCTGGGTCGTACTTTTCTCTGAGGTACTCCAAAGGCATGATGGGGACAATTATTCTCAGTCCAGCATCACCACTAACTCCCAGGTGGCCTTCCATTAGCAACTTGCCTGAATAGCAGAATCTCCATATTCTTACCCCATGACCTTGACCTGACAGGGTTTTGTGTGTGGTTTTTCTGCAGATAGTTTTAACCACACAGTGGAAACTGTGCGAAAAAATGTTCCAGACCACAGCTATTCCTGAGCCAATAACACTTCTAGACTGTGGTTCTTGCCACGAATTGTTCCAGAGCACTCGCAGCACTCTCGCTTTCCCCTGTCTGGCTATGAAATGGTGGATTGCAACACTCCTTCTTTCTTGGTCATCAGTCAGGTGACCCCAGCATACACAGCCTATTCTCGACATACACAGATGATGCTCAGTCTGTTGCAGCAGCAATGGATTTATATCTTTTTTTTTCTGGCTTGCTGCAGAAATGGAGTGTGCAGTCAAAGCCTTCAAACCTTCCAAGCACAAGGACTGAGGACTCTGCCAGCTTGGGGACATTACATGTATCTACAAGATGAAGCAATGTCAGGAATTAAATCCCATGATGGAAAAATCTGGCAGTTCATTATTGTATGTTTACCTGGGAGAATACATATAAAGTACATATTAAACACTCAGACTGATTTTTTTCCAGCAGAATTTAATTCCTACCGTATGCATCAGACTGAAGAACTGAGCAAGCTTTGAAAAGCACACTGGATCCCCGGAATCCACCAGGCTGAAGGATAACTCCATTGCTGTGACCCCCTCATACGTACCCAACAGATTTTTGCAGAGCAGATACAGACCTCTGATCATCACCACACTCAGTTTATTCTCACATGCACGTCTTTAGGCTGGGGCAGAGCAGTGACAGAAATGGAGCAGTTTTCCCTTCATTTGCAAACTCCACTCCCAAGCACTCAGTAGTCAGACTGTGGACACGTAGCAAACATTATGGTTTTGCCCTCCTCCTTTTTCCCTCTGCCTATCACTTTTTTTTCTGCAGCAGTAATTTGTAGTGTGCAACCTTCTGGCTACAGTAAATATTACTGGTTCAAAAGCATTTTTGCTATTTGTTTAGCTTTTAGCCAATGTCTCCACAATCTTTTCTCCCAGTTTAAAGCCAAAACTTAACTCAAAGCAATGAGGACAACTCTACTGTTCAGCCGGACCTACGTCAAACCAGAAAAAGCAGCAGAAATCTTCATTTCATCGGGCATTGCATTTAGAGCCCAGAAGAATTAATACCGTTGTCATAACCAGGAGAAAAATCCCCCAAGGCTGAATATGCGCACACACATGTGAATGCAACATTCGCAAACCCAGATTTTTATGAGCAGTGCCATCAGCAGGGAGATTGTTTATAGTTGCCAGTAATTTATAGCTTTTAAATGTAATGTTGGAATGCAAATAACTTTCCGCATCCCCTTCCCTCAGTGATCTGCTCATGAATAAGGCTGAAAGGAGCCTGAGCAGGAGACACAACCAGGGAGAACAAGGAGACAGGGAATGACAGCCTGCTCCCAGTTTCTCCCAGCCCCTGGAGGTGTCATCCCCAGGCCACAGGATCTGATCCCAGCTCAGTGTGAGGCACTCGCTTGTTGCACAGCTTTGTGGGACATGATACTTAATAACTCCTATCCCAGGCAATGAAATGGGAATAGTGCTCAGTCTACCCTGCAGCAAAAATGTATGAAACATCATTAAGGAAAAAAAACAAGCTTTCTGGGGCTTTTGACAGGAAGCCAAGGTTTTTCCTTTCCCTGCAGGATAAATGGCCAACCTAATGCTCCCCTCTTCTCTTTCTCCCACCTTTTCAGATCAGCAGGGAAGGATGAGGTATTGAAAACTGTCTTTCCATGCCTTCAGTGCCATTCAACATCAGAACTGCTGAAGTCAGTTTTATCAGTGTTTAGTGGTGCTACCATTCGTTGGCACTTTTGTGAATGTGCTTTCTCTTTATGAAGTTACAGTCCTACTAAAAAACTTCCCAGGGGTGCTCTTCCAGACATCTGCCTTTGCCCAGCCTGCCCAAAAGACCAGACTGAAACCAATTGCTTTGGCTTCTAGTCTCTGCCAGGTTTGACTGCGAAGGCTTACAGGAAGATATATAAAATAAGAAGTTCAGGAAGTTACTGTAGTGTTCATACTCACAGTGCTAACAAAAAAGGTTATCTGCAGAGCTTTTAACCTCCCTTCTCTGGCATTTTCACTGTTTTTCTTCTCCTCTCCCCGCTGCTCCCCTCACTCCCCCCCCATGACAGAGATTTCTATTTATTAAGATCTTTGATAAGTTATAGTTTGGACTCCATTAAATATTTTTGGGATTTGCAGGTGAAAAGGCAGGGGCTAGCCTGTCAGATATTCATGAATAAACACATAACTGCAAAATGTCTGCCTCACCTCTCATACTGGTGAATAACAGAAAACAATGAAAGAGTTTATGGTACCAGGCAGATGTGAACAAAGCTGTCAGACGGATCCCAAGCAAAGACAGGAATAACTCATTAGCAACATTTGAGTCCTCAGCAACTTAGAGAAATAATAAAGAACCCTAGGCCACCAACTGTTGAAAAAAAAAACCACAACAAAATAAACCAAACAAAACATAATGGGTGTTCCCAAATGCTTAAAAATGAGCAATATTATGAGCTTCGTTTAAAGTCCTGAAAACTCTGGGAGGTTTTTTGGTGGGCAGAACTTAGGGGTCAACTTTTCCAGCTTCTTTTCACCACCTCTGCAGATAAGAAAATCCCATCTCATTTGGAAGGGGCAGCTGAGGCTTTGCCGTGCTCACGTGGCTGCAGAGCGAGCGTTTTGAAGAGAAGCATTAATGTTGCAGGAACTGGCAGTGCTGGGAAAGAGGACTGCGGAGCGAGTGAGCAGCAGCCGGGTGAGGAAGGACGTGGAGAAAGGCTTCCAGAAACTGAAGAGGGACACACAGACTTTATGATCGTCATGTGAGTTTGCGAATCTATATGGCGGCCTAGTATTTGCAATGCATGCCAAATAAACGTATGTAAGGTAGAAGAAGCAGTCTCATGCTAGAGCTGGAAAGAGTGAGACTTGGTCTGAAGAGCCTTGGGTTTGTCACATGGCAATATAAATACAATTTTTGTGCCTTAAATTATTTTTATGTAGAGTTAACAAGTCCAGGGTTTTTAGTACTTTTAACAATCTGACCTACCAAAGATAAACTATCTACATTGTTAATTCAATTACTTAAGATAAATGAGTAGAAAAGTAATGCTGCTGGTTTTGTTTAACAGAAAATCTCTGCAGGAGACATCTTTATCAGATAAGATTATCAAGATCATTATCAGTATTATCATTTTTAAAACCTGGAAAGCAAATAAAGCAAACACTGAGAAACCCCAATATCCAACAGATTAGTTTTCATCTGAAAACTGTAAATACTTTCCTACCTGTTAAAATTTCAATTTGTCTGTTAGAGGTGATTTTAAAGTTTATAATTTTTTCCTTATTTTCTTCCAATTTTTTCCACAAAATCCCCCAAATATGTGAGGCAGTGGTTTTAAAGTTAAGGCAATCAAAGCAAAATACATATCTTTGGGGAGGAAATTTCCCTGATGTTGCTCTGTCAGAAGTATGACCACTCCCACCGCTGCAAGGGTTGTTGTCTCTGCAGTCATGGGCAATGGTGGCTGCTTAGTCCCTGGGAGACCAATCTCCACATCTTCACTTGATGAGCTGAACCCAGTCCTATTGGGGTGAATGGGACTTTTGTCCCTGACCCCAGTGGGTACCCTTAGACTGAGTCTTCACCTGACTGAAGTCTCAGGAAGAGGTATCTGTCTTTGTGGCAGGTCAGTCTGCTTTTTGAAGGGCTTTTGGCAAAATGCAGCCCTTCACTAGACAGTGTAAAACCAAACTCTCAGTCCAATGTAAGTATGGTAACAACAGTGCTGAGGGGCTAAGGCACAAGGACACATTCTCTAGCAAAACCGGGGTTTGCCCTGTGCCATGATGGGCTCAGGAGGTTTTCATCCCGCCATCCTAAAGCCCAGCCTGTCCTTTCTGAGTGGCTCAACATGGAGAAGCACCATGAGATTTCACATGCAGATAAGCCCATCTGCAACATTTTACAAACCGGGGTGGAGGGAAGCAATGCAATTCCTGCTTCATGCATCGTACACCACGAATCAATAACCATAGCAGTTGTTCTAGCAATGCCACAACAATGTTGGCCTCCTCAGGTCACATCCATTCTCTGCTGAATTCAAGACATGCTTTCTCCTCCAAGTCCCACGGGTGTGCTTTGGGCTGGAGGGTCCCTGTCAAGAGGCCACATTGGACAGCCACCAGTGCCTGCACCTGCTCCAGGGTGAGGTCTCCTCTCCCTGTGGCAATGCTGAGAGGGCCAAAAGTGGGCAGGGAGGACCAGCTGGGAGCCAGTGGCACATCTCCACAAGCACCCACAGACCTGCCCTTTCCTGGGGCTTCCTGGACTGCGTTTCAGTCTCCTCCATTCCCATATGTCTGTGAAAAGCAAAAAGCAGTGTCCTCACCCTTTTGGGACATTTTTCAATTGTTAATTAATTAATCTTCCTTCTGCTTCGAGGGAGGGGTCACCTGAGGTGCTCTTCTCCTTGCAAGGAGGAGGGAGCCACCTCATTGCTGCAGAGCAGCTCAGTCATCACCCCAGAGGTGCCCCGGGAGAATGTACTGGGTGGGTGTTGCATATTTAGCTTTAAAAGCTGCTGAAAGGTTCTGCTAGGGAGTGTAAAACAACGAATTGGTTGCCCTTTATTAAATTATTAACACCTCAAATGCCCCCTAAAATCTAGTAGCAATTTTTGGGTCAAATTAATGTCAGTGTTTTAACACAGGAAGTATCACAGAAACGAGAGCAAAATATAATTACCTGGGATTTGGAGCGGTTTCATTGCCAGCCACTATACCCCAGGCTTTGCGCTGAAGACTCCTTCATGGAGCAATAGGAATCAGCAGCATACTATAAAATTTACCTCACCTAGCTCTTCACCTTCCAGGTCAGTGCTTCTGATGATGTTAAAGAGAAGTTTTTATGTATTTACAGTACTCACCAATTCATTAATTCCTTAAAGTTGTGTTTTATTGAACATTGAGTACTTTCTATCTAGCAAATAAAAAAATTAGTGCAACAATTACCTTGAAAAATGCTGTGATACAGTTCATTTGGATAATTTTAAGCTGTCACCACTTGGTAAAAAGAGCCAAATGACCACATTTATAGTATAAACAATCCTAAATTACAGTTAATATAGTTTCTGCAACAGCAGTTCTTGGAAAAGTGACTGCACATTTATGGAATTTTATTGAAGGGTTTATCTTCATTTTTAAAATGTTCAAATTGAAAATGTCCACATTTGCTTGGACATGTATTTCTTGGGAATATTTCACATTCTTCAACTACTCTGCACTCAGGCTCTTCATGAAATCTGCAAAAGTCTAAAGCAAGTCACAAATATACCACCTCCATATATGTAATATATCAGAAGAGGGCTTGCTGTAGAAATAAATAGCATGTAAACTGGGGCTGGATTGAGCAGACAGAATGAAGGTGAATAAACCAAATGAAATGTGTCATTTGCCACAGTGGAAACTAAGTGTGCATTTGTTCATTTTTGATTATACTAATAGTGGAAATTATGCCATTCAGCAGAGATGGATTAGGCTTCAGATGGAAAGCATAATTCAGGTCAAGTAAGTAGCTGAAGAAAAAAACTGATATAATTAAATATTACCATTTTCATTCTTAAGACTCATGTCTACGGGAGCTGGATTGAGATCCTACCCAGGCAGGAGCAAAACATAGCATTTTTCCTGAATAGTTATGTGGGAAAGGTTTTCAGATTCCTCCAGAAATTGTGGAAGTCTCCATTTTGTTGTCCTCCTGCACAGCATCGCAGGCTGTTTTACACTTGGAACACTGCAAAATACTGGTGTCCTATTCTGTGGTAAGTAAGCACGTTTATAGAAATATTCAAGCTAGAATCCTCTAGCTTCTTACAGCATATTCTGCTGACAAGATCAGGGTTATGACAATTAAAAATTCAGTGTTGAAAACAATTTCAAATAAATTAATCACTCATAAACATAAAATATTGTTCATCCAAAAAGTAAATATATGTGAGGATTTAGTTATGTGATGATTATTGTTAAAAAGTACTTTGGGTTTTGGTGATTTAAATGATTTTGTAATTATTATTTTATACTTGTCATCAGTCTTATGCAGAAATACACTATATTGTCCAGTCAGAATGACAAGGGCTGATGTGTATTTTTAAAGTTAGTTTCAAAATATCCCTTGCCATTGATAGGCTAATGGCAGTAGCTTGCTTCCTATTCAGCATTTTACACCGTTCACCCTTCCGACAAATGCTATTAAATACCAACAGCCACAGCCTCTCTGGAATTGCCCAGAGAATTGCAGCCTGTGACCACAGCCTGCTCAGCATCAGCTCTGCATTCTGGTTCTATCCTTTGCTAAACTCAATACACATTTGTCTGGTGGCTGAGGATATTGTTCAGAAGCAAATATTGAAATAAGAATGCTCGAGACAAAAAGAGATGTAGCATCCAGGGCAACAGTGGTACTGTAAACGTCTCATTTGATACTTTGTCATGGTCTAAATATCTGGATTATAAATGATAACATGGAGAAGGGACAGGATAGTAGAATATTTAATGACAGACATGACTATGCTGTTCCTGCCCAGGGAAAATCATCCCATCTCTGAAATACACACAAGATTTCTTTACAAAACTGAAACGGATTCATGTCCATTGAAGTCATTATTGGTCACTGAAACTGTAAGGTAATAATTTAATAGACTTTTAATACTGTTGTTTATATCTAGAATGCTTTTCTACCTCTCTGCCAACTTCACCACTGTAAATTATTTATTTTAATGTTGACTTGTTATATAGCATGTCATCTCATTAAATAGCATGCTAAAAATACTTTGGATCAACTGAGCCTGGTGTATAAAATGCTTTTGCATTTTAATCTCTCTTAAACATTTCAGCATTTGTGAGACTTTCTGTATAACAGTAGTGGAAAAAAGATGGAAGTTTTAAAATAAAATTCTTCAAATAAAATATACCATCACAGTTTATAGTTTACAACCTAAGGCCAATACTTTTCTCAATAGCTGTGCTCTGCCAATCTCTGTCCATTCTTGCAATCTTTGTTTGACACTGAGAGAGTTGCTTTTTTTCCCAGTTGCGTTTCCTTTCCTCCCAAAGCTTCCAGCCCTGCCGAAGTGCATGTCTACAGATACCTGTGAGTGTATGAGCACTCAGACCTTCAGCGGGACCGTGCACCTCACGTGAGCACATACCTAAGTGTGCAAGCAGATAGGAAATAATATTCTTTGTTTTCCTAACAAAACAGCACTTTGTTTTTACGCCACTTTGCAAAGCACGAAGATGTTCCTCGAGTATCTGGCAAAATACGCTATGTCAGTATCTGCTTTCGTAACCATATTTAAGCTCGAGCACATCACCTAACGTCAATGTAAAAAGAAGGGTCAATTATTTCTTAGTAACTCGGACAAGACGGTCCTGGGGGCTGTCAGTCCCACCGCTCACGAAAGCGTGAGGCAGGGGCCGAAGCCCGGAGCCGAGCAGCCCCCGCCACCCCCCGCCGGTCCCGGCCCCGCCGCTGTGTTACAGTGGCTCCAAGTGGATTTGTGGAGCTATTGCCGTGCCCGAGCCCGAGGAGGGAAGCGTGACTTTGGGGCAGTTTGGTTAGACTGAATGAAACTTCATTTACTGCCTCCTTAGGCTCGGGCATAACTTTATCGGGTGAGTAATGACACTGGTTTTATTGACCTTACTCATCTGAAGTTTATGCACACACCTGAGTCAGAATCTTTAGATACAGGATATCTAGAGATACATACAGATACAGACATAAAAGATCTGAAATCTAGTCATATGACCTTTTAAGCACCTCTTTGTCTGTTGCTGGGTGGCCCAGCTGGCCGTGGGAGGAGGTAGGCGCAGGTATGCCCAGTTGCCGGCCAAGTGAAATCCCCAAAATACTCTAGGGCCTCTGCAGCAGCTAGCTGCAAATTGTGTAAGAATTTGCCCCTGTAATTCATCTAGATACTTTCTTCCTGAGATTTTCTAAAGGAAGAGCCCATGCACTGTCCCTATAGATGTTACTGTGGTATCTCAGCCATTTTTCCTGGATAATTTTTACTCCAGGATCTTCCATGAATCACATCTTTATAGAAGATGCCCACATTTTAAAGCAGAAAAGAATACCTCTCACAGCCGCCCCTGAAGGTAAATTCAGGTACTTCTCCATATTGTATCATCCATATCCATTGAACAAGTTTGTTATCATAAACAAGCAGTGAGCCACCTACAGAACTTCAAAAGACTTGCTGTGCCTAAAAAGGCTTCTTTGGGCACTACCAATAAAGTATTTATAGACAAATTGAATTTTTGGAAGCACTTACTATTACCACTCATGCACCACGTTGGGATTTGCATATCCTCCTAGCCCTGGGAGAAGGGTGTTACTCACCTAGCAAGCACTAGTCAACATTCGTTATTGAAACATCACAGGTTTGCGTTAGGCAGCTGCCTGACACCTCTTCATAGCCCAGCACCCACCTCTAGTTCTGCAGAACAGAGTTTTCTAAGGGGAACATACCTCTGGCAGCAGGACATCCCACTGGGGCTACAGGCAGCACCGCCAGCAGTGAGCTGCTCCTGCCCAGCCTGGGGAGCTGGGGCAGCTCAGGCAACAGAGGTAGCCTGAGGGTGCCATCAGGGTGGCAGTGACTGTCGCCAAAAGTCTCCTTGAGGCGCCTGGGTCAGGGGTTAAGCAGAACTAAGTGGTGCATCCGCTTGCTCTCTTTTGCCCTCGTGCAAAACAGGTGTGACTGATTTCAAATGTCTGGAAAATTCTGATATGGTAGCACCTTACGTGCCCTCTGCGTTGGTGAGAGATACATCCTGTCAGGCCCAGAATAACAGCTGTGCTACACAGTCTGAGTTTCTTCAGGTTTTGCTTACAAACACGTTTCAGGAAGAATTTCAGGCACAGTCAACATCCACCTCCAGATCTCCCAAGGTAAGAGCCAGGCCATGTCTGCAGTAAATTGTCAGCACCTAATAAAAAGGCTAAATCATTCTGTGGAGCCCAGCTTGAGTCATTTAAAAAAGAAAACAATTCGCAGAGCCACTACTGGTCCATAGCAAGGAGCCATTATTAGACGAATCCTCAAGGGCAAACTCAGTTGCGGTTGGTCAGTCATTTAAATATTCCTATTCGGCTGCCTCCATGCTGTCCAGGACATGAAGCAAATGAAGCCTGGCTGTTACCCAGATGATCCACGATGTTGTGACCAGATGGAACTTCGCTTACAACATGTGTAGGTGCCTGCTGGACAATAAACAGGCTTTCGCTGTCTTTTGCTCTGATGAACTCAGGGGGGTTACTGGCAGGTTAAAACAATCACAGCCCCCGAAAGATTTATTATTTTTTTAAAATTTATGCCAGATGAGCAGAACAACAATAACCACAAAAAAGGTTAAATGGATGTTTATTTTTTGTGTTAGTGCTGATTTCTGGTTTTGCTACTTAATTCAGGATTAGCAAAGAAAAACAGCTGTATTTTTACCCATATGCTTGTGTTTGTTTATTTTTTTCTCTTGAAATTGTTGTGATAGCTGCAAACACAGTTTACAGATAAACCAAAAATTGTTTATAGCCTCATTTCCATTTCGGTGTGGGAGGGTTGGGTATGTACGTGCACGTATGAGTGCCCCCCCCCCCCCCCCCCCATGTGTACTTCTGCATGACTTCCCTTCCAATAACTTTAGAATGAATCGGACAATGTAAATTAAATACCATCTGAATTCTTACAAATATCATGAAAACAAAAAGCCAGAGATAGAAGAAAGAGATTCTAGCTCCTGCTGAAAGGAAAGCTGCAGTGCAGGCTCCACCCTTGCTACCCATCAGAAGTTCCAGAAAAGGGAGAGATGCCCACGCACACACACACATACACATTCTGACTGTTCCAGTTGCAGGAAAAGCCTTATTAGACACCAGAGAAGATGCAGATCCATGGCCAGCCAGGCTAGAATGGCCCTACTGTGCTGTTTCTCAGAGCATGGACATGTGAAACATGTATAATAGAAGGATCGGGCAGATGCCAAAGCTTATGCAGTTGTTCTCTGCATCCTCAGTTTTTGTATTTGCTAGTGAAATCTCTGGCTGTTCTCAACAACAGAAGAGCCAGAACCAAACAGCCTTTAAATGAAATTTCCCCATTCATGACAAAAGTCGCAAAAGCTGATCTTAACACCCATGTTTTAAATGAAACTTTAAAGTTTGTTTGATTGCCCCTCACTCAGATGCAATCCCCAATTTGAGAAGCTGAACACTGATGGGTTGCATAAGCACCCCTAATCTGCTCCTGGAGAAATTTGGCTTACTTAGCTGAAACCACTGTTGAAACTTGCACTAATATGTCCAGTATTACGATGTAGGGAACACCCATCAGATCTGTTCCAGCAGCTCAGCTGTGTGGGGAGCAGCATCCAGATGAGAAGTCATAATGAACAGCTGGCAACTTTTTCAAATGCTTCAGCTGGCTCTCAAATGATTTTGTAACAACATCCCTGCAAAAACAGAAATCTCTGCTTCTTTCACAGGAGAGAAGATGGAAAACAGGCACCGCTCAGTATGAGCCATGTTATTTTCCTGTAGTTCTACACAAAGGGTATGTTGCTTTCTGGAAATGCCACGTTTGTGCTGGAACGATAAACAAACCACAGTCACTAGAGCACAGGAACTTGGCAGCCTATGCCTTTTAGTGAAGCTACTCTGATATTAAATGTGTTGAGTGCCTGTATCAATTTTATTTCCGTATCTTCCTCCTGTTGAACCATACTTAATCTAATGAATATTAATTTTTTTGTTCTTCCTCAAAAAAAGATTCTTATTCACAAGAGCTATTGTGTGTTTGTGAGGTTGAGGAAGAACAACTTTCAAAGAGTGACCGGTGCATACATATTTTCATTTCTTAGAGACAGAAGGGGAGAAGCACAGGTCACAGGAAAAGCTTAAGCAACGGTTGTAATTTTTTTCAATTAAAAAACCTAGATGTCTATAGGCAGACTAAACTTCTTGCCAGAATGACACTTATGTCACAGAAAAGGAGGTTGCTGTTGTGAGGGGCTGTGCTAGGGTTTCCTAAGGAAGGCAGCTGTGATGGACGCCTGATCATGAAGAAGGGGGAAAAGATTTGGTTTTTATCCTAGTAAATGCAGACACTTTTATTAAGAAATGGTGGAGTAGGAACTAGTTTCTAAAACTGGAGAAATCCTGGCTCAGAGGTGTTTCCATGAACATATACTGAATGTTTAATCCAGAGTGATAAACTATTCTGGACAATTGGACATGCAGGAAGAATGGTCATTGGAAATGCTCTTGCCATTTGGAAGTAGAGAAAAAATTTCAAGACAGCATGGTCAGCCTTGGAGAGAAAGAAAGACAGAAGATAAAGGTACATGGGGAAGAAGTATACAGAGATTAAGTTACCTGTCCCACAGCTGTGATGCCTTTCCCTCTCTATTGGACATAGTTTTGCAGCAGCAGACACTTGAGTCAATTGAGGTGAAGACTGGGCAGTGAGAGATAAAGCCACTGTGCGTGGCTGTGATGAGCACCATACCCACAGCCCCTTCATGACAGACCTGCTTTCCAAAGCAATTTCTGACCAGAGTCAGCACCAGCTCACGCCCTCCTAGTCCTGGGTGAGCAAAACTCCACTTTCAGTTCTGTGGGTTGGAGCTGACGGTAAGGAAAGGTGATGGAAGAGGTCGGGCAGGCTTTGGGAAGCTGATGGGAACAAGTGTGAACTTTGGAGGACTGGGCTTGTAGGCCAGGAGAAGACATGGAGGTTTCAGTTGGCTGTGGTTAAACATATCTCCCTGTTCCTCCTCATCTCTCACAAACCCCTCATCCTCTTGGTTTATCTGATCACAGGCTCTCTTTCCTGCCCTATCTCTATAATGATATGGGTTATTCATATAAATAATTACAGTTGTTGCTTCAAAATTGATCACCTTAGAGATAAACAACACATGAGAAGATAATTTTCAAGACAAGCTGTAGTATCCCAAAGAGTTTCACCAGACCAATTGACTTAAATGGACCTTGAACAGAGGCCACTGATCTGGAGACTGGTGAAATGTTCCTACTCCTGGCTCTGACCCCGGCTTTCCTGAGAAGCTCAAGACTCCAACTGAGATCTGGCAGGGAAAGGGGAGTGTGCACAGATACTATTGCTCTTGATGTCTTCTCCAAGTTTTTCTCACACTGAATATCATCTCCAAAACAGGATCTTGCCTCATGGCTGCCATGTCTTGTTTGTTACCTAGGGCTTGCTTCTGCCCAAGTATTTTCCAACTATCCTCTGACTTGGCTCTTCTATTTAAACTGCATACTTAAAGCACATAATGCTGACTGAAGTGGTTTAAGGAAGACCAAGAAACTGACTGACTTCATGAATCTAGCTGAAAACCTTTGATGCTACCAGGACTGTAAGTCACCATGTATTCATTACTACCCAGACAAGTTTGGCTACAATAATTATTACTTTTGAAACCTTCTTGTTGCAGATATAGTTGGTTAGTACAGCTAAACAAGTGCATTGCAGAGTGTAGTCAGCGTCAGGAAAATAAGATCACGAGCCAGTGTTACTTCCCAATTTCTGAACATTAGAAAATACTACCTAAAATAGTCATATGAAATGAGGTACTAGAAAATGACAGCTGGCTAAGCAATTGAACAGCAAATTACTTTGTGCGGTTAGAATACAGGGAAAGTTCATGTTTCTGAATTGCAAGGATGGCTTCACTCATTAGCTCCAGATACTGATGTAGATAATTTCAAAGCATGCATATTTACAAATCAGCTATTCAAACACTACATACAAGAAAAAATATGTAGTTGTGGGTTGAATCATACCTCACTGATTATTCCTGTTCTGTATTTGGTAGCAACACTGGAAGGCAGGTTAAATTTCATGACACAGGTGCTACAGACTAGTTGTAAATGCTGCTACACTTCAGCAGGAGCATGCTCAGGCTGTGCAGCTACCTATGGTGCTTTGCACCTCATTGTATCAGATCTTTCCTAACCAACACTATTTAGCACCATCGCCAGGCTGTAACTCCAGTGTCCATGATGCAGAACACTCTATGTTGAAGGTCACAATCCTCTCAGAGCCTGCATTGGCCTGTCAGGGTGCCTGGCCAGCAAGCTGCCTTCTCCATGTCCTCAGACAGAGACCTGGGCCCTTGGAGGGAGTGGGCAAAGCAACTGCTTGCTTCCTCACCCAGCCCATGCAGCACCAGGGAGCCATTCCAGCCTGGGAACCCTCTGCTCCATGGCCCTCTAGAGGGTCACCACCACCTGATATTGGATAAGGGTGTAACCACGTAGCCTGCAACAGGGTACTGCCACTGCTAGTAAAAGGGCATTTTTCTAAATTTTCTAATTCATTGCCTGTCTATAGTTAATATTTTTAATTTTTGTTAATCTTTGTCTGGTACTGCTGTGGTTTTACAAATCTAACATAATTTGTGGTGTAGAGAAATACAGGCTTGGTAACAGAGACCTTGAGAAGTGGAGACACAGGACGCAGTATAGAGGAGTACAGCCATGGGATTATAAGAGACCAGGCACAGGCCTGGCACTGGAAACCCCACAGGTACGAGCAACTTACCAACAGCCAGTTAAAGAAATGCAAATCTGGACAAAACTGGTTTTAGGGCAACAAAGAGCAAGGAAATAGTACCTAACATACATAGAAAGCACGAGATACAGTTCATTCAGATGTAACGTGGATTTGCAGGCCAGCAGAGAAAGAGCAAGGTTTAAAAGCATGTTAGCAAGCACATAAAAAAGACCTAAAGTGGATCCTCAAGTGAGGAAGCAGAAATCATCATCTTGAACATGGTGAAGGACTCCAGATGCTGACAACTTTCCTTAACACCAGCTCCACCACTACCAGAGTCAAATCACCACCCTAGGAGCCAGAGGAGCAGGGAAAGGTTGAGCAAAACATCAGGAAAAGGGGTAGAAACTAAGAAGTGTGTGTATAATGGTTTTAACTGTGTTATCATTATCAATACTCTTTCTGCAAGAATGTATTATTTCCCTTTCTGTAACAGATTCTAGTAATTCTTGCATTAGACTGCTGAGATTTGATTTATACTAACAACAGATTATTGCCTTTATACACAAGGTGAATTTCCCCTCTGCCTGTAAACAAGATGTTGTGCATAACAAGGGATCCTGGCATGCTTTGGTGGGCCCAGGACATTTTGTCATGTATGATAGAGTAACAGCCATTAACAGGAGACGAGAGGAACTTTTGGCACCTGGCACTGGCACCAAGTGCACCACCTTCAGTGATAGGACACCTCCTTTAGAGCAATGCCCCCCTGGACAGTCACCCCTCTGGAGGCTGATCACACCCAGATCCTCTCACTCTGTGAGAAGAGATTTGCAGTGCAAAATCCTGCCAGGGCAGCTGTGTCAGGAGCAAGCTGGTCCATCAATATCCCTTCAACACAGTTCCCCCAGCTGTGCAAAGGCTGCAAATGGCTTTCGTAGCCCCAGAGATAACTGTGCTAGCAGAGAAAGGGATCTCTAGCCAGCTTTCACTGAACGCCAGGTCCAGTTTATGGACTTAATATCAATGGCTGTGAGCAAGTACACAGTGCTTGCTTGTGCTGTGATTCCAGGGCACCTGCTAGTGTCATCTTCTGCAGACAGGAATGTCAGCAGCCTCAGGGTACCAGTCTCTGTCATAGCCAAAAGCCTCCATAATCTGCTGCTTGAGTCATTCAGACCTGCCTAAACAACTCTGGGCCACACAGCCAAGTTAGTCAGGTGTAGAATTCCCTTAAGGCAGTGATGCAGTGTAAGTTTGGTCTGCTAACAGCAAAAGAGCATCCTGAGGGACAGGAGGGTTACTAGCATTTCAAATGCCATTAGTGTTTTTTCCACTGTTTCTGCAGAGCTAGCATGAGGACAAGGTCTCGCAAGCTACCTTCCCACAGTCCTGGGCAATGAGCCACAGGTCCAGCAGAAAAAGAGTACAAAAGGTACACTTACATGGCATGAAAGCAAGCTGCATCATGGCAGTAATCTAAACCATCTGGGACTATTTGACTAGCATCATCTCTCCATTGCCATAGCATCCCTTCTTGTCTCAAGAGGCAACTGCAATTTCTCTAAGAACAAATGGAAAAGAAAACACACACACACACACAAAAAACCCCAACAACAAACAGGAAGATCATCTCCAGCTCTTTATATACCAACAAGGTATGATACGTTATTGCAAATAATCATGATTTTGTCAGGAAAATAACTTGCTCTGTCATCAGTTTTCCTTCCTACTTGAAGCCCTTGGCATTCGAAGTTCAGCAGCTTGGGTCAAAAAGAGGCAGCACAACATGGTCAGCACTACCAGAGGCAAGAAACTGATTTTAGGAAATCTCTGAGTGTTCTTCTGTCTTTTGCATGTCCTGTAGTGTGTAATGTCAGCTTATTTAGGAACAGAGGTTCTCTCCTATTTTTACAGTTCCACAGATAACATAGAAAAAGGATTTCAAAACTCTTTTCAGGGAAGTGGTAGTTGAAACATTCTGTATCATGTAGCACTCTTGCACAACATGAGCCTTTTGCATCCTCTTACCAGCCACAGTTGGTAATTTTTGCAGACTTTCATGTACTCTTGTACAATTGAATATCCAAAGAGACCATCATGATCACCTAGTCCATCTCTGTGGACAGTGTAAGCACTTCTTATTTTCTGCATTACATTTCTTAGTTTCTGCATTAATCCTAGAACCTCTGTTAAGCTATTGCATGTTTTCTAGAAAGATGCTTGCTCTTGATTTAATATCAAGTGCTGAAGATCCTAACAGTTCCCTGCATAATTTGTTCTGATGGGACATACTGTTAAAAAAATATATATATACCTTTTTTGCATTGCGTCTGTTTACAATGTTTCCCCTAGGCTGAAGATCTGTGTTCTATCAGAAACCTCTTCCACATCTAGGGAGACCACAATTTGCCTTCTGTCAGAAAAACTGTACTAACTGACTTGGTTTGGTTTCTTTTTACTGGGAAGAATTTCCAGATCTCAAATTATTCTTTTCTGCATGCTCTGCAATTTTTAAGCAATCCAGGCACCATAAATAATCACAACATTGAAGTATATACCCCAATTATTTTATCTATGGTTACAACGTAGTATCCCTTCTACGCTTGTCTGATGTTCTGCTTATGCATTCCAGAGTTGTATTAGCTCTCTGACATACAGCTTCCTATTGGGACCTCATAAGAAGTAGCACCCCAAGTAAAAACAAATGTCCATCCAGGCCTTACCCTCACAGTGGCACTTAGGATAGGTTATGTAGATGCTCAGAATGGGGTATGTGCACTCATTTAGATACAGGGCACATACAGAGAGACCCTCCCCTTAATAACACAACCTAGTATCTGGCAAAGTACCTCACCAGCAAACTCAACAAAGCTTTCCACATCTATCTATTCCCTGCACCATGTGATGATAAACAGGTAGAATGTGCAACATCAACACTTTTTTTCCCCCCACAAACAACTTGATATACGCATTGCCAACTGTGCTTGATTTGAAGGAAAAACAAGAAAATATTTGATATTGTTACTTTAAATAGCATGCAGAACATCTTCCCCACAAACATGCTGTCCTTCTAAAGTCATGTTTTGACAGAGAGGAAGTGCTTTTTCAATATTTTTTTTCCTAAATTTGAAAACTTTTTTTTTTGTTGTTATAAAATAAAGGCATAAAGACATTTGGGTACAATTTTGTTTGTACTTCAATTAAATAAAAATCTTCACCACAAGCATATGCCCCAAATAATAAGTTCAATTATAACACTTCTAAATTTTCCTAAATGCAAACTGCATCCAGCTGATGGCCTCAGTTTCTCCCCGTACAAAGTTTCATTTTGACTTTGGATGGAACCAATGTAACTAAATTTAAGGAGAAGCTAGCAAGGCAAAAGGTCAGACCTGCAAAGCTCATTTTGATCTGTGAGTGCTCTCTGGCAGGATGGAAGACCTATGAATTTACCCACTGAGTGTTTACTGCTCTCCTACAGAATTATCTTTACGTATGTTAGTAATATTCTGACTTACACAAAACAGAAAGCAAGTGATATGAAGTAAAAATAAAATAGGCTTGCTGTAATCTCAGCCAAACATACATTTACCTTGAGAAGACTGTATAGATGGGATTTTATTAGTCTTCCAGTCCCTGTTTTGAGAATAAAAACTATTTCTTGAGAATGTTTATATGCCATTAAAGTAATGACACTGTAGTCAGTCAATTTAAATGTGATGCAAAGCCCTTTGTGCTAGATTTAGCAGCCCTTCAGTGCTTAACTTGCAGATTTTAAAATGTTAAAAATGCACATTAGTGAAGTAGCTACATCCATTTCTCCCTGCATGTGTGCTTTTAATGCAAATTTCAAGGATACCTAGCTGTAGACAGACATATATTTCAGTGGTTTTTTCACTGCCTTTCAAACACAGATATATTTTCTTCCATAGTTATTGTATGACATATGTGCTAACAATAGCACCTATTAGTTCCTCTCATTAGAGAGAGGGAAAACTGAGGAAGTGCTGGAAGATGACATCTGTAAAAAGCCATTTAAGAAGGCCAGCAGCAGGACCAGAAATGGATCCCTGGCTCCTAAGTCTTAGACCAGTGCTTTCCTTTTTTCCTTCTTTTTGCTACCTCCTTTACTCTCTAAATCAGACTATTTCTTCTATACTTAGACATATTATCACTGCTACAAATCAGAACTCCAGCTTTTAATACCCCCTCAATCCCACATAAAATATTGTATCTCATACAAATAGTTCTCCATTTCTCTCTGACAGATACCTCTGGGAGCACAAGATCATGATGTAGAACGTCACGTAACAATGCACTCAGTGTGCAGTCACTCTCGGCAGCAGCAGATTTCATGGCAGGGCTTACAAGTCCTCCTAAGACTAGAGGGAACAGACCACTGTAACACTCACAGTGTTTCATGGGAATGCAGGAGGACAGGGGGTTAATTTGCGGGGTCTGAGTGCTGAAAAGGGAGACAGTTTTGACTTACCTGTGTGCTTGTATCTAGTTGTGTGTGGCTGGTTAGCAGAATGATCTTGAACAAATGGCTGTAGCAGCAAAACAGCCCCAGAGAAAGAGTCATGGGTGGGGGAAGGATGCTTCAGCTTTCACACACCAGCTATGTTTCCCCAACCCTGACATTCCTTAGCACAGGTACCTCTAAACAACTACAGCAGGAGACTAAAACCAAACATGCTCCAGATGTCACCACCCAAGCCCCTTGGATGTGAGGAAATAAAAATGGGGGTACTGTGTTTGTCATGATTGCTGGGCTAGCTGCTCCAGTCTCGCTCCTGAAGGCCTTCCCAAGTGTACCTTCACAGGAGTCAGGCCTTGGGCATCTCCCACAGCCTTACTGTAGCCACTCATGAATTATAAAAGACAGGCTTAAATTCCCCTTTCCCCTCCTGTAAGACATACCATGTCAAAGCAATGGGCTTTAGGAGCAGAAGGGGGAAACCATGGGGACTGCATGTGGCAGAAGCTGCTGTGCAGGCTGGTAGCTGTGGAGGAGCTGGAGGGAAGCTGGAGGGGTGGCAGAGCTGTGCTGTGTGGATGAACTGCCTGTGCCACAACAGGGAGGAGGAGATCAAGTCAGATGAAATGATAGCTCATGAGCAAAAGCCCTTGTAATCCTTGATAAATCTGTGTCTGTCCTGGGTGATCCCAAAGTCTCTGACTTCGAAGGTCCCAGAGTCACCAGCCACATCCTTTACTTTGTAGTCAGACCCACCTAGGGATTTCCACATCAAACTTTGACACAGCTGTTCAGAGGGACTTGCTATCCCATTTCTCCAGATTAAAGCATTATTTATCCCTTCACCTAGAGTTACAAAGTATGCAAGACTAAGGCATGAAACAAACAAGTACATCTACAGGTTCTCTCCCTTAAATTTTCTTACCACACTGACATTCCTCATTTCTGGGGGAAAAAACCCACCAAAGCACAAAACCCGACCCATCCACCCACCCACCCAGCCAACACGTCCTTTACTGCTTGTAGCATTCTCTCTCTTTTTACAGGTCATACCAGCAAGTTAGCTTTCCCTCTGACACACTTGGGCAGCTCTTGAAATCCCACAGAATTTTCTACTCTGCACTCTTGCCTCTAGAATGGTGAAGTGTTTTAGTCAATACACTGCCAGCTGTTTCTATCTTAATTCTTCTGAAACTGTGCACATGAGGCTGGCTTGGGCATTATTGTGTTAGTACTCCTTGTTGGTTTTCTAACAGTCTCTTTACAGTTTGCTCTGATTTAATTCTATTTGTCCTGAAGCTCATACAAAAGCCTGGCAGCCACCAATTTGAAAATTAACAGGAAATATGACTCATTTGTCAAGCTCATAAGGAAAAGAATGCAGACATTTTGCCCAATCATCACAATAGCTGCGCAGGAAAACACAGAGGCTCCCTCTCCCCAACCTCCCACTTCTGTTTATCCCCTAAGATACATTCACATAGCAAAACCTTAGTTATGGTCAGGTTGTGAGGAGCATTTTGGCTGCAAACCAGATCACTCAAGTCATGTGTTCAGACAGAAAAAGAAGAGCAGTTGCTATGCTTATGTTCATTTTTCTCTGAAAATACATGTTAGTCTGTATGCTGGTTTTAATCATTACATTCTACCTGCTTTCCTCCCTTTTCCAACAACAAATGTCAAGACCACAGCTCTTAGGGCATCAGTCACAACCACTCATTTAAATACAGGAGCAATTTAATCATCTACTTTATGATAGATGATTAAATCTAATCATCTACGTTTTATGCTTTGAAACATAACATTAGATAACATTTGGTTTTCAGCAGAAAGCTTAATACCTTGAAGTGTCAGCCCAAAGAATAACATTCAGCTTCTTGACTCCATTTTGCCAGCCAAGTCACTGATCTTTCAGAATAGCAGCAAACTGGATAGGCAAGAGTTTGTCTATCATTTCCGCCTCTTGTGGAAAAAATACCCACTTCCTCTTTGCTCAAAATCATTCAAAGATTTGGCAATGAACACAGTCCTCTGGGACTACATCCCTGCCTTTAAGAACTAAGTAATTATTTCTGGCTCCCTTTTAGACCCACTCAACATTTCTGTAACCTACAGCTTTATTCATGTATTATCAGTCAAAGACAATCCCCTCCCAGCCACAGCAGGCACAACACAAATGCCTCATGCTCCCCTCTTCAAATTTCTGGTGCATACAGTGCATTAACAGTATATCGAGGCTGGGCTTACAGCACATGGTGAAACATCTCAGCACATGGTAGACTGCTAAAAAAAAAAAAAATCAAAAGACAGACACATTTTTGGCCTCCATCCAGAAGATAAAGTTAACAGAAAGTACAGGAACTGTTTTGCAGCCCAAAATTGCTGATAAACTTCAGCCTTGGCCCAACATATCTGCATTGACAAATAAGAGGGAGTCTCTTCTTGGGCACCTTTATGTCCTGGTTCAACATCTGAGTGGGTTTTCATTACATGTCTTAGCATTTACTAAATTTTGCTCAAAATGCATAGCATTAGGAGAAAAAGGAATAAAATTTTAAAAGAGCATTTTTTTCTTCTTACAATATTATTGATGTTTTGACACCAATATGAAAATAGAGACTTCATCCTTGACCTGTAAAGTAAAAGCAAATTTCACATTTACTTTATATTAACAAGATCCACTGTCTATGAAGTCTTCATCGTTTACCTCATATCTGCTGTTATTTACTGAACCTACTATTATTCCTTTTGATTCTAACTTGCAGAAATTTATAATGATTTTGGTTTCCTTTATGAGCAAAAACTGAGACTGAGTCATGGTTTCTTTTCTAACAGAACCTGAACATTGTAAGAAACAACCAAGATGAAGAAATGTTTTTCTAATCTTCAAGCTTTTTCCAAAGCAGTGTTCTTCCTAAAATGTTCCTGTTCTTTGTTTCATTCCCTACTAATTCTTTCTGCTGTTCATAGTTTGGGGTTTTTTCTACTTTTCCTTCCTGTGCTCCACATGCTTCTGAGTATGTTTTCTGCAGGGATATCTGCTCATAGCCACATGTCCCTTGCTACCACGTTCACAAAGCTCAGCTTCTGACTTGCGTAGTGGCCTGTGTTTGAGCAGTAGCTCCTGCTGTTTCAGCTATAAGAAGCGTGCGTGCCCTCAATGCAGGACTGTAGTCATGTCCACCAGCTGCAGTGAAGTTTCACAGCCTGAGTGTTTAAAACACCTTCTCTCTCAGTTCTGCCCATCTTCCTGCTGAAGTAGAAGAGTGTGACATTCTGTATGGCCCAAATAGGTGAAGGGAAAAGAAATAACAACAGATTGCAAATAGCACAAATGCACTACGTAGAGAGGCCAAAACCCAAAAGAGCATTCACATGTGGAGATCCTGCCACACCTAGCCTTTCATTATACATTTTCCTGAGCAAAACTTTTTGTTGTTGACTGATGGGCTCCAATCCAGACAGAAACGGGGCATCCATGCAGAAGGATTCAGGAGTGTGGCACTCCCCATTCCCCATTCCCCATGCTGAAGCTGTGTCTGGCCAGGGAGAGAGGCAGCCTGGCCATGAAGGTCAGTGGTGAGGCTCCTTCAAGAAAAGCTGAGTCCTGGCTCTGGTTCTTAGTGGTAGCAGTGTTACACTTATTATCCAGTTACTCTCAGACCTGGTGGCAGTGTGGTAGGTGGCAACCTGGTCTGCCTCCTCTTTTGGCCAGCAATGATCAATGCTATGCATCATGTCTTTGAAATCAATGCTATGCATTGTGTCTTTCAAATATCTGGAAACAGCACATCCCCAAGGATGTTCTTCAAACTTTCCTGTTCTCCACGGTGTTTGCTACAAATTCCAGAGCATGTCCGAACATCGTCAGGCTCCTTCAACAGACCAAAATGCACCTGACCAAAGGTAGCTGCATGCCCACATACCTTCATTTATTTATTGCCAGTCCCATCTGGATGTTTTCATTTGCATATGATATCTCAGAAAAGCAAAATTCTCTACAGATCAACCACACTTCCAGATTATACCTCTTTTTTTTCTTATTTCAGATTAATTTCTGGTTCATATTAAAGTCTTGTCCCAGACTGGAAAAGTCAGATACTTTTCTGAGACTAAATTCTCCTGGATCTCTCCAGCTGACAGCTTGAATCTTCCTCTTCATTTTCACTGCTGTTTATCTGCACCATCAAGTTGAGCTGAGCTGAACAAACCTCACAGAGTAATCAGAGGAATTCTCTCTGTGTTAACAAACTTTTGTATTAATTAAGTGTGAGCAAACTGGTCTACCTTTGCTTGGAAACAGGGTGTTCAATAGGCAAGAGTTAATGAGAAGCTGATCAAATTTTCTGTTGGATAGTCTTAAGTAATGTCATTGGCTGGCCCTATTTCCTGTAAATACAGGTTGCACCTGTGGAGGTTTTTCATTCTCTGATCTTTTCCTCCACTTTCCAGCACTCTAAGTCCTTGCTACAGCAAGCAACCACAAACGCAAGTTGTTAAAAAGATGCAAGGATGTTGCCTTTGCTGTGTAAGCTCAGCACACATGACATTATCCTAAAGGGTGGGCCAAAGTTATGACACAAAGAATATACATTTCTACCACATATCTGCAATCTAAGACAAATGATGGGGGGGAAAAAAAAGCAAACTGGGACGCTGTTCCCTTTCACGCAGCTGGACCTGAAGCTTTTCTATGACAGTACTCGACTCCTCAGTCCACACTGATTTTCCTTCAGTTTGTACTCAGAAAATAGTAATTGGAAAATTATTCCAGAATAACAACAAAGTTTAGTTTGGAAATGGAAAATATAATTCTTTTCTATCTCCTTGAGATCTGCCAATGTATACTGTGATCCTTGTGTAAGGGTAAGTGGGAAGAGAGTGTCTGCTCCTTTAAGGGCATCTGGTCAAGGACCTTCTTCAGTGAAGAAAAGGCATAATAAGAAAAGGATGAAGCCATAAAGAAGATAAACCTGACCGACAAATGGTAAGGGAGGCAGTGATGGGAACCAAACACAGTCAGTCACACTAGCTGATGAGGGCGAGTGAGAGTGTGGGAATGTTTATTCCAGAGAGGTTATCTGATCAGGGACCTTGTCAATTTGGAAACTAAGGAGAAAAGGAAGGAACCAGAAAAAAATGGACACACAGATCTAGCAAACAATGAGAAAATCCAACCACACCAATTGATGGGCTATCAAGAAACTACTGGCACCACTTCCAGGAAGGTCAACCTGGACTTTGCAATGGCTGGGACTGTAAACCAGGGGAGACCTGGACTGGAGGGGTGCAGGAATGGGCAGAGGTGTACAAACCCCTGGGGGACACAGAGGGGAAGGGGTGCACAGAGGAATGAAGAGGGGGGTAGGCAAAAAAGTGTATAAAGGGGGCCAGTTGGATGCAAAATGGGTCTGGTCAGTGTGTCCTTCACAGGGGTGAGGCGGGTGAGGGAGGTGAGCAAGGGGCTCTGAGCCAGTGGCTGGAGGAGGGATGTGGGTCACAGCCTGGGTGCCTGGTGTCAGCTGATGGGGGTGAGTGTCTGTATCTCCCCCAAAACCAGGTGTGAATGGGGCATGCATTTGTGCTCACCAACAAACTTTAAGCTCAACCAGTGATGAGTAAGGGGGCCTCAGGTCTGGGGTATCAGGTGGGCAGGGGTCAGTGCTGCTATGCCTTGGGGGGACTTGTGAACACGGGGTGTCTGTGGGATGAGTGTGTGAGCATGTGTGTGTTTGCAGTAAGCCTCAAGCTGGACCAACAGGCGAGTGGGAGACCTGTGGGGTGGGTAAGGGGGGCTGGGATGCCAGCAGGGGTGCCGGGCAGACACAGGGGTCATGCTGGTGCTCAGAGGATCCGCAAATGCACACATGCTTATGAACCCAGAGTGTGATGTGTGTGCCTGCACTAGTGGCCTTCTGTCTCTGTCAGCCCAAGAGGGGGGGACTTGGCTGTCTGTATTTTATGTGAGCCCTACATGTGGGTGCTGTTGAAGGCAGTGCCTTATCTGGAGGAGGCGACCACTGTTGTAACATCCCCTAAGACGTTGCTTTCCTTCCAGACAGCAGGAGGAATTAGTGATTTGTGCATCTGACTTGCAATTTTTCCATGTTCATCTTCCCTTTTTATTCAGCAGATGCTTAGAGAGAGAGTAGATGACCCTAATTAGGATCATCAGGCTAAGAATGACTGCTTTTCTACAACCCAGTTTGTATGCTTGTGGAACGCACCTGTCTTTACAGATGCATGTATCCATATACTGAATACTTGTACTGAAACAACAAGTTCAAAGGCGCATTTCTTATCTAAGATATCTGAAGGATTTTTTTTTTCCCAGGTTGACTTCCTTAAAAATAAATGCCTTGGATGAGGACAAAGAGCAGTACATGATTTTCTGATGTGATTGTCAGTAGTTTTGTCTCACACACATTCACTGCGTAAGTTCAAAGATTTGACTGAATGACAGCATCCTGTTTTGCTTTGGGAACAGGATGGTTAGGGAATCAAATTGTGAAATAGTCCATGTGTGCGGTCAGCTCCTATCCAACATGGTTTTCAAGTCCATTGTTCTATCTATAGAAGTTTGTTCTGCCAAATAAAATGCACTGGCATCCAAAAGTCACGGTTTCACCTATCACAGGCTGGTGGTGTTAAATCTGCAGTACACATACAGCCCTCTGTGATCTCTGTCTCCCACTGTCCTGGACAACTGACTATTAGCTCTGCAACCGAACATCAGTAGTTTAGAGAAAAAGCAATAAAAAACTGTACCTGTATATTCTGGACAAACCATACCTGTATGTTCTTGACACCTTTACACTTTTTAGTGGTGTGATTTTACCTGATTTTTTCTTTCAGAGATCCTCCCTGTTTCCTGACATATGGGTGATTTTTAACTCCTCGGCTTTATATGGCTCTCCTGCCAGTAACAGAAAACCCCACACATTTCATGCTGTTTTTCAGGGAAACCATAAAGAACTGTAGAAAAGCTTATTTTCAGCAAAAATTCAGGAAAACAGAATCACACAAACTACTAATTGGTTGGTTAGCTGCCTGTTTATTACATATCATTATGTTTTATTTATGTTCTACAGTATGTTACGTAACTTTGTTATGGATCAGTCTTGTACTATGAAGGTGAATTAATTTTGCCTTACAAGATCTAAAATATTCTTGACATTTTTAACAACCAGTTTCTTAGACTGAAGTTGACAGGATGCATGCATTCATTTATGACTATGGTCAGAATTGTGCCAGATCTTTGAACTGCTTAGTCTGCGTGTACCTCTGCTGGGCAGTTTGCTTCAACATGTTTACAAATGAAACCCATGCCAGTAGAAATCAGAAAGATTTCTTATGAAATCAAGTGCTTTTTTTTTTCTCCTTTCACCAGGTTTTATTCCCCTTTTGGCAGTACTATTTCAAAGCACTGTCAGAAGAATTTTTCTCTTATGGCAGTACGGTTTGATGTTTGTCCTATGAAACCTTAAAAAAAAGGTTGAGAGCATATCAATAATATCCTTTACAAGAAAAATATGCTCTAAAATAAAATATTCTCAGCAGCTAATATTTATGTACATTCTTCAGTTCACTAATAATCCAGATAGATTACCAGAGTACTTTTCACTGCTATAGCAGTTAAGTAATTTCTTTCTTAAGTGATCACATCCTTTCTTAAAACTAACCACATTTTTATTCCCATTAATCTTACCAGGAAATTGTTTCAAGCTTTAACCTTGTGAAAATTAGAAACCTTCTTCTAATTTTCAGCCTTACTTCAGGCAGGAGCATTTTCTAGTTCATGATTTTGTGTAAACTTTATCTTTTGGTTTAAAAACCTGAGACTGCTTAAATCGTGAACATATCTACAGAGAGAAGTTCCCCTTTCAGCCTTTTCTTTTACCAGACTAGACAAGACAAGCATTTTACCAGACTAGACAAGACAAGCATTTTTAGCCTCTTCCCAGAAGAGAGGATATCCACTTTCAAGTGTTGATCAGAACAGCTCCTTTCAACACCTGTTCCTGACTGTATTTGTCCTCTTGGGGCAGAGGTAAGCAGTCCAGTGCAATGCATCTATTTGCTTCCTCAAATGCTGGAATTCATATTTCCCTCTCTCTGCTGGATTTGACACACTTACAATTGGTTAGCTGGATAAATGATTAAAAGAAAAATCTGATACGACTGTCCACAGACTTGTTAATTAGCATACAGCTCAAAAACAGCAAGTTTCCCGACACAATAAATTCTTACATAGAATAAAGACCAAGTGTTTGTTCTGGCTTCAGCTGATGTGCCAGTTATCTGACCCACCACTAAATTATCAAATGTGCTGTAGTTCTTTTTAAACAACAGAAGCATAAAATCAAGAAATTATATCTAACAAAGGATCTACACTTTAATTCTTATGAGGTCTAGGCCAGACATAAATATACAGAAGTTCACAATGGCATTGCATGGAGCTTTCAACTGCACCATGATTTTGTTTATCATGCTTGTCTTTCCCATGCTCAAGGAAGGATGTGCTTAGATATCCCTTCCTTACCTCTTGTGGTGGGTTGACCTTGTCTGGACATCAGGCACCCACCAAAGTTGCTCTATAACTCCCCCTCCTCAAACAGAAAGGGGAGAGAAAATACAATGAAAGTCTTGTGGGTCAAGATAAGGACAGTGAGAGGTCACTCACCAATTACTGTCACAGGGAAAACAGTCCTGACTTGGGGAAATTAGTTTAATTTATTACCAATCAAATCAGAGTAGAGTAATAAGAACTACAACCAAATCTTAAAACACTTTCCCCCCACCCCTCCTTTCTTCCCGGGCTTAACTTAATTCCCAATTTCTCTCCATCCTCCCCTCCCAGTGGCACAGGGGGATGGGGAATGGGGGTTGTGGTCAGTTCATCACATGTTGTCTCTGCCGCTCCTTCCTTCTCAGGGGGAGGACTCCTCACACTCTCCCCCTGCTCCAGCGTGGGGTCCCTCCCACGGCAGAGAGTCCTCCATGAACTTCTCCAACGTGAGTCCTTCCCACGGGCTGCAGTTCTTCATGAACTGTTCCACTGTGGGTGCCTCCACGGGGTGCAGTCCTTCAGGAGCAGACTGCTCCAGCATGGGTCCCCCATGGGGCCACAAGTCCTGCCAGCAAACCTGCTCCAGCATGGGCTCCTCTCTCCACGGGGCCACAGGTCCTGACAGGAGCCTGCTCCAGCATGGGCTTCCCACAGGGTCACAGCCTCCTTCGGGCACATTCACCTGTGCTGGCGTGGGCTCCTCCTCCACGGGCTGCAGGTGGAGATCTGCTCCACCGCTAACCTCCATGGGCTGCAGGGGCACAGCCTGCCTCACCATGGTCTGCACCACGGGCTGCAGGGGAATCTCTGCTCTGGCACCTGGAGCACCTCCTCCCCCTCCTTCTTCACTGGCCTTGGGTTCCCCAGAGTTGTTTCTCCCACATATTCTTACTCCTCTCTTCTTCAGCTGCAGTTGTGCAGGGCTTTTTTTCCCTTTCTTAAATATGTTATCACAGAGGTACTACCACTGTCACTGATGGGCTTGGCCTTGGCCAGTGGTGGGTCTGTCTTGGAGCTGGCTGGCATTGGGTCTGTTGGACATGGGGGAAGCTTCTGGCAGTTTCTCACAGAAGCCACCCCTGCAGCCCCCCCTGCTACCAAAACCTTGCCACACAAACTCAATATACCTCTTAACCAAAAGAGTAGATTAGTCTCATTTCCATAACAATGCTATTTTTGCCAATCAAGGTGGTTAGCCTTTTACTCAGACCTGCATCTGGGGATGGAACCAGCAACTACACTAACACACAGTAAGGTTTGCACTACAACTTCATGTATAAAGACTACAGCATTAAGAGAAAACAAACAAACAAAAACAACCCACCTCCCAAATGCAGCAACTGTCTCTAGCTTTCTCTTTTCTCAAGGGTCTCAGAGTGTTCAAATATATTTAAGAAAGTGTGAAGCTCCTGTTTTTTCTTCTTTTACCTCATTCAGAGCTCCAACTAAACTTGGGCCCTCTTCTTTTACTGATGAAGGTTAACGACTCACCTTTCTATCCCAAACCATCAGGGTATCTCTCCTGACCTGAAAGTAGACCAACTGTCATGCAGAAGTTTTGCCTCAGGGTGCATTATCAGACCACACATGCTTTAGACAAGCACAAGTAACAGAGAATGAGAGGTCATCTGCCAACACAGCAGCTACAGCAGAGCTTTTTAGAGACTTGCTCATCGGCTCACAACCCTATCTTCTTAATCTATCCTTGCTACCTTTCTTTGTTTTCTTTTACCTTACTATTCAGGCAGGCACCTTCCTTGGCCCGAAATAAACCTGTTGTCTTTGATTTGGCGGTTGACTTTTAAGTAGTGCTCATTGTTGCTGCTCTGTTGGAGAGGTGACTACCCAAGTCAGCTGCCGCTAGACCAGCAACAGCATTTGGTGACACCACGATTTCCATGGTGCACTATTTATCTACGTCCTTCAGGATTCAGTGCAAGGGCAGTTACAGGATATGCAGCAAGGGCATTTAAAAGAGCTTTAATTCTAGGATATAGATAATTTCTAGGGTAGTGGGACATTTTCTTTCTCTTCTGGAACAAGTGATAGAAGTTTCTGGTAAAAGCACAGCTTAGACTGTTTCAGTTCTCTGGTTCCTGGAACTGAATTTGGAAAGAATGGGTAGCCGAGGGGAATCAAAATGGGCAGAAATTTTAAATGGCTGCTAGAGAGTTAGGAATGACGCTTCTGGAAGATCAAAATGTGTATTTTTACCATAAGTCTGTATGAGAAGATCATTGAGCTTCCTGACAGATTCATAGGAAGAATACAGAAGTTAAATGATCACTAATGAGCACTTTTTTTGGGGGGGTAGAGGGTGGGGGGAGCTGTCTGATTATTTGTCCCTTTTGAAGGTGAACGCAGCTAGTGCTTTTAATCACTGGGGAAAAGCTCTGCTTAGAGATAACTTCGTGTCTGTGATTTCTCTTTGAAAAGAGAAAAGGTGTCACTACCTTTGAAACATGCCTTTCCTAAGAGTATTCTTATACAGCTTCATACAGGCTCCAAACTTGTTCACACACTGATACTGTATCATCTACCTCAGTTTTTCAAAGCATCTTGGGCAGTATTTCAAAGCCAAAACCCTAAAGATCCAGAACATAGCCTGGTTTGTGAGAAAACATGCAGGTAACTTGAATGACTGTCATGATCAATCAGAGGAATAGGCATTTCAGACTAAGTGAGGTGAAGATCCTGTACCTACTTCTGCAAGGACAGCAGAACCCCAAGGAGCGCTACTGCACATGCGCATGAAGGCACTAACTCTGTGACACAATTAAGTGATAGCTAAAAAACAAACAAGGAAACAAACAAGTAAGCAAAAGGCTGTGGAAACTTGTCCCAGGATGTGAGAAGTTGTTTATCTTGTCAAGACCTTTCTCACAGAGAGGCATGTGACCACCACTTGGGCTGAGCATGAAAAGGAGTGCAAAGGAGGAAGTTACAAGATGCTTCACGTGATAATGGCCAATTTTTTTTTTCTTTTCCAATGTGTAACAATTCAAGACAAGGAAAAATTTTAGCAAGTTTGTAATGTTTTGGTGGGGATGGACTCCACTGGGTGCACAGTGAGAGCAGCCCCTGCCAGGAGCTGTGTACAGGGATTCTGGTGGCACAGGCAGAAGGGGTGCAGGGACAGCTCTCATAACCAGAATTACATTTCCTTAATTTCTCTGTAGACAGTTGACTTAATTTTTATTATTTTCACCTTTCATAATGTTCTGTCAAGTCTCTGCAGTATTGTCATTAAAAAGCCCAACCTTTTTAAGCTCTGTTAATGTGACATCTACCTTAGGAACACTGTCAGCCCTTGATATGACTGTCAGAATACCTAACCTCTACCCAGAGCAAGTGATTCCTTGTTCTCACTTACTTTTGTGTAAAATGTCATTTCAATCATAGAATCACAGAATCATTTATGTTGGAAAAGACCTTTAAGATCATCGAGTCTTACTGTTAACATAACACTACCGAGTCCACCACTAAACCACGTCCCCAAGCACCACATCTGCACTTCTTTTAAATACCTCCATGGATGGTGACTCAACCACTTCCCTGGGCAGCCTGTTCCAGTGCTTGACAACCTTAAATTTTTCCCAATATCCAATCTAAACCTTCCCTGGTGCAGTTTGAGGCCATTTTCTCTCGTCATATTGTTATGTGATAGAAATGCCTTATGTGTTAGAAAATATCATGCAACCATGCCACCATTCAGGAAGTTAAAATCCACATGCCAGTGAGTGGCCAATATTTCAATCCAAACAGTTAAGCACTCATTGGTTGTGAAGTTTGTTACTGCACTTGCACTAAGAACAAAGCCCAGCGTGTGAGCGTAGTGTTGCTACATAACGTGAGCATAGTTTTACAATCCATTTTCTTCAGCCTTACTGCAGCTGGGAGGAGATGCTGGTGCTCTAACCTGCACTGACCCTACACCCCACTGCACCACTCCATCACCTGTGGGGACACCATCATTTCTGAAGCCATACCAGCGGGGCCTTTTCTTCAGCAGCAGTGCTGGCTTGCAATCTCCCCTCTCCTTGCTGCTCTTTCCCTCCCATGCAGCCAATTGTGCGCTCTCCACAGTTTTTCAAATGCAGATGGCAAGAAAAGCAATTGCTCCACACCTCCAGAAAGTGCACCAAAATTTGGAGTAGGAAATAAATGCGAGGGAGCAGGAAGTTAACTTTTTCCAAGAGGAGTGTGAGAAAGCGGAAGCATAATGACTCCAGCCAGCAGCTCCGTTTCCTCCTTTCTGACTCTTTGACAGCCTGAGAAGAAGCGTATGTCTCAAGGATAGCTCAAGCTGCCTCCATTTTAGGTCTAGAAAAAGTGTTATTTGCAGAATCTCTGACAGGAGCTTAAAAAGCTGCTACATCCTCCTTACAGCTGGGGGCCCATGTAGCAGGTTTCTTCTGTATCCTCCTCATCTGGCCCAGGGTGGTCTTGATGTTAAATGGTTAAGGTGCAGAATTATCTGGCATCTGGACCCTGGGTGGGAGACATAGAAACAGGAAGGCAGAAAAACTGCAATCACCATCTTGCTTGGCAGCGCTTAGCTTGATTTTTTAAAGTCATAGGTCATTTGCAGGAAAGAATAAAATCTCTCAGCATAAATTAGGATTCCTCTATGTGTATGAATTCAAAGGAGAGTTTCTCAAAAGTTTTTTAAGAAAGGGCGAGAGAGCGTAAATGCCGACGCAAGGAGGCGGCAGGTGCTTTTTCAGCAGCTGGAGTTGACCAGTATGACACAGTATCGGCACTTAAAACACAGAACTAACAAAGCCGGGGCATCGCAGCGGCTGACACCACCCGGCTCTGTGGCTCCGGCCTCCTCCCCTGCCCTGCCGGCGTCTCCCGGCCCGTCGCGGTAGGCCTGGCGGCCGGGAAGCCCAGGGCCGCCGCTGTCCGGCAGTGCCTCTCCGCGCTGGGGCGGGGCCGCCCGCCCCTTCCCGGCCGTTACCCTCAGGGGAGCGCAGCGCGCAGGCGCCGAGCCGAGCCGAGCGGAGGGACTGAGCGAGCGAGCACGCACGAGCTGGGGCGGCCCCTGCTCGCGCCCCCAGCCGCCGCGCGCCATGCGGGTGCCGCTGGCCCTCCTGGCGCTCGCGGCGCTGGTGTTGGCCCGCCGGAGCGCGGCCTCCCGCCGGGAGCGGTCGCCCGCAGGTAACGGGACGGGACGGGGCGGCCAGGGCAGGCCGGCCAGGGCAGGCCGGCCGGCCGGCGGGCAGCACAGGGCCCCGGAGGGGGGCGGCCGGCCTGGAGTTGGCGGCGCTGCCGGTGCCCCACCCTGCCCGGGAGTCGTGTGTGACCGAGCGTCGCTGGGGCCGCGGCGGGGCCCGCGGTCCTGCTGCCGCCCTCCGCGGGCGCAGGGAGCCGGAGGGGAAGCGACGGGGCCCGCTTGGCACACTGAGAGCGAGCAGCCGGGCGGCGGCGAGGGAACCGAGTCCCGCTTTGTTCAGCTTCACCGCCACCCCGCCGCAGCCGCTCCCGGGGACGCTGCCGCCTAGTCCCGCCGGGGTGGGTGAGCCGGTACCGGCCGAGCTCTCTCTTAGGTGCGAGATTAAGCTTTGCCGTGGAAGTGATCTGGGAACGTGCTGATCAGTGCTGGCAGCGCAGCGCCGTCAGTGCCTCTGGAAACCTGTCTCTGCTGCCCAGTTATTGTTAGAGGCGTAACCCCTGACTGTCGCGCCAGTAATCAGTGGTTACGGTCCTTTACGGTAAGGTGGCAGATACCAGCCGTTATTTCAGGTGTTTGTGCATTGTGTCACGTAAAGGGAAAGCAGGGTGTGCGTCGAACTGTGCTTTATCAATGTATGTGTCGAAAAAAGCAGAGAAACTGGGAATTTCACAGCCAGGATGGGGAGTGCAAGACCGGGGAGTCCAAACAAGGCATCGGGATCATGGCCTTGACCGCAGGGCACCTTTCAGCCGAGCACTGATGGGGAGGAGCGGTGGCCTGCAGGCAGGAACAGTTTATCTCTGTTGGGCAGAGTTGTTGCAAGTAAATCATGAAAGAAATGTTCAATCTGGTTTACAGGTTTCACTTCAGACTGGAACAGCTCATTAAAACTGGAGTTTGCTGTCTGATGGCTCAGGTCAAAAGAGAACATGCATTTAATTTTTAAGAATATTGAGATCTGTATACAGAGTGTTGCATGTTATGCCCATTGCATGCCCATACATTAGATGAATGCAGCAGTACTCTCCTGAGCTTTATCTACAAAGCATGATCCATTTACCTAAAATGCCCCTTGCATTTGGTTGCAGAAATACCAATTACGTGCCCAGGTTCCTTGGATTCTGCAGCTGCATCCTGTAGATTCACTGGGACTTCATGCAGTTTAGATCCAGGCCCAGGTGGAGTGACTGAACTCAGTTGCCCCTCGGGATGAGCCACACTGCGTAGGACTTTGGAAAACTGCTTAGGTTTACCTGGCACAAACTAGGAGCAGTGAAAATGTTAATCTGCCTGCTGACTTGTCCCTTTACATCTTGAGTGTCTGTCCTGGTTTGAATTTGGCCAGCAGCCAAACACCACTCAACTGCTTGCTTACACTCCCCCTGCCCCGGAGATGGGGAAGAGAATTGGAAGGCTAAAGGGAGACTCATAGGTTGAGATAGAAAAACAGTTTAGTAATTGTAATAAAATAAAACAATAACAATAATACAAAGTACAAATGGGTGGTGCACAAATGTGACTGCTTACCACCTGCTGACTGATACCCAGCCCATTCCTGGCATCGATCCCACAATCCTAATCCTGGAAGTGAGAGAGAACCTCCCTCCTTCCCAGCCACCCCTCCTTTATATACTGAGCATGGCATTGCGTGATATGGAATATTTCACTGGCCAATTTGGGTCCGGTGCACTGGCCTTGCTCCCTCACAGCTTGTTATACACGTACACACAGGCAGGACATGGGGAGTTTGGAGGGACCTTGGACTCTTGGCAACAACCATAACCGTGGGTGTATGATCAGCATTCTTATACCAAATCCCATACTGAATCCAAAACATAGCACTATTCTAGCTACTAAGAAGAAAAATTAACTCTGTCCCAGCCAAAACCAGGACAGTATCCAGTTTGTTCAACTTGGTGGCTGATTGCTAACCAGTAAACCTTGCAGGGAAACTCCTATTTTTCACATTTTAGCAGTAAGGTAGGTTGATATGTTAAATACTGTCTTTAGAGATCTGACTTTACCTGTTTTAAAGGCATGCTTTTATTGCTAATAGAATATGCTACTTTTACATTGCATTAAGCAATTTTAAGGTAAAGACACAATACCAGTAAATCACTTGTAAAACAAACCTGCCATAATCCAGCCTTGTCCAGCACAATGTTTATCTTGGCATAAGACTACAGAACAGTGCTGTGGTGGTGTTGATGTGGCAAGCTGCCTAGAAGCAAAAAGCTCATTCTTATGCATGTGAGTGCAGCAAACCCTCAGGTGAAAGGAGCAGAATATACTTCTGAGTTAAGTTTTGGAAACACAGGCATAGTTTTCTTGGTGACTTACACTCAGGTTGGCCACAGTCTCTATGTCCATACCCTTCAGAGACTTCATCATTTAAGCAAAAACATAGGTTTTTAACAATGAAGGGGATTCTCACAGATACTGCTGTGTATTAGCTGAATGAAAATGCTAGTTATATCTGTAATGGTGAACTAACACAGTGTCCTTCATTATTACATTGATGCAAGCAGACATGCTGGTTTACAGTGGAAGGATGAAAGTAGAAGGGGAATTTTGGAACATGTTTAGTGATACTTTCCTTTGAAATGATGCAGTGATTTTTTCTTAACTCTTAGTAGGACTTTAGTATGCCAGTAGTATAATACATATTTTAAGGCTGAGTGTGTAATGGGGAGACGCCTAGTCATGTTCATCTTCCGTTACAGAACACAATTTTCCTTAGAAAAGCCAGACAACTGAACAGTGGTTGTCTGAATAGCAAAACACCTCGTGTTTTCTACGTCTGGGTCCTTAATGTGTCTGCATTGATAGCTGGGCCCTTGTTGAAGGAAACTCTCAGTCTGCATTTAAGTATCCTGGAAGAGGAGGTCCCTGGTCAAGATTATAGTAGTAGATGATGATGATGATGATTTGGGTACTGTAATAGCAGTTCAGGTGCTTCTTGTACATGGAAAGGCAGATTTCCAAGGACATGTGTGTACTTCATTTTTGTGTCTGACTTGCTGGTGTGTGTGATGATCTTGGTGATCTTGATTCTTTTATGGTTCAGACTAGTGGCAGTCATAGCAGTTGTTGGTCCAGCTGCAAACAAGAACAAATTAGATGATAAAGTGCTGTATTTAGATATCATCTATTATAATGACTTCTCAGCTATAACAAAAGGGAAGAATAGTCATAAAATAGATAAAGCAATACTTAGTTTCTACTATTACAGCAGTTTTTAAAATGTGCTACTTACTGTGCTTTTTCTAAGATGGCGATCTAGGTTTGCCTTTCCTCTCAGTAGAGCATACCACCTTGTGGAGATTTTTATCATAAACAATGATTTTTAAAAGCTCCGTGGAACCGCATCAAACCTCTGAGTCCTGAGAAAATAAAAACCTGTTGTAAATAGAAGCTGTAAAAATGCACTAAACACTGTATGTAGTGTTTATTCTCGATTACTATGAAATCATTTAAGTTCATTTCACTAAATATTTAAAAAATTAATAGCTTTAAATTTTATGCCGGTTTTCATACTCCATTTCTAAATTAATGTGGTTATTAATTAATTTTTGAGTTTAAGATCTTTTGAGAACTTCTGGGAGAACCTTCTGCTTAGAATTGCTGTAACATGCTGTGGTGGTTTGACCTTGGCTAAATGCCAGGTACCCACCAAGTCGCTCTATCACTTCCCCCCCCTTCCCCTTTTTTTTCTCAGCAGGGCAAAGAGGGGAAAGAAAATAAGATAGGAAAAAAAACCAACCAACCCTTGTGGGTAAAACAAAAGCAGTTTAATATAAGCAAAGCGAAGCAAAGGTCTGCGCGCGGAAGCAAAAAAAGAAAACAGATTTATTCTCTACTTCCCATGAACAGGCGATGTCGGGCCTTCTCAGGAAGCAGGGCTCCAATACGCGTAGTGGTTGCCTCAGAGGACCAAGGGTGACCCCACCCCCTTCCTCCTTTCTCCCAGCTTTATACTGAGCAGATGTCATATGGTATGGAATATCCCTTTGGTCAGTTCGGGTCAGCTGTCCTGGTTGTGTCCCCTCCCAAGATCTTGCCCACCCCATCCCACTGGGAGGGGAAATGTCAGAAAGAGCCTTGGTGCTGTGTAAGCACTACTCAGCAGTAGCCACACCACCAGTGTGCTATCAACACCCTGCCAGCTCCCAACATAAAACACAGCACCATGAGGGCTGCTACAGGGGAAAACCAATTCCGGCTCAGCCAGACCCAGTACACATGCACTAATTTAAGCTTGGTTTTAATAAATTTGTTAAGGAAACGCCATTAAGGTATGGGAGTGGCATTACAAGGGAAGTGTATGTCCTGGGTTTTCTTTTGGAGTGATAAATGAAAGCGGGTGAAGGCAAGCACATGCAAACCTTTCCATATACGCTCTGTGGCTGCTGCCGCTTAGAAGGCCGGGCAGGTAGCAGGAACAAGATTCTTCAGCATCTTGCTGCTTGGTGTTTGCCGGTCTGTCAAGCTCCCCACCAAAGCCTGCCTACAGGCAGTCTCTCCTCCAGCAGTCTGACAAGAGCAGGAACTGGGCTGTTAATCTTTAGCGGCTGGCCTGCCAGAAGTGTGCAGTAGAGATGGATGCATGCTAACCCAGGTGTGCTGCCCTGAAGGGGAAGGTGTCAGTGAGAGAGCCCTCCTCCTCTGACAGTCATTCCCCATTTCTCCCCATGACACAGCTTGGTGCTCTTGCAGCCTGTGCTGAGCGCTGACCTCTTCTTGCTGAAATTCTGTCCTGCAGTTCGGGCAGTGCTCCTAGCTCCCTTCTAGCCCGCAGATGGCTGCATTCTGCCTTAATACAGGCCAGTTTTGTTGATTTGGAACAGATTGAAGTGAGGCTCTAAATGACTAAAGAGTATCATTCTAGAAGGAAATGATGCAGCTTTCAGAAACAGACTGAATTCTTTCCATGTGCTATTTTTCACCCTTAGCACAGACTTGCTGCTTTCTGAATCCATTTTCCAGGGTATTTGGCTGCCTTTTTGCCACCTTTTTTTCCTTTTTTTTTTTTTGATGTTGTGTATTGCTGAATAAGCAATGCTGGTTCTGCAGAAGCGTTCTCAGGTAGTGCAGATTTATCTGATCTTTTTTTCCCTTGTCTTCTCTTTCAGTGGTGGTGAAGGCTAAGGAGAATCACTTCTTTACATTTGTGAAGTCACTAAAGCTGCTGCCCTTTCTGGGTGCAGTTAAAGTGAATATGAGCTCAGATGGAGCTCAGGAAGGCACACTGTTTTCCCAGTGAGAGGCCCAGAAGGGACTGATTTGTTAGCACTGTGTGTCTTTTAACACACTAAATGGCAAGTTATGCACTTGGTATGAATCCACAGCGAAGTTTAAACTGTTGTCCCTCTTGGCCTATTAAAATGGCTTAAAACTGTTTTCCTATGATGTATCACTTTGGAATTATAAGGGTTCATTTGTTTTTCATGGAAATCCAAAAAAGGAGCAGACTTTCAAAAGATTTTTTTTTTTTACCTGTTTTTTCACAGTTTGTCTTTAAGCTTTCAGTTTGTGCTTTCAGTCTGGATTTCGGTGCCTGAATGGTGTTTGATAGGCACGTGCAACTTGAATGAACTCTGTGGTTCTTTAAGCAGCTGTTGTCTCAGATAGCTGGACCACAGAGTCTGCATTTGTGGACTCATCAGGCACTCTTCTGTTACATGCGTTGTTGTACTTCCAGTTAAATTGCACTTCTGTGAACAGTGGTGATAAAAGCCTCTCTGTATACAGTAATATCTTGTGGCCTCTGCCAGAATAAGAGAAGGAACTTCGGTGTTGCACAAGATACAAACATCAATTTAAAGATTGTCTCATTTTTACGTCTCTGAAATGTCCTGTTTTCCAGTTCATTGATTCAATTTTTGCTGTTGGGCAACACATTGCTGAGGCTCAATGAAGAGGTGGGATACCTACATATATAAAAAAAATACTAAGTCCTTCTGTATATGCTTTAAAAATAGATTTTATTGGATATATGGCTGCTTCAAACTTGTATTTCATGAGTACTTTCCATAGGTAGTATTGTTCAGGAGCATTTATATAGTGAATAAGATAGTCTAGTTTCAAGCTAGTATAGAAATCTTTCTCGGTTTGCACATGTCTGACCCTGCTGAGATTTGTGAAAGATCTGCAGTGTGGTGATTTTTGACTTGGGGAACTGAATGTACAAAACAAGACAAGTTAGTCTTGTAGATCCAGGCAAGCGTTTTCTGGTTTGGTGGATGCTTTTGAAGCAGAACTACATCATAGATTTTGTACAACTAGTGGCTTAGTTCTATGAGGTATCTTCCTTAATCTTAGGACATGCAACTTAGGTACACTTGTTCCTGTTACTTTGAAAAAAAAAAAAAAAAAAACCCAACCAAAAAACCCTTATTTCTCAGCAGCCTGAAACCAAGCAACAGATACTTGCAGTAGAACAAGTATCTTTTAGTGGCATTTGGTTTTTAATTTCCTCCCACGTGTTTCCTTCCTGTCCGCTATGCAGGTTTGCTGAAGACGTAAAAGTCTCCAAAACTTAAATACATTAGTTAAGATAATTGCACACTGAAAAGATATTTGATTATATGTATACACACACCCCACAGTAGTCACATCTGCTGAGGTCTTTGCCACCAATATGGCAGCAATAGTTAGTCTGGATTGTTTGTATATGAACAAGTAAATATTCACATTTCTCTCTGAGCTATGTGTGTTGGCTATAAACTGATGCAGGTGTGAGCTTGCTGGGATAAACTGTGCAGTTGCATTCCTACACCTGTTCTCTATTAAATGGTCAACTTCTAGGTCACCCTGTGATAGTGCTTGTGTTTGCTTTTATCCCTACTTTACTCCTACCTTTGCTTTCCAACATTCCAGTTCTTTATCCTCAAAATCCAGGCATGTTTAGTTTCTTTTGGTACTCTTAAAGAAATGTAAATCTGACTGGCCTACCTTTGCCATTTATTCCTTTATTTTCTGCACATAGTGCTGCTGTCTGAAGTTCCTCTTATGTTGTTCCACAGTGCACATACACAATTCAATTTCTGTATTCCTGTGGAAAAAAATGTTCTTGCTGTTGTCTCTGCCTTACTGTCAGCCAGTATTGCTGTCTTACAACTCAAGGTGAACAGAGCTAACTGTAGATGGAAATCCCTACATTTGAACTGGAGGCAAACTAGAATTTGAGTGTCCTGTGTCATGCATCACAACATGATTTGCTGATCAATTTTCTTCTCACTTTTTCCACACTTAGGTTCTCACCGTTTGAATTTGCACTTTGAGTGTTGCTGCATTTACGTTTATTATAAATTAGGAGGAGTTTTATGTTTAAAGGTTACCATTGTGGCACTAGCCACTAGCATCTTCCTCCAGTTGTGCCTGCTGAACAACATAGTGTAACATATTTAAAAAATTAATGCTTCATTATAGGTTAAGTAAAACAGTGTTCACATAAAGTATTATGGCATTTTAACTGGCAATATGCAGAAATAGCATCTATGAAGATTAGACATTAGCACTTTGAAAATCTGCCATGTTCTCTATGGTCTGTAGTCTTGATACTGGAGTGAAATGAGGCTGATGTCCCAAGGCCCTGTCTCTGCACTGACTGGAGGAGCAACCATTAGAAGTCAGATAGACAGCCTGAGAAAAGGGACTGTGGGCTGGACAATGAAGACCATTTGATTGGTTGGAGATGGGCATGCAGGAGAGGTAGCAAACCTGAAGGGACTAGAATTACCTGACCAAGGCATTAAAAATACTTTCCATGGGTGATCACAAGCTGATCCATTCTCCATGCCTGTTTCGAGGGCCTTTGGTCTGAACTGTTGCACTGCTGAGCACTCACTTCTGCATCTTAAGCTGCCGTCACTTGTGCAAAGTTTCTGTGTCTTATTGCTAAATGACCTGAAGAGTAAGGTCCTTGGTCACTCAAATTGGTTAGGCAAGGTTTGCAGGTAGAGATAGTCTTCCATGAAAATAACCAGTGTAATTAAGGAAAGGAGATGAGCTGTTAGGCCATCTTTGGCTTTTAAGTAGAACCAGCAAAACTCAAAAATAAATACAAGCTGAGAACAATTTACATTTGACTTTACTACATATCCATTAGACCACTTGAGAGACAAGATGGTTGGTGCCTGTAGAGAATAAGGGCAGTGGTAGAGTAATAAGGTGTCAACCCTTAGAAAGAGGGGAATAATTCTTGCCCTGTGAAATATGGAAAGGTTAATGAGATGAGAGGAGGTGTGCTATAAATCTGTTTCTATACTGGCTTTTGTTTGTAAGTAGAGTTAAGAGTTTTAGCTTCTCAGCTCATGCTGAAACATGTCCTTTATGTCTGTTGAGGATATGGAGTGAAAGATCAGAGAGGAAGCTAGTGTTTAAATTGATCACTGGAAGCAAAGTTGTTAAAAGTGGGGATGAAAAGGATGAGCTGGTGGTATGTGTAAACTTGTTCCTGTACGTGATCAAGGCCAATGTGTAGTCCCGTTGGAGATCTTGACATATTGGTGGTGATGTTGCTGGTGGCTGGTAAGGTGGTTTATATGGTGGTATAGTTTGTGAAGAAAATTGTCTTTTCTTGAGGAAAGCTTGTTTTCTGCTAGTTCCTTTATAGTCTCAGAGCTGGAGCATGTTAAAAATCATCTCTGGATGAAAGAGTGGAGAATTAGGTTGAGTAGTCTTTCATGGAGCTGTGGAGGAGTGACTTGGTAGATTCCTTTTAGTTCTATTTGGTCACTCAGCATTCACAAGTACTTCAGAGTATTATGTTATTGTGCCTCTCCTTTCCGAGTTTATACTTGCGACCAGTGTTACTCCATCCCAGGTGTAGAATCTGGCATTTGGACTTGTTAAATCCCCATTGATCATTGCCCGGTGCTCCAATCTATATAGATCCCTCTACAAGGCTTCTTGTGCTTTGAGAGAGTCAACAGCACCTCCAAGTTTAGTATCGTTGGCAGAGTTGCTAATGGTGCATTCAACTCCTGCATCCAGATCATCGGTAAAATATTGAACAAAAGAGGCCCTAGAATTGAGCCCTGAGGAACACCACTGGTGACTGGTCACAACCCAGATGCAGCCCCATTCACTGCAACCCTTCGAGCCCTGCTGTTCAGCCACTTCTTCACCCAGAGCACCGGTACCTGCTGATCTCACAGTTGGACAATTTGTCCAGAAGAATGCTGTGAGGGACAGTATGAAAAGCCTTACTAAAATCTGGAAAAACTACATCCACTGCCTTCCCTTCATCCACTAAGTGGGTGACCTTATCGTAGAAGGATATTAAATTAGTTAAACAGGACTTCTCTTTGTGAACCCATGTTGACTATGCCTGATGATTGTATTGTTCTTTAAATGTCTTTCAGTAGCACCTCGTATGATCTTCTCCCTAATTTTTCCAGGTATTGAGGTTAGACTAACAGGTCTGTAGTTTCCTGGGTCTTCCCTCACACCCTTCTTGTAAATTGGAATAGTGCTGGCTAGCTTCCAGTCAGCCGGGACCTCCCCAGACCTTTGGTTTGTGATTGAGAGGAGTCCTACTATAACATCTGCTAGCTCCTTCAGTGCTCTGGGGTGAATCCCCTCAGATTGCATGGACTTGTGAACATTCAGCTGATACAGCTGGCCCCTTATTATTTCAGTGGCCACAAATGGTAAGTCACTGTTCCTGCACTTGGGGTCCTCTGACTCAGAGAACGAGGCATCCCAAGATCTATCAGTATTGTTACAGCCTGAAAAAAAAAAAAAACACCCAACGTTGAATGCCTCTGCTTTTTCTTCATCCTTATTAGTCAGGTGACCATCTTCAACAAGTATTGGTCCAAGGTTTCTCTTAGACTTACTATTAACATACTTTAAAAAGCCCTTCTTGTTATTTGAAACAACACTGGCCACTTTAAACAGTAGGTTCAGCTTTGGCCTTTTCTGTCTTCTCCCTGCAAGCTGTGTTTCTCTAATCTTCCTGCAAAGCCTGACCTTGCTTCCAGAGATCATACAATTTCTTTTTCCTCCTGAGCTCCACAAGAAGTTCCCTGTTCAGCCAAGCTGCCTGCTTGCTGTGCTTCTAAAAGGTGGTTCTTAAAAGCTGACCAGCACTCATGGACCCCTAAGACCTCAAAAGCAGACTGCCAGACGACACTCCTAAGTAGCTTCCTGAGTAGCTTAGTTTGCTATTTTGAAATCCGGGGTAGCAACTGTCTGTGTACAAAATAAAACAAAAATGTGCTGATGGGAGGAAGAATGAGGGGAGGAGAAAGCAAAGTGGTATGTAATCACATAACTAAAAGTCATGTAGCTTCTACTGGCAGTTCAAGTATATTCTAGGATTTTATTTTCCATTCCTTTGTTAAGCATAGTTTTATTTGTATTAGTACACAAAAGTAAAATTTTGCAAGACTTATACACTGTGCCTTAAAATGAAATATTTGGAGTAACATTTATGTGCTTTGACACCTCTTGTGTCAATTTGTCACCTTTTTTTTCTTGTGGTTGAGGTGATTGTGTTCCTTTTTTCCAATAACTGAAATACCACTTTTGTACATATTAAAACATAACTAAACCACAGCACCATTTGCAGAGTGATGTATGTTATGTGTATCAAATCTTCGTGGTTAATAGCATGTCTCAGCCTCTGTGTGTTACTTTCTGTAGAGTGTTATCTTTGTGGTCTTGTTTGCAAGATGTGAAAATTGTTTACTTTCTCTCAAGATATCACAGAGTGAAGTTGGAGCACTTGCTTTGTGAACAGACAGTAGTCTAGAGCAGGTCAAATATGAGTTACCTGTCAACATTTCACAAAGGCTATATTAAGACAACATTAAGGATGCCATACCAGACATTGAGAAGCTAAGAAGTAACAGTTAAAATCGGTTGAGTGACCTTAATTTGTTCTTCTTCTGAATGCCATGTGACAGCCTTCAGTAGTAACAGGGTCATGTAATTTTCCTTCCCCTGCAGCTTCTCCCCTGATATCTCTGTCACTGTTGACGCTTGGAACAGAAGCTTGCTGTATGAGGAAACTACTGATGCTGCTTTTTAGTTTGCTTACTACATTATCTTTGATGATGTTTACTAAATGTACTTCAAATGCTTTCCTGTATATGGAACTACATTACAGCTTCAGTGTTCAAATTCCTTACAAACATTAGTAGTTTATTATCACCACAGCTTTTTAAAAATGCCGCTCAAGTGGTAAAAATGGCATTGTCGGAAATTCATGTTGAATCCAGGCTTTCCCCAGCAGGCCTGGTGTCTTTTGGCAAGGCTGAGTCAGGAGACAGTAGGATTCAGTAGGACTCCCATGGAGCACAGACCATGATACTGCAGCTTTAGTATCCTCTCCCCCCTGCCACCCCCCTCAGCCCAATTCAGTTTCTGAAGAGCAATAGAAATTTACAGGAGCTGGGCTAATCTCTAACTTCACTAAATTCATGCTATCTGTCTTGCTGGTGTATCTTTATAATACCAACATGGGTATAATCATCACAGCTTATGAAACCTGATATGGTCTATCTGATGGACTCTTTTTCAATGGGCAAGGGTTATATGAGATTCTGGGTTGTAAACAGAAAGAAAGCTGTCTGTGTAGGAGAGAAGAATAATCATCTTACAGGGCTCATATGTGTTCATACTGGTGACAAACCCCCCCACCCCCCCATTTGGGGGGAAGTATTTGCGACTTTTATGTCTAATTTTTCCAGTCATTTCTAGCATCTTGCCTTTTCCAAATAATTTAGAAATATATTGAGCTGTTCTTATATTTGACTAGATCTGTTTATCAAAGTGCAATTGTTCTATTTCTTCTAGTGCCTTCACCAATGCAGATTGTAGTAACATCTGAAAATTTCAAAACTGTATTGCATTGGCAGTACCCACATATGTCTGAAACTCCTCGTTTTATTGTGGAAATCAAACCTTACACGTAAGTTCTTACTCTTTTGTCATTTCCTGAACCTGATAGTCTCTAGAAGCATATAAAAGCAATCAGTCCATGGTAAATTCTTTTGTTTCTATGTTGTGAAGTCATGTAGGATGAAGGTTGCCTAAGTGTAAATTAAGGCAAAATCTGACAAATAACAGAATGGTTGAGGTTGGCAGGGACCTCTGGAGGTCATCTGTTCCAACCCCCCTGCTCAAGTTGGATCACCTAGAGCAGGTTGCCCAGGCCCATGTCCAGACTCCACAGCCACCCTGGGCAACTTGTGCCAGTGCTTAGTCACCCTCACAGATGTTTTGTCACAGGCAGTGTATCGTACAGTATCGTGCAATTGTATTAATTGTATTAATACTTTATATTAATTTGTATTAATTATTACTTATCTGTTTTACAGTTTAGGTTACTATAAGATCGTCTCAACCTGCGTGAATATTTCAACCCATTTTTGTGATCTCTCAAGGGAAATAAGTGACCCTTTTATCTCTCACTGGCTTCGAGTTAAAGCTGTTGTTGGGTCACAACAGTCTGAGTATGTTGAGACAAATGAGTTTATTTTGCAAAAGCATGGTAAGTTCCATCATAAACTAAACCCTGTAATTTTTTCCCAAAATTAAAATTTAGTAATTATCCTTTTTGCTGTATTACTGTGTCTCATTTGGGAATATCAGAAAGTCAGGAGTCCAGGATGAAATGAAGCATGATGGTTTTCAGTAGGAACTTCTCTAGTTCTGCCTCTATAGGGACTTGTTAGCCCTGTCACTGTGGTATCTGAATGTTTTTTTCAAAACTTCTAAAGGCAAGAAAGCAATGCTGGTGGTGCACTCTGCATCCTTCCCATATCCTTGCCACTTTAGGGTAGGAAACTGCTGCTGGAAGCTGTGAACTTTTAGGCGTCATTGAAGTAGTATTCAGGTGGTTGGTGATGCCTTACTGGACACTATAATCTCATGTACTGACAGCTTTGGATGCCTAGATAGTATCTAGAAGCTATGGGAGTCCACTGTAGCTGGATAACTAACAGTTACTCATTCTTCATGTAAATCCTTTGCGCTGCTTCGGAAGAAATCACAGTTTTTCAGATCAGTATTGTAAAAGTAAATTGTGTGTCTAGACTCCAGGCCAGCCTGCCCAAAACAATGGGGCAGTCCCCAGCATTGCATGGACAGTGCAAAGCAGATACAACAGTGAGGAAAGACTGAGAGACTTCCTCTTGTACTTGCTTCATTCTCAATGTATAGCTTTCAGGCAGGACATTCTCCCTGAGTTGGGCTATGCTTTAGATAGAGCTGGATTTCTGCATTGCTGGAGCTGAATAAGTGGAGTCCCTCTTTGTTTTCTGCTATGATTCCCTCCCCACTCAGTACTCCCATGACTTGGAATCAGTGGCTGGTTTCTAGGCAAAGGGACAGAAGTCATGGTAATAATGCTCAGTTTGACAGTTTGCAGAAAATTGGTAGCCATGTATGGAGGAGAGAAGAAATCATTTTCCCATTGAACAAGAAACTTATATGTTCAGACAGATCATTGGACATCAAAAATTCACATAGGCCATTGCGATGGGAAATCAGGCTTCCTAAGTACTGTTGCTCAAGATGAGATTTGTTTGGATTTTCAGATAGCCTTTGTTTCAGTACAGTATTGTTTTAGCTGAGTGTGATTTATGGTGGGATCTAGTCAGTAGTATTTTGTGTTCTGTTCTCGTTGACATATAGATGTTTACTTTGTTAGTTTCTTCTGTTGTCAGTGAGCTGAATTTTTATGGCCTTACAGGTATAGGAAAGTTCGATTGCTTAACAGTGAAATTCTGCAGAAACAATCTGTGTTTCCATTTTAGAAGCAGATTCATGAATATATCCAAAAGCCTCCATTACTTCTAAGTGTCACAGCTGTGCGATATTACCAGCATTGAAATAATCATGTAATTCTTCTCAAATTTCTGATGAATTTTGAAAAGATAAGTATAAATAGCATATTTTATATTAAAAGCTTTGACCTGATAGCAAAGGTGCAATGTGTTGCAGGAAAAATAGGACCACCAAAACTGAACCTCTCAAGGCATGGTGATGAAATCACAGTTGATATTTACCATCCTGCATTTCCATCTGTGGAGTCTCCTTCTTGGATCAGAAATGTTTATTCAGAGCTCATGTACACGGTGATGTTTTGGGATCGTAAAAATCCAGTAAGTCCTAGAATGAAAACTTCAAATTAAAAATACTTGTTTACCTTAAACTCATAAACAAGGGGTTTACTCCCATAACACAGAGCCAAGAAAACAGTTGAACATAGCATAGGACTACTGAAACCCTAAAATGTCAAGTGCATCACAGTGAGATACGTGACTGGAAGGTCTGGATTTTAATTGTCCAACTGGACATCTTATAACAAAAATGAGATTGTTGCGTTAACTGTACACAAGCTAATTACTTGATCCCATGCTGTTGTTTCTGCGTACATGCTATAACATTGATAACTTATGCCCCTTTCAGTTGTCTAGATAGACCTTTCATCTAATAAGATTACCTTTCAAGATACTGATACCACTTTATTTAGCAATCATGGAAGGTGAACCTGAGGAAGATGATAGTAGGTGTGTTTATTTACAGTTACTTTTTCATATGCATCCACTATAAGTTTTATAAGTGGATTAAAAATGCACATCGAGACTATGAACAGTATTTTAGCTGAAAGCACCATGGTCTAACAGCTGAAGTTCACACAGCTTTTGCAAGTCATGTAGATGGTGTAGGAGCCACATCTAATAGTGTTTTAACATTTTTTTGAAGTGTTGGAAGGTACTATAATATTTCTATTGTTGGATTGAGTCAAATGATATAATGTTACTTTTGGGTTTTTTCAGAGTAAAGAAGAGTTCCCTGAAGACAACTGTACGGTGTATAAATGTAGCCTCAACATCCGAGTTCCAGCGGGAGGTTCCACTTACTGTGTTTTAGCAAAGGGAAGTTTGTATGGTGAACTGATGGTTGTTGCCCCATCAGAAGAAACCTGCATTCATATTCCTCTCAAGCAGACATTGGGTAAGAGGATTCTAAAACTTTAGTAAGAACATACTGAGTCTGACCAGAGATCTGATCTAGCTAAGTATTTGAGCTCTGATACAGCCATGAGATGACTTAGATGCCCATCAGAGAATATGAGAAAAGGGAAAGCATGGTCATTCTTTTCCAAATGCATTTGCCCAGTTTTAAAGACCTTTTAAAGATCATATGTTATTTTCAAGTACCCTTGACTATTTTTTGGGTGCTTTTCCTGCTTCATTGGTATTACAAAACCTGTTTCCATTGCACCTGATCATTGGTGTAAATAACAAATGACAAATGGATCATTCACCAAGTTATATGGTTTTCAGAAGCATTTTCTCTCTCCTAACAAATGGCTTTTTGCTCAGTCTTATCACTGAGGAAAATGTGTATAGACTTTCTTGAGTTCGAAGTAACTATGAAATTCTCATAAAATTGAGGTATTAATGTCTTTTTCTTAATTAAAGAGAACAGAGGCAGCTAGTGACCCAACTTTATATCTCTGATAACCTCTTATAAACTTTTTAATGTTACTTCATTATGGCTCAAAACTTCACTGGAGAAAAGAGATAAAATTGATAGAAGCTGTTGTGTTGTTTTTTACGCACAAGAACAGCAATATGATTGAGGGGGAGAACGTTAAGAAGAATCAGAATAGTGGAATCTTGCTAATAATAGTTAAAATTTCTATGTTTTGGAAGATTTCACATTTTATTTTTATTGTACATAGACTATATGTAATTATTATGTCAGTTAATATGCTGTCACATGGAAATGTACAAATCTGTTCATCCCCGTCTGTCAGCTCTAAGAAGCAAAAAACTAGCTACAAAATTCCTTTACCTCTATAAAAACATGATTGTGTTTATATAAATTGAAAATCTTCTGTCATTCTAATTTTTATTTACTTGATATGATGCTTTATAAATTTAAGTTTTCTTGAGTGAAAAACAAATTCGCATGTTACAGCTAAGCATTCTGAGCTGTAAGGAGGTGATTGGTGACAGCCAGCATGGCTTCACTAAGGGCAAATCATGCCTGGCAAATTTGGTGGCTTTCTACAATGCGGTTACAGTGTTGGTGGATAAGGGAAGAGCAACTATGTCATCTACCTGGACTTGTGCAAAGCATGTGACACTGTCCCACACAACCAACATCCTTGTCTAAATTGGAGAGACATGGATTTGACGGATGGACTGTTCAGTGTATAAGGAATTGGCTGGATGGTCACACACAAAGAGTTGCAGTCAACAGCTCAATGTCCAAGTGGAGAGCAGTGACAAGTGGCGTTCCTCAGGGGCCAATATTGGGACCAGTGCTGTTTAACATCTTTATTGGTGACATGGACAGTGGGATTGAGTGCACCCTCAGCGAGTTTGCCAATAACACCAAGTTGTGTGGTGTGGTCGACACACTGGAGGGAAGGGATGTGCCATCCAGAGGGACCTGGACAGGCTTGAGAGGTGGGACCATGCAAACCTCATGAAGTTCAACAAGGCCAAGTGCAAGGTCCTGCACATGGGTCAGGGCAATCCCAAGCACAAATACAGGCTGGGTGGAGAATGGATTGAAAGCAGCCCTAAGGAGAAGAACTTGGGGGTGTTGGTTGACAAGAAGCTTAACGTGACCCAGCAATGTGTGTTTGTAGCCCAGAAAGCCAACCACATCCTGGGCTACATCAAAAGAAGTGTGACCAGCAAGTCAAGGGAAGTGATTCTGCCCCTCTACTCTGCTTTTGTGAGACCCCTCCCTGGAGTATAGCTCTAGGGACCCTGGTATAAGGAGACATGGAACTGTTGGAGCAAGTCCAGAGGAGGGCCACAAAGATGATCAGGGGGCTGGAGCACCTCCCCTGTGGGGACAGGCTGAGAGAGTTGGGGTTTGGTCTGGAGAAGAAAAGGCTCTGGGGAGACTTTATAGCAGCCATCCAGTACCTGAAGGGGACCTACAGGAAATCTGGGGAGGGACTTTTTACAAGGGCATGTAGTGGTAGGACAAGGGGTAATGGCTTTAAACTGGAAGAAGGTAGATTTAAATTGAATATAAGGAAGAAATTCTTCACTGTGAGGGTGGTGAGACACCAGAGAAGTGGTGGCTACCCCCTCCCTGGAAGTGTTCAAGGCCAGGTTGTTCGGGGGTTTGGAGCAACCTGATCTAGTGGTGTTTCTGCCCCTGGCAATGGGGTTGGAACTAGTTGATTTTTAAGGTCCCTTCCAACCCAACCCAAACCATTCTATGTTTCTATGATTCTATTACAGTTTCTGAAGTTATTCTAAATGATACAGCAGTTGTTTATTTTTTCCAAACTCCCTAACAGATCTTGCTCTAACTTCTTAGGCACAGAGTATATCGTCATTCCGTGTGGTGTTATTCTGAGCCTGGGTCTAATATTGGCAGTATGTTGTGGCTGCAAGAAACTAAGGGAGAAGAACATAAAACTGCCTAAGTCTTTGGTAAGTTCAGACTTCTTATCTGCATCAGATTTTTAATATCCAACTGGGTAACTTTTATAACATCTTTATGTCTGTCTCATTTTTTTTTTTACCATGATCTTATAGATGTTTAGTATTTATATGAGTCTAATATTCTGACAACCTCTGCAACCAGATGCCTTGTATTTGTTTTAGGGCTAGACTTCAGTCTCTTTTTAATTGAAATATCAGTAGTTGGTCTAGTTTGAGAACTTGGTTCTTAAAAACTCAGTATGTGTATACACAGACAGGTTTTTATTCATTCTAGTAGCAGAGACACAGAACTACAGAATCACTGAGGTTAGAAGAGACTTTTTGAGATTGTCTAGTCCAACCCTTTTGTTCCAGCAGGGTCAGCAAAAGCAGGTTGCCCAGGACTTTGTCCAGTTGGGTTTTGAATACCTCTAAGGAAGGAGATGCCACAACTGCTGTGGGCAACCTGTCCCAGTGTTTAACCACCCTCACAGTAAAAATTTTCTTACATTCAGATAAAATTCCATGTGTGCGTAGGGGAGTTGTCTCACCAACAACACACACCTAACTCGTGTAGCATGCTGATAATACAGGATACAGTAATACATATTAATCAAGTTCTCATACATAAACATGATAATCCCTGTAACTCATTTTCTTACTCCCACCTCTTTCTGGTCATGCGCACGTGAGTCCTGAAATGAGTCGGGGGGCTGCTTTTGTGACTACCACAGACTACTGATCTAAAAGAAAGACCCTCCAATGTCCTTGACTCAAGGACTTTGGCTCACATTGTGATTTTAACATGCTTTGAGGCCCTTTCACAATGCAACTTCTAAAACACCTGGTCTACAGGGCAATAAATCGTCCTGACCGAACAGTCTAACAATGGTACCTTGTCTAGCAGCATAACTGGTTGTATGGTTACTTTAAACTAAATACAATATCTCTATGACTACTTAAAACATTACACCACTATCTATTATAAAAACCGATATTCCTGTGAAATTCCATTTGATTAGTCCTAATCATTCCTTATCAAAATTACCAAAAAGTCATCAACTCAAATAACAAATCAGTAACAATGAGACTAGTTCAGAGATAGTCATTCACAGTGTAGACTCTAAAAAATAAGATGAGAGAAACCTGTCTGATGGAATCTGCAGCTAGACCTCAATATCAAAACACACAGGCCTGTGGAAAAAGTGAGACACTGGAGACTTTTTTTTATCTTCACACCAGTATGTAACTGTCTGAATACATAACATTATGTCCTACATAGACACACAGTAATTCTTGTGAAGACCATTCATTATAGCAAAAGGTAGCTCATGCAGAGTGACAGTGGTATGCTCAATGGATCCATAGTTATTCTGGCTTCCCAGTACTACTGTGGATAACGCATCTAAGGCATTGGGAAGAAGAATATTGTACAGATAGAATTTGTGCTCCTTAACTCCTGTGAGCTTCCTGTTGCATGCTACAAATTCACGCTTCAGCTCATCTTGTAGAAACTCATTTGTGTGACCCTATTCTCAATTTACTGGGCTACATGTTATCTTGTGATTCCTAGGTTCCAGTATACCACAGTCTGGTTCACATTCCACATCACGCTTTGTTGCTAAGGAGCTGAATGAAACCTAAAACTATTTATAAAAAGAATGTTACCGGCGTGGTCAAGCACTGAGACAAGTTCCCCAGGGAGGTGGTCACGGCCCCAAGCCTGTCAGTGTTAAGGAAGCATTTGGACCATGCTCTTAAGATGTATGGTTTAACTTCTAGGCTGACACTGAGTCGAGTCGAGAGTTGGACTCAGTGATCCTCATGGGTCTATTCCAACTCGGGATATTATGTGATTCTGTCCCTTTCCATTGAAGTCTCTAGTGGGAAACATAAATTGCAGAGCTCATAAGGATAGTTTCAATACAGATGATGTGAATAATTAATAAGTTATGATTAATGATTAGCTATTTTTATGATCTTTTAAAGTAATGACTAAAAATGTAAATTATTAATATGAATAATAAGTTTAATGATATGGAGTTATCTCTGTAGACTTTTTGGAGCTGAGAGCCTGTCACTGACCTTTGAACATGTACTAGACATTTCTTTCCATACAGTTTATGACCACTGTGCTTTACCTGAGCTTCTCTGAAAATGGAACATTTAGGGAGATTTTTTCATCTGTTACAAGGCTAGGTAAGGTGTCCTACCTTAGGATTATTGCCTTCTAGTGATCTGCTTCCTGGTGGCTCTAAGTAGATGCCATCATCAGAGTGACTTTTAGCAAGTTGGAGTTCTCCAACAGAAGGCAAAGTAAGAGTAACCATCAAGCAGCTGCCTGCTTAATGTGAGAATCTCACATACCCAAAGAAAAGAAAAAATTGCATTGCTGTTTAGATCTTGAGAAATTTTATATTCTCTTTTCTGTGCTGTTTGTGACTCCCAAGAATGTCAGTCATGTACAGGTCCTACTTCCACAGTGCACCTGTCTTTCAGTATGGGCATTGAATGATTGCCTTCATGAGAGAAAGTGTTTGTTTAAATGTTTTAAATATTCTGATTCCTAGTAGGATCCTACCAGGAATATGCGTCTAGTGAAATGGAACAGATTCCTTTACAAGATTTCATCTTGCTAGTCTTCTGCTGGATCACGGGAACCTGATGTTTCAGCAGTCTAGCTGTAGTTAGAGCAGTTAATTTTCTTTAATTTATCTCACAAAAAGTGTTTAAAGAGGCCGTTTCCTTTCATCCACTGTCTTCAGTCATTCCAGTTTGTCCTGTGCGTGATTTGTCTTGTACTAGATTTTTGCTGTAAGATTTGTGATAATGGCTTATCCACTTTAAAAGGAGCCTGGCCTTGATTTACTGATATGCTGTGGGCATTTTCCTCTGCTTTAACTTCACTGTCTTTTTTTCAGTGCCTCTTACCTTTAAATGGTGGCAAATATTTTAGTGGATGGAAAACACCCACTCTATAAGAAAGACTCATTGAAAAGCATCAGTTTTCACTTTTAGCTCATACTTAAGTCATGCTTTTCTGCTGTCTGATGGTGCTTTTTCTGAGCCTGACAGGAACGACAAGGCTGTGTTCTCTCACTATATTTGTAGAACACTTACAGATATTCATGAAACAATTTTCTTTGTGACTCTGCCTTTTTTGGTTATACAACATATATTTTTGATTTGGAGAAACTGTAATTGTTCTTGTAAATTTTGACTGATACTTGCCACAAGTAATTGTCATCTTAAAAGAGAGAAGCTGCTTCATTAGCTTTTGGGAAGATGGTTTTTTCCTCTGAGCATCTGTAGGGCAGTAGCATAGTCTCCTACTTATACACTTACATAGCATTAATTTGTTGTGGAACCATGCAAAGGCAATGCAGATTTTGTCAAGGTCCTAACAAGATTTGAAATGGACTTCTCAAACTCTCGTCCAGAAGATGTGTCCTTCAAAATTTGTAGGTGGACAAGTCCTTAGAAAAGAAAGTTAAGAAAGAAACTGTTGACTACCTTAACTGTTATATGTTATTTATATATGTGATTACTTTAACTGGGATATGTTATTTATATGTCTCCTTGACACTGGCTTCTACCAGTGTCCACCCTAGTCTGTTGAGACAGTGAACGATCTGAAAGCTCAGGTGCTGTCATTAGAGACAGGAAGATATCTGAGCACCTGCATGTGCCAGGAAATACTGCTGACATCCAGCTTAAGCTCGCTGGCTGTCAGTTTGCTAGTGTTAGATAATGTGCACGAAAGGAAAATATTAACTTACGTACGGTAAATACTTTTCATCAAATAGCAACCATATCTTATTTATCCTTGTTACTTGAGATGCTTTGAATGGCATTCCAGTTAGTGTAGTAAGCTGTGATTCTTTGAAGCTAGAAATAACTGCATGAATTGCTAAATTATCTTGTAGTCATGATTCAGTGACTCTTAAAGAACCTTTGATACCAGGAAACTCATGAGAGTTTTTGATTCTGATGGCTTCCTCCTTTCATGGATGGGAAGAGTAGTGTCTTTGCACCATCTTGCTTTGTTCAGAAACTCACCAAGAAAAAAGAGGTTTCCTTTTTGAGAACAAAATTCTTGAATGTACTTGTATAGACAGTACTTATTTCAACCTCAAGGGTCTATCTCTAAGCATTGCCAACTGGCACTGTGAAATGCAGAACCAGTGTAGAGTACAAGGTGTTCCCTTAACACATTTTAGGACTATGATTTTTAGAGCCATGTGAAAATCCTAAAAAGATGGTTTTTTGGTTTTAACATTAGTAGAGCATTTACTGCTATGGGAAGAGATAGGAAGCTGTAAATGCAGCTTTTAGCCTTAGTTTCTATAGTATTTTGTTTCAGTTCACGTTCCTCAAGTATTCCAGTTTACACAGAGGTTTATCTTCTCTTGTCACTTACTGTGTGACTATTGGAGTCAGATTTTTGCTACCCCCAAAAAAACTACAGATGCTGGTCCCTTCAAAGTCAGTGTCAGTATAGCATCAGTATCCAATTTTTTTCCATGTATCTGTATAAACAGGTTTTCAAAGGGTACTTTAATTCTACCAGCTGTTCATAACACTTTAGTATCTATGCATTATTGATTGTATTCTGGTTTCTGCAACTATCTTTTAAGCATCTGCTTCTTACAAATGGGTGTTTTCCTTACCATGGAAATTACTCTGAGTATTCTTTATGTAGTATTCTGACTATTTCTGCATAACAGAAAGTGAGCACCCAGAGAGAATGATGGCTGAATGGCAGCTGGGTTGTAGTGTGGTATATTCTCAGTGTCAGGAGCAACCTTAATGCTCTTTTTACTAGTTTTCCAGTGGCAGCCCTTGATTCCCAAGGGGATCACCTCAATTTAGTGGCACTAACACAACTGTTTGTAAAACTCAGATTACAAATAACTGCTCTCCAGGGAGTGTTTGTTTGCTTTGTGGTGGTGTTTGTTGTTTGGTTTTGGTTTTTTAAACTCCAGTAGTTTCATTGATCCAGCATAAACCACAGTACTATCAACAGATACCAGGGCAACTGAGAGGAAAGGTATGAGTCTGAAGTAAGAGATGAAGGCAAGTTCCAATGAAGTCAGCACACTGTAAAAGTATGAATGTAGAGATACGGCCTCACAACCGTCTGATCAAGGAAGATTCTTGAAAAGCACAGTCAGATTTGATCATCTGGTTTTGATGCCGCTCTTGGTTCTTACACTAATACAGACTGGGAAGTTCTTTTTACCTTCTTGTAGCTTTTAAACAGTATTATTTTTTGCCCCCATTTCTCCTCTTACCTCATCCCCTTCTTCCAAATTTGCTTCAACCTGTACTTTCAGTCAGGTTATTTCTTTACAAAGTGCCTGTCCTGGTTTCAGCTGGAATAGAGTTAATTTTCTTCCTGGTAGCTGGTACAGTGCCGTGTTTTGGATTCAGTGTGAGAATAATGTTGATAACACACTGATGTTTTAGTTGTGGCTAAGTAGTGCTTTCAGTTTCCCATGCTCTGCCAGCAAGCAGGTACACAGGAAGCTGGGAAGGAGAGTGGGCAGGAGAGCTGACCCGAACTAGCCAAAGGGATATTCCATACCGTAGGATGTCATGTTCAGTATATAAACCGGGGGGAGCTGGCTGGGGAGGAGGGATCACTGCTTGGGCATCGGTCAGTGGGTGGTGACCCACTGTGCATCACTTGTCTTTTCTTGGGTTTTATTTTCTCTCTCTTTTATGATACTCCTTTTCATTACAACTGTTATTATTTTATTTTGTTATTAAACAATTCTTATCTCCACCCATGAGTTTTGTGGGGTTTTTTTATTCTCTTCCCCATCCCAGTGGGAGGGAGGAGGAGTGAGCAAGCAGCTGCAGGGTGCTTAGTTGCTGACTGGGGTTAAACCACAACAGTATCTCAAAAAAACAGGACTGTGTACAATTATCTTATCTGTAGTACTTGATAATCTGTGATACACACATACAGTAAATTATGATATTTGGAAAAGGACACTATTAACTGAGTAACCCTTTCTCCCCATGCTTTCTCTTAGCTTTAGGGAACACCATCACACAACTGAAAATTTACCCTACTTTGTTTTTTATATGTATTCTTGAAAATGCTTTTAAAAAAAAATACACAAAAAACCCCAGGAGAATCTAAACAGCCTGAAGTCATGTTATAATCATTTAAAACAAGCTGGAGCCTGGTCATTGAAGGAATTATATGCTCTTCCTGTGGAGGGGTTTCAAAGTGAAACACTAAAGTTTGTCACAGCATTGAGGGAGCACTTAGTGGCCCAGGAGAGATCACTAGGAAGACTTCATCATAGATATGACCGTTGGGTATGCATAAAGGTTCTCATGCCATTTTAAAGATCTCTTTCCAAAGTTCACTTCTGTCCCAGTTGAGACAGTTGCCAGAAAATATTTGTCATTGCAGGTTACACTCATTAGCTGTAGAGTATGAAAGGCTTCCCTAGCTAGTTGAAGAGTATTGCAGCTTTTTTTTCTTTTGCTGTTTTTGTCTACATTGCAAACTTCAAATGACTTAAAATACAGTGGGTGACGTGAAATGGATTTGATCCTTGCAAATGTGTTTGCACATAGAAAGCATTTTTGAGAGCTTGCATAAAAGTCTTAATGAAACAGTTGAAGTCATAGATATAGGCTAACGACCTTGCCAGATACTAATTTTTGCTAATTTGTTGGGATTGGTTGTGATGACATTGAATTTGTATTATGAACTTTTTGGGGTTTTTTTTAACCTCTAAACTTTGACAGTAGATAAAGCCAATAAATCAGTAGATTATGTGGAACTAAAAGTGATTTTGTTTTTTTTCCATTTAAGGTCAGCGTGATAAGAAACCTGAACACGGACAACATTCTAGAATCAAAATCGGAATCAAAATATGTGTCTGTAATAAGCGTTACGTCAGACCAGTCAGCATTGGCAGGGAATGAAGAAGTAACCTCACTGGAGGTAGAGCCAAAAGAAGAAACTGTTAGTCCTGAGAATTCCAGTGAAAGACCATCTTCTGTTCCTCTGTTAGAGGCACCGGCCAAAGCAGAAGAGATATCTGTGAAGGAAAGCACAGAGGAGGTATCTTCTGATGATGAACAGAATAGCAAAGTGAGAGAGAGTTACTTCATTTCTGACAGTAGCCAAATGGATATATGCAATAACTCTGCAGGTCTAGAGGTTTCTGCCACAGAAATACAACAAACAGTCCTTCCAAGCAGCTGTGTCAAGTTTTCTGGCTATGACAAGCCTCATGTTCCATTAGATATGTTGATAGATGTTGGTGAAGAACAGCCTGTGATTGCTTACAGGCCCACTGACTAACCAAGATAGATGACATATTTAACCAGAACTCAGGAAGAACAGCATTATTGAAGATTATGGAGTCAAGGTTATATTAGGAGCGTCTACAAGTTGTACTTGCTCTGATCCAACCAAAGTAACTAGTACACAACTTAGTACAGTGTGATCCTGAAATGGGACTGAAAGTAGTGCCTGAGAACAGCATAAAAAGCAGGGGGAAATTTCATAATAACCACTTTTAGAAGTGGTTGTGTATATGACATAACTCACTGCTTCCTATTTGAAATACTGCTCTGGTTTTTTAACAGTACTCAATGGAAAACAGACTTCATGAAGGAGTATAAAACAGCAGCTGTATCATTACTCGCTTATGTTTCAAATCCTTTTCAAAATTAATTTGATTAACATAATGCTTAAGAAGTCCTTGACTTGCAAGAAATATTTGAGAGGTTTTGCCTTTATTGGAGGTATTCTCTTGCTTTTTCTCTTCAAGAGTATTGTTGTATTAAATGAAATGTTACTATTTCTTTTAAGTAAGAATATGGCTATGACCTTTTCCTGTATATCTTAAGAATTTGATTCCATAGCCAAGAACCAGTTCTTTGTAGTCTTTTTCTGCAACTGTATGTATTTCCTGTATGTATTAACTGCATGTATTGGAAATGTAGGTATTTCCAAGAAGTATGTATTTCCAGGACCATTACTTTGTACATTTCGGTAAGTAAACCATAGAACTCCTTTGTAACATAAATTCTGTGGCTAAAAAAGCTATTTTTAAAAGTGCTTTACCTGCATATAGCTGCATCCTTTTGGATCACCTAGATATATTGTGTAACCATGTCACATTCTGGATAATTTCTGTATTAGCGTGCTGGCTCATCAGCATTGGGCAAAAAAAAAAGTAATAGGTGGTTGCACAAATACTGTAGAAAATGTTTTCAATATTCAAAAGCCTGTTTTTTCTCCAGAGTGTTTTTATCCTAATGCTTAGAACAATATGATTTTTTTTTTTTACTAGAAATAAACAGGACTTCCTCCAAACATGTTTTCTAGCAGGTTGAAAATGAATACCATTTTTCCCCTTTTTATGACATAACTCGGGAACTACACCAAATTACCTCCCTCTAAAAATACATCTTAAGACAATAGTAAAGTAGTGTGTTTAGTTATCTGACAGCCCTCTGAATTTTGTAGCATGAGATTGTAGTTCTGAAAACTGAAGGATGAGAATTTTTTTACATTTAAAAACTTTTGAGTCTAATGCCTGCAATCAGTTATTTTCCTTTAGTCAAAATTTGATGGGTATTTTCTGTTTGTAGGAAATTTTTACAATCATTCTTAATGAAGCTTAGTTCAGAAAAAAGGATGTTTTAGTGGTGCAGTTATACAAGAGTATGTCTTTGTTTTAAAAGATTTTTTTTTTTAGGATTATCAGAAATGTTTGCATGTTATAGCAGGTGGTTTTAAAAGAAAACCAGTATCACAGTACTTCTGTCCTTATGTTTCTCAGTGGTGTGAGTATTCCTGAGATAAAGTTAGTTTATGCAGCATTTTCTGGAGTGCTTCCATTCCTGCAGATATGATATTAACCATAAATTCCCAGAGATTTAAATACAATAGCTATTTTTCCCTTCTCTACTCACGGGAAGATAACAGATCTTCTGGCAGGGTTTTGATAATTTTAGGAAAAGCCAAATCACACAGGTGAATTTTGTAGTTAATGGTGTAATTGAAAGTCCAACTAGAAAGATTTCAGTATGTGTTTAGCTGGCTTTGATTTGCTTCTGCATTATGTTCAAAAGTAGTGAGACCCCATAGTAACTTGTACAATGCCATGTTCTGGGTTGAGCTCCTAGAATGCAATGCTGGTGACTTACTGCTTAGGATCCATAAGTGTGTAGATATCTCCACTGCAGAAGTACAGAAAATAACTCTTGGTGTTACAAGAAGGCTTTGAAAATCAGAATTAACTTACACATGAAACTTCAACTAAACTGACTTTTCAGTTAATAATATGGATCACCACTGAAGCATGCTTTTAATAGTCTAAAGTAGTAGTCTGCTAAGGAGATGAGCAGCTGTGTCTTGTGCAGAGCTTGAAGTTGGTGTAATTTCTTTCAGGTTTTATAGGTTTGTTAATAAATATGAACTGCAGCAAATACCTCAGGACTTTATAAATGTCAGGTGTTTAAGTTAAACACCTGCCCAGAAGGGAGAAATAGGGCGTTAGAAACTGTGAGATTAGCTTGTTTTTTGGGAAGATGTTTCTGATCAGACAATTCGCTGAGTATCATCTTTGCCACTGCTCAGAGTATTTAATCTTCTTGCAATTGGTAGCTTGTTTTCCTTCTGTCACTTTTGTCCAAAAAAAAATGTTGCTGTTCTCCAAGAAGATCGGGAATTAGCCACAGTAGTCATTCCATTTGGTATATCTGCCTCAGAACTGTTCTGTCAGAAATATGTAATTTCTTGGAAATCTTAGATTTACGTTCTTAACCGTGTGTGGTGAAACCCTGGCCATGTTAGGAAAATAATTAACTAAGACTAGGCCTTTTAGATTTGTGTGAACATAAGAGATGTGTTTTCTGTTCTGAAAGGTTTTCCTTCCTGCCACACTGGAAGAAGAATGAGGTTTTGCCTGTGTGAGGGCAGAGAGATGTATTTTAAAAGGAAGTGACTGTCTCAGGTTCTTTTCTCTTCCCCCTGCAGTGCTACTACATTGTCCCAAATCTTTAAAGTCACATGTAGTCCTATGTGAGTAAAACGGACCAGCCAGGTGCTAGGATATAATTAAGGACAAGGAGGTTAAGACTGATGAGAAACAACACAAATACATCATGAGCATATAGGAAAAATTTGACATTGTGGGTAGTTACATACGATGAAAAGGCACTGTTACTCTGTAAGCTGAACATCAAGCACAGGAGTATGAGTGCTTTGTGATATACAACATATATATATGTGCACAACTGACCTCTTTTTGTAACTATCACAAGGTTAAATGTATTTTTTAATTAAAATTTCGGAACTGTAATTATAAAGGCCACTGAATTATCACCCTCCCTGCAGGTATGTCTTCTCTGTGCTGTGTACTTAACAAGTAGCCAATAGGTTTAGATGTTTAAATTGCTCAGGACAAACTTGCAGGTTTTATAATTGTGAAATAAAGATTTTAAGGGTGCACAAAGTACCAGATTCTTTTATGAGCTGTGACAAGCTGCAAATGTGAGGCCACAGTGAGACAAGAATGTGTTCCCTGGGTCAGTAAGCTCTATTTCCCCCAGTCTTGTTTCCAGCAGTTGCTAATAGTGATATGAGAGAGCCTAAAAACAGGGCAAGTGCATGATGGTATTTCTGCTAGGATACAGTCCCAGCAGCCTGCAATGTGAGGAATTCTTGGGACAGGGTACATGGAAATGCCTTTCCAGCTACAGCTAGTTAGCCTTGCTTTTGCAGTTCTGTAGTACCAAATATCTGAGCCACGTGGCTTGAAAGCTGTCAGGTAGTATTTATCTATGCATTTTCGCTTAACTACTAAATGAATTTAAATTAATAATATTCTTGTGATGAAGTAGTTTGCATAAGCTTCTGGATATTCATGCATAGCACCTTGACACAGGATATCAAAGTGCCTAACAGGTTCAGAATCATTTAATATTCATGCCTTTTACAGACATATCAGCTATCCATCATGTCACATGTAGAAGGTTTCACCACTTCAGGATGTTTCAGGTGATTTTTACTCGTCAGGGCTGCTCAGCATTCCTCCCTTCCTGTCTCCTACAGATGATTTGGGAGTTGATGGAATGTAAGACTCTAGAACATTATATCCGGTGTGAGAAAAATTGCATCACAAAACTTTGGCCTAATACCTGACAACATTTCTAAGAACTTCTTTAGTTCTCATTTTTGCGTGGACATTGTCACTTTTTATTATCAGATCTGCAGTTAACCTGTATTGTGGTAATACTGGTGGCACAGAAGCATCAAATGTTCTGCCTTATGCTTTTTCCACACGAATCAATAATGCAGTTTAAAAAAATTACTCTTGTCAAATCTGCTGACATCTGTGGAAACAAGACATCTTGTAGTGTCCCAGTTGCTTAGAACAGACACGCATATTTGTATGTAGTCATGAGAAGAGCTGTTTTTCTCAATGCTAGAAATAACCAGTTGCTCTGAAGTGGTGCCATGTAAACAGTATAGTACTAATAAATAAGAGCTATTATACTTAGTTCAAATGAATCATTTCAGCATATCTTAAAAAAAAACAAAACAACAAACCAAACACCAAGTGCAAAATGAGTGACCTGCATAGATTTCTTTAGTGTGGTGGGTTTTTTTTTAAAAATCAGTCCTTTTAACTATGAAGCCTTTGTATATTAATACACTTTCTGTTCTCTAAGTGGTTGAAATCATTGGCCTAGGTGGGACCTCCAGGGGTCTGTGGTTCATTTTTCTCCCCAGAACTGCATCGCTTGTCCTGCGCATGTTTAGACTCCACAACCCCATCAGGCAATTTATTCTAGGAGTTTGTTACCCCTAGAAAGTATTTTCTAATGTTTAATAAGTCTTCCCCATTTCAGAAACATCCACAGTGAGCCTGCTGAACATACTTTGGTTCTTGTCTGAAATTTGTAACTGAACTACTTGTAAATACTGTAAATTTCAAATGTTTTTACACTGAATTAAAAAAGTCTCAGAAGACAAATGTGTGTGCTTGCCTTTTTCTTACTGTTAGCTTTTGTACTGAAGACTAAATGCGCTTTTGAAGGTTGCTCAGTTTGTGTTATGTATGTAGTGTATGCTTGAGCATTATTGAAAATGAATAGAAAGCAGATTGTGGGAGATATGTATAGCATGTATGTGTGGTGTGTATGTAGCCAGTTACTGTACTCTACATACCAGGTACATTAGCATGTAGAAGAATTGGTTTTAAACGTAATTTCTTACTTGTTGAGAGATCCTTTGGGTGAAATAACCACTTACTCCAGGCAGCAGTGGAAGTCTGACCTTGAGGACATGATTTACATCCATTTGTTTTGAAAGGTCTCTCTCCTGTACAGATATGAGGTGCTGCCCTTGCTGTACGCCAGTAGTTGATCTTGGAGAGGGGTTAGGGCTGACACATAGGAGCTCTTTGATCCACTGATTCTGGCTACATCATCGGCTTTGCAATTTCTTTTTGCTGTGATGCTATTGATGCAGCCTGATCCAGTTGCTTTAGCCTGGGGACTCTCCTTATATTCTGTTTAAAAATTATGAACAAGGATTAAATGGTCACACCATTTGAATGGATTAATTGCTACAGAGCAAGGAAAGCTGGGCTTCCTTGGAACTCTTACTGATCACTTTATTTCAAGTTTAAATGATCACAAAAGTCTTATTTATTGATGTTTATTTCTTAATAGTGAGCATGTACATTCTTACATGCATCTTGGAAATCAACTATTTGTTTTCAGGTGTCATGTTAATTTACCCAAAAGAATGTAGGCTTCTGTTAGAAGACTTTTGATTTCACTTGGCTGTCAAATCTAGAATGTGCAATTTAAAAACATTTTCTACTCATGATCAACACATTTACTCCTTCCAAGTAACTTCTTAAGATTGAGTAGTGCCATCTCTGGGCTGGTTCTGGTAAGAACAGTCATACCTTAAGAATTCAGATTCTCTTAGAAATGGCTGTGCAGATTGAACAGAGTCAGAACAAATGGAGAAACTTGAATTTATAACATGTCTGCATTAATTCACAGAATCATCTAGGTTGGAAAAGACCTTGAAGATCATCTAGTCCAACCATTAACCTAACACTGACAGATCCCAACTACACCAGATCCCTCAGCGCTATGTCAACACGACTCTTAAACACCTCCAGGGATGGGGACTCCACCACCTCCCTGGGCAGCCCATTCCAATGCCTAACAACCCGTTCTGTAAAGAAATACTTCCTAATATCCAGTCTAAGCCTTCCCTGGCGCAACTTGAGGCCATTACCTCTTGTCCTATCACTTGTTACTTGGTTAAAGAGGCTCATCCCCAGTTCTCTGCAACCTCCTTTCAGGTAGCTGTAGAGGACGATGAGGTCTCCCCTCAGCCTCCTCTTCTCCAGACTAAACAACCCCAGTTCCCTCAGCCGCTCCTCGTACGACCTGTGCTCCAGACCCTTCACCAGCTTCGTTGTCCTTCTCTGGACACACTCGAGTAATTCAATGTCCTTTTTGTAGTGAGGGGCCCAAAACTGAACACAGTAATCGAGGTGCAGCCTCACCAGTGCCGAGTACAGGGGCAAGATCACTTCCCTGTCCCTGCTGGCCACGCTATTTCTGATACAAGCCAGGATGCCATTGGCCTTCTTGGCCACCTGGGCACACTGCTGGCTCATGTTCAGCCGGCTGTCAATCAACACCCCCAGGTCCCTCTCTGACTGGCAGCTCTCCAGCCACTCCTCCCCAAGCCTGTAGCGCTGCTGGGGGTTGTTGTGGCCCAAGTGCAGCACCCGGCATTTGGCCTTATTGAAACTCCTACAGTTGGCCTTAGCCCATCGCTCCAGCCTGTCCAGATCTCTCTGCAGAGCCTCCCTACCCTCGAGCTGATCAACACTCCCACCCAACTTGGTGTCATCTGCAAACTTACTGAGGGTGCACTCGATCCCCTCGTCTAGATCATCAATAAAGATGTTAAACAGGAGTGGCCCCAAAACCGAGCCCGCGGGGACACCACTCGTGATCGGCCACCAACTGGATTTAACTCCGTTCACCACAACTCTTTGGGCCCGGCCCTCCAGCCAGTTTTTTACCCAGCAAAGCATGGGTAATTACTACATTTAAATTTATAGCACAGACTCTGAGTTTTAGTAATGGATTAGGTTTTTGATTAACCTGTTATGAATGAATTACTCAAACCAGTTTTCTTTCCTGAGGTTTTGGCATTTTTTATCGAATTTGAACACACTCATGTTTTCCAACTTGTCCATTTGTGTAACTGGACAGCAGCAAGGTAGCTGATCAGGCTGAAAACTAATTTTTCATTTATTTCGGGGCAGAAGTTTTATTTGCAGAGCAAATGATGAGCAGGAAAACCAGGTTGTTCTGCCAGCCAGCTCACTACGTGTTCTGCAAAAGTAATCCTGCAGTTGTCAAATACTTGTAACATGTGCAGTAGAGCAGTAAGCAATGCCCTGTCTGATCAAGCTTTTTCCTGTCTGACATCTCTTGAGTAGTACAGACTCAGAAAGGTTGCTTAAACAACTCATGTCCCTTCAAAAATACCTTCCCACAAAGAGTATATAGAATTCTTTCAGATTGAAAATACAGAGTGAGAAGAATAAAAAATCTAATATACTGTCTTTTCTTTCTGGGTTTGACTGGTTTGTGTTATGTTTTGGGGTTTTGAGTGGTTTAGGTTTTTTGCAAGTTAATAGCAGCTTGGTTAATTATAGGAAGGGGGGGGGGGGGGGGGCATGTGCAGTCCCATCCCAGAAAACAGGAACTGTATGTACTGGTGTGTGCTTTCTGCTACCAGATTTGGTAGAGTTTAGGCCTGTGACAACAACAGCCATGATTGCAACCTGCTGCAAATGTGATTAAATGTGAGAAATTATAACAGGTTAGAACGGGTTGCAAAAACTTGCATGAATGGCTAGAGGGTGGTGGAGGCAAGGAGGCAGAGAGCACCTTTACCATTCCTCGGTCTCTTCTTCCATGTAGGCTTGTCCCAGGAATCAGTCTGGCCTTACATCTGGCACTAGTATAGTACCTGTTCCCCCATCCCGACAAATCTGAATAGAAATTGGAACAAAACACTGTGAATTTGGGTGATTAATTACTAAGAACTACTTTATCAACTGCTTCCAGGGTGTGCGCCAAAACTAGCAATTTTATTTGAGATACAACAAATTTCACTTCCTGTAAGAAAAAGAATATGGAACAAAACTTTGTGGCAAATAAGTATCACAGGGTGATCTAAATTTTCTGGTTAAATGGTCACATTGCGATAAACTCGAAACTAACACCTCTGAGAAGTGTGAAAACCAGTTATGCTGAGAGTGGAGGATTCTGTTCTGAAAAGCTCAGCATGCTGATTCCCGAATGCCAGGAGACTGTATCCGCACCAGATCTCAGACAGTATATTAAAAAAAAGGCTCATAAAATTACAGTATGTTTACAAATTCAATAGTAATTTGGAGAAGGTGGTGGTGAAGGTTCTTGTTAGAGTAGAGTCCCGTTCTAGAGTTTGCACTCCTTGGATGATGCAGAGATATTGAGACGACCACAGAACTGAGCCACAGGCTGGGAAGTGTGATGCTTACAAGCTTCCACTTGCAGAAGAGATGAGTGATAGGCAGTTTTAGTTTGTTTTTTTCATCTTTTTCTTTTTTTTCCTTGGCCAGGAAACCCCTGGAGCTTGCATCTTTCCAGGTTTTAGTGCCCAAAGTAGCTACCAGAAGCATTCGCTCCTTCTGCAGCCCAAGCCTTGATTACAGACATGGAGGCAGGCATCCCAGTTCCTTTTGTCTTCTCCTCCAATGCATGCCTGCCAACCTCTTGCCCTTCTCGCACTGTGTGGTGAGTCAGCCCAGTGTAGTCTGTGGTCTTGGCAGGGCTTCGGTGATCAGGCACAGAGACTTCCAACGACCGCCTACAAAAAAATGAATGCATGGGTCATACCCTACTCACATCGGTAATATTTCAGGTATTACCTCAGCTACTCCTAGTGGCGGTGTATCCAAGAGAGCAACCATCGGCACTACCAGGCTTTGAGCCTTCCTTTCTTTACTTTAGTAGATGGACCAAGAAAGCATGAGCGATGTTTGTGTTGTACCTCTCTAGGTTTACCTGTGGTTTCTGTTGGCTAAGTGATCACCTGGCACCCTTCCTATACTATTAAGATTACCTAAGCAAAACCAACAAACTATGGAATATTAATTCGTGTCTCCAAGCTGGTGGGTTTTTGTTTGTAGATGATTTGGTGAGGGACTCACAACCTAAAGAAAAGTGGGTCTTTTCTCAATGGGCTTAAACAAGCTACAGTACTCCTTAGTGGCAGAAAAACAAAAATCATATAGCTTTGCAAATGGGAAAAACTGACAATTTTAAGGAAACCTGTGATTTAAATAAAAGGCTTTGAGCTATTTTGGGGTTTGCTATTACCTACAGTTCCTGATGAACATTAGTGTTGTTTACTAACTTTCTGGTGCAATTGTGTCTTGCACATCATTAAATAGATATTGTATGTTCAAATAATTACTTGCTACACTGTGAGCCTTCAGCAGGTCTTAATCTTTAGTATGTTCAAATGCCTCACTATTGAGGTGCAGCTACAGCATTGGGAATTTCTAACTGTAGTCTTTAAAATGTTGGTCTAAGCCCTTTAACAGTAAGAGTTGAACAGTTCATACCTGTAGACAGGAAGCAGTGAAGGTACACACAGTGCAGTGTAAGTCAGCCTTGCTTCTTCAAACTTCTCTGTCAGAGCCTGTGTGATGCAATGCCTCTTCCCTGAAGGGCAGGGAAAAAAAATCCAAAAAGTCCCTCCTGCATGACCGTGGGGTTTTCCTTTTTTTTTTTTTTTCTTTTTTTTTGGTGTGTGTGTGTGTGGTGATTCATTTTCGCAGTCCCCACTGAGCTGGTGAAGGGCTGCCCTGCTGCACATGACACACCAGAAGAGGCTGAGAGACCTAGGTCCCCTCAGCTGGGAGAGGCAATGGCTGGGAAGGGGATCTAATTGCAGTTGCCAACTATATAAACATTTGGAGAAAAGATTTTTCTCTGAGGGCCCCAATCAAAACACAAAAAGCAGCTGTCATAAATTGCAGTGGGGGAATCCCACTTAGATATATGGGGGAAAAACTCACACTGAAAGTGGTTAAGTGTGGGATAAAACTGCCATTAGCCCTGCTCTGGACTGGATGAGCTCCAGAGCCCCCTCCCAAGACAGTTTTTTCTGTAAGTCCAGGCTGGCCTCTTAGAAGAGTATAAGACTGAAAACTACGGCTCCAATTGAAAATGGTCTTTAGGTCCAGAAAAATCTGAACTACTCATTTTTATTGTCAGTTTTTGTCAGTGAAATGCCACACATGAGAGACTTGTCTGGCCTCTGCCAGTTAGTAGAAGTATTCTCTATGCTTTGGGAGTTTCTCCTCTTCCTTCATCTTCCTGTACCCTCATCTAGGCATGTAAGCAAAATCCACCCTCACATCCACCGCACATATCAGAGACTCGCATCTGAAAAGCCAAAGGTGCTGCTGCAAAAGCAGTTCCAGGGTTAAATTTTCTCCTCTTACAGACAGGAAACAACTCATTCAAGGAAAAAGAAAAAAAACCCAACAAAACCAACCTAGTGGTGCTATCAGATTGGATGAGTCAGGCAGCTTCCAGCAAGAATGTGCTTGACTTTACCTCTGAGTAGCAATATCCAGTCCTCAGGAGAAAGAAATCTGTTTACCCAGCATTCAGATAGGTTTTTATTCCAGGATTGAAAAAAATTCTCATGCCCACAGTTCTACATCTGTTCACAGAAATATCAGTACAGCTCTTTCACAAAGGTTTAAAACAAAAAGATGCTTCAGTATAAGCTAGGATGAGCTAGTAGCATAACTACTTACGTGAACTCTGCTGGGAAAGTAATACATTTTCATTTTCCATTTCTTCATAAAGTACTGATCAGAGTACTCTTAAACCACATTGTTTTTTAAAAGTTCTCATTCATATTTTAAATAGCATTGCAGTGCATGTCATCCTATGGTGTTTTTCAATTTTGTACATTTTTGAATGTACTATACATGTATTCTATGAAACTCAACACATGTATGTATGTACATGTCTGTATATGTGTGTGTGTAGCTGGTATTTGACTGTAGCTATTTTTGTCACACAAAGCACTGAAGAAACATGACTGAAGTTGATGAGTAGGACAATGTTATGGATGCTAATAACCTGGGGATTACCAGCAGCTGTTTCAATAATCACAAAATTTATGTGAAGAGTTACCAATTACTTCAGAGTCCCAAGCCCAATTGCGGATAAAGCGCTACCAGAGTGCAGCGTGCAGGAAACCCCAAGTTTTTCCATGGGATAGGCATTTCTTTCCTTGTTTCACCACACCGCAGAGCAGCCTTTTCTGAGCAAAGCCCTGCGGGTGCCAGGTGGGCTGACCGTCGGCTCTGCATTCATAGGAAGAACTACCATCAAAAGCAATTTTGGCAAAGCTCCAGGATTCAGCTCCCGGCAATGCGCTGTTACGTGGGGTACGGGAAGGTGTGTTGGTCAATTCAAGTAAGCAAATACACAACCTGTGACTAAACTTTGATGACATTTCAGTCTGGTGATTCGTTTATAAAAGTTCCCTATTCCCGCACTTGAGCTCATATAACATGATGAAATACTAATTGCATTTGGTGTGGGGAACTACTTAAAGGTCATTGGATTTTGAAAATGTGTTTGGGAAATGGATAGATAAAAAATTCCCAGCTGGTGGTGGCAGGGTAACCTTTCTGCCATCTACCTCCATTTTGGGATTGTTTTTTCCTTCTGCATTTCTTCTCAGTTCTTTAATTCCCTTAACTGGGTTAACTAGTTAATAATTCAAAGCTACACATCTAGTGTTTTAATAGATTGGTTGCGGGTTTGATGCTTGGATAATGAGGTAGAAGTGATCAGCTGAACTGAGAGCCTGTGCCCATGAGTCTGACTGAGGCCAGCTTCTGTCCAGTTTGCTGAGTAAAACTGGTTGCCTTTAAATGAAAAAATACCTTCATTTGAACCAGAACTTGCCCTTTTTTGACCTGGCAGGTGTTTTGCTTCCACCTTTTCCAAAAGTAAAGATGACTGTTAGGCAAATTTTTTTTTCTGCAGACAGGTAGTCTTCACATCTGTTATTTCTTCAGTGTGCGTCGTTATGTAGTGCTGTGCTATGTCATGCAAAATTTGGGTTTTCTCTTCTTGCTTGTCAACACGAGCTAGCAAAAGGAGAATGCATCCTGACATTTGCTGGGATGCGCTGGTGCATGAGCAGCGAAGTTCATGTGGATGTCAGCACTGGGGAGCTTTTGGGAAGGGAAGAGTGAGGGCCAAGGCTGGGCAGGAGGGCCAGCAGGCTCCCAGCTGCCTCCAGCGGCACCACAGTTTGTCATCAGTGACACCATGCTCACCATGAACGACGGACTCAGCTGAACTTTCCACAGGTCGCAGAAGCCTGAAATCTGGCTACCACTGGGCAGGCACGCACCTGGCATTAAAGCATTTACAAACACAAAGCGAGATCACTTTCACCAGGGACCCCTGTCATCCCCAGCCCTGGGGTCAGGCTCACAGGAATGCACATATTGGAAAGGCAGGATTCAGGGGACAAACACCAATATCTGTGCAGACAGCGTAGTGGCACACCCGCACCAGTGACTCCTGGCAGTCTGAAAGTCCAACAGAGTAGCACTTTGACCCGATGGGCTGGGCTTGCCTCCCTGTGCCCTGCCCGGAGGCTGGCAGTGCTGAGGCTGCCCCTGCCTCCCAGCATCCCTCCAGCAACCAGCATGGCGTGGATGCGCTGCCCAGCAACACAGCTGGCAGTGATTTTGTGGCTCCTTGTTCCTCCAATGATATATCCTTAGATGATGTCCTGCCGTGAACAAACATACAAACTGTCCACTTGTGTTCAACCCAAAGACAGGCCACCAAATCAGATGAAATCACATGGGTGAGTATTTTATGTGTTTGCAGCAAAATTTCTTGTGTTCTTCAGTTTCAAGCAACTAATAAGCTGAAAAATACATAGATAGATAGATAGATAGATCGATCGATCGATCGATCGATCGATCTTAGATGGCAAGCAAGTAAGCTTGTGTGACAAATTTATGGGATAAAGCAATATTGCCAGACATCATTTGGGAATTGGTGCCTAAAAATAAAAGGTCTTTTTCATGCTGGTTTGCTTCATAATTAGTTCCAAACTTCAGAGTGACCACAAGTGAGACCAGACCAGAGTGACTGCCAAGTAAGAACAATTGCTTATGTTTAATTTAGAGCAACTCATATGTTTTTCAGCTAAATTAAACCAAAGCCAACCCGGGGATTTTGGAAACCACTGAAAATAAGGGGAACTCTAGAGTGTTTGACAATTACTTCCTCATAAGACATGCCCAAGAGGAAGAGAAATGTTCAGTCATGGAGCTGCTCTCCTAAGCATGAAGGGGATCACGCTTTCCTCCCTCTGCTTACTGATGCACCTGCTTCAGGATGAGGTAACTAGTAAGTAAAGGCTTTCTGCTCTTTTCTAATGTAGGGAGGGGGGGTGCTGGGTCTGTTATTGAATGTCTGGATGAGTCAAGAAATCTCTGGATCTTTTGGTGGGTTTCAAAAGTCCAGTCACTTCCAAATTAGTCTGTTATTTTGTCCTTCAAGGTTCTGAAATCCAGATAAAACGAGCACGTTCCCCATTAAATTTATTCATGGCTGTATTACCAGTTTCAGTTCAACTAGTACAAGTCTTACATGATTCTGTGATATGCCAGGGATAAAGCTGCAGTCATCATGAAACCCAGAAAAATGTTAGGATTGCTAAATGTCTCAGAGAGGTTATTAACTGATTCTGTCATCAGTAACCATCGCAGTTTGAAAACAGACTATCTTGAATATTGTCAGGCAGCTTTTTCCAGTAGTGCAGACTGGAAAAGCAGTGAACCTCAGGTTATTTTTTATTAGGCAAGAGCTGATAAACACAGCAACAATTAAAACAGCTATAATGGTTGCATGTTAAAGCTGAGATGTGGAGGAAAGAGCACTTGACTTTAACTACTGATGGGGCTGCTTACTGCAGGCTCTGTGAATTGATCCAAAGGGTTTGTTTCCTGGCATGTCCATCAGGCATCTTTCACAGCAGTAAACTCACTAAGGAAAATGAAAATTAAAAAAATCAGAACCAAACCACATAAAAGTGTTCTTTTCATGATACTATAACTGCTAGATCTGGTCACTGACTTGGAAAGTTTTGAACATGAGATCCAGGAGACTTAATTTCCCTGCAGTCTGCTAGTCATGAAACCAAATGAGCTGTAGCAATACCCCCTGATTTCAATATGGAGGAGCACGTCTGTGACAAACATGTTATGTTATCATTCCTTATTATTTGCAGCAATTTTAGTTTTGGAAAACCGAGACCTACAAGATTTGATTAAGCCGCAGAAGGTAGAGTTTCGTTCATTAAACTTCAACAGCACTTTACACTGGCAACCTGGGAGGGCCAGAGAGGCAAGAGACACAGTCTACTTTGTGCAGTATAAAGTGTAAGTACCGGGGAACTCCAGCGTCCCCGCCAGGCTGGGGCCCATCCCTGCTTGGCACATCGAAGGGATTTCTCAGGTGACGTGGGATACTCTTCCCCTGCCTGGGGAACAGCCACGTCCTCCTCAGCTGCCAGCTCTCAGCTATTGCTGCACTTATCAATAGCCCACAAGGTGCAGCTGAACAGCCCAAGGTAGGCAGGGAACAAGCTCCTCCAGCGATATGCTCTGTGTTTTCATTGCACCATAATGTTGCAGAAAAATGTAGTTTGCAGGGGACCTCTGGAGGCCAGTGGGTTCAACTGCTTGCCTGAAGCAGGTCTAGCTGGGCAAGGTACTTCTGCAATAGGACATTTAAGGTATTTTGGTGGCCCACCTTGCCCATGGCAGTGCCACAGGGTGCCTTGCATGGCAAACGTGAGGCTGTGCTAGGGGCTGGTCCTCAGAGGGGCTACGCTCCCATCACTGGCACACCTGGTGAGCATCTGAAATCACTATTGCCTTTGAGAAATTAGCGGGTGGAACCCAGCATTCTGCCCATCACTAACACACTGGCTAGGCCAAAGCTTGCCTGTTTCTCTCAAGGGGCAAGTATGAGCCAGCTTCCTGCAGGGGTGGTGACCCATGTCTCTGCTTTATGTTTCTTTCAGAAAAGACAGAAACCTGTAACTCCCAAATGCCCATGAAATCAATCTCCCCTGACATCAAATTGAAGGGAGTTGATTTCCATGGCAGAGCACTTGTCAGTGTAACACTTGCCAAGTTAAAACAGACGGTTAAAAACCTGTATGGATACAGTTGATGCTAGCTAAAGCTTACATCCTTCCTCCTTTTTCTCCATAGGTATGGGCAGAGTACGTGGCAAAACAAAGATGACTGCTGGGGGATTCAAAACCATGTCTGTGACCTAACGAATGAGACCTTTGACATTCAAGAGCCTTACTACGGCAGAGTGAAAGCCGCGTCAGCCGGTGTCTATTCCGACTGGAGCCTCAGCTGCAGATTCACTCCCTGGCGAGAAAGTAAGTACAAACATATGGTATCTCTGAGAAAGGAATTGAATTTCCTGTGGCATGGAATACATCATTTCTGTTCACAATTTGCAAACATGAGTAATCCTTTTCTAGCTACAAAGCTGTACTAAAAGAAGTTGCAAGTCAATAGCTTTCAGGTGAAGGGTTGCGATAAAACAATTTTCTCCACACTTGGATGCCAACCAATTATGGATAAGTAGCCACTTATCTATAATTAGGGGAGCAGAAGTGCCTGGCTTCCTTTAGCTCAACCTCTTCCTCAAGATGTGGAACTACACAAATTATTTTCAGCTGTTTTTGAAGCTGATGGAAAGACTGGACACAAAGTGGAAAAGAAGCAAATTATCTCTGCTTGGGGGGAAAAGTGAGAAGAGAACTGAGGGCTGTGTGGCCACCATTCTTCTCTCATTTACGTGTTTTTCTGACTGCAGTGTATTTAGAAAGGACATGCACATAGCTTTTAGTTAGTACAGTCATTATAATGCCATAGTATGTTAGAAACTGGAGGACTGTTAAAACACTGAACAGTACCAGTGTACCTATCAGTAAGTTCCCTGTGAATTAACCAGTTTCCTCTCACTGGTCAATACAAAATTGAACTGTGAAGGTCAGTGCAGGTCACTTCACAGCCCTGAAGTGCAAACTACCTCTAGCCTCCTGTGCAGATGAAACCACAATCTTTGACATAAAGCAGTAACTTGCAGCAGCAACAGCCTATCTCACCCTGTGCCACCTCCTCCTCCCGGAGAGATGCATGGGGCAGCTGCTGTCCTGTCTCCCCACATCTCTGGGGCTGCACACATAGGTATACAGGCACTAGCTTGAACCATTAGCTGTGTTTAACCAAGCAGATTGCAAAAAAAGTAATGAAAGTAATGATTGAAGCTGCATCCTTGGCATAACTGAAATGGTTCAAATAGCTGTTTTATGCAGTCCAAGCACACAGATAAATATAGGGGGCAGTGGGGGGAAAACAGGACAAAGAACCAAAGCATTCTGATTGACCAGCCTGCAGTCAGCAACATTCAGCTCTCAGAGATTTCAGAAAGCTTCACTCAAAGATAGATTTACAAACACAGGAAATGTCACTCCCAAAATGTCCCAAGCAATAACCACCAAGAAGTAAGGATTTACAAAGTGGTACCTTAACAGTAAATACAGCATAATATATTTCTGGTAACAAGAACATTAAATTGTTGAATGGATTCAAATTGCGTTCTCTGAAACATTATTAATAAACTATAATTGTGTTCATAGTTTTGGGTTTTTTTCCTTAGCTATGATAGGACCTCCAACAGTAACTGTGGTTCGTAGCAACAAATCCATAATGCTAAAGCTCCAGGCTCCACGTTCTCCTTATAAAAGGAAGAGAGGCAGCAAGATACCAATGACAAATTATTATGATCTGCTATATCAAGTCTTCATAATTAACAATTTGCTAGATGAGGTAAGTGCATATTCAAATATGAAGCCTTTACCATTGAAAAGCCAGGAAAGTATGGGCACACCATTCTTGGTTTACAGTTGAAATAGTCTTCTGGGCTTGTGAGACCATTGATGACTGTGTAAGTATTTGAAAACAAAGTAGGCTTATTTTTCAGGAATTGAATTTGATTTAATTCAGTTTTAATTCTTCCCTTTATTCTTTCCCATCAACTTAGTATTTCATACTCTAAGACCTAGATTAAAAAGCTGGGACAAGAGGGGAATTTGGGAGGAGAATTTTCTTTTAAAATCATAAATAAATTATTAATGTTATTGATTTGTGCAAGTCCACATGCTGCTCTACATCCTGTGTTCTTATCGAACTTTACTCACAGACACACTTGCTAGGGCAATGTGCTTGACTAGTTGTTTTTACTCTGCTCTGTCTGAAGCAACACAGAGTCCTGGTGTATGAAGGAAAAGACAAGGTTATTACAATAGAAGATTTGAGGCCCGGAGTCAGCTACTGCATCGTGGCTAAAACATACATGCCAATGCTGGACCGCAGCAGTGCCTACAGCAACAGGCAATGCACCATGCTGCAGTGACAGCGCTGGCACCTCTGCAACAGGTAAGTCACCAGCTGACACTGGAGATGACTCTGAAAGTCAAGAGCTATCCCCTCACCAAAGGCAGATACTCTCCAAAAGGAGAAAAAAAGGTGTGGCATAAAAACTGCCATCCCGTATGACAATATTAGCCATAGTTCTTACATCATCTCAGCTAGTTCCACACCAGGTAAGAATGATGGAGCCAAGGAAATTAAAGGAATGGTGTGGATCATTATTTGCATGCTGGCACGGTCCTCAGAAACACTTCCCTTTCTTTAAACAGTTATACACAGTATTGCTTTCATCAGCATTTATTACTGTCAAGTAATAATTAACTAGGAAAATGAGTGACCTCCAGCTTTATTAACATGTAATTCTGCTGCAAGCCTGCAATTTGGGGATTTATCTAATGTGTTTAATTCAAATGAGCCTCTTTTCATGGCCATTCTTCGAGTGTAATGTGTTCAAAAATAAATCAGTTATCAAATTTCTTAAGTTTCCATGGGCCAAAATGCAAAAAGTTAGCTCAATTAGCTGGTCTGAAAAATATGACCTCTATCACTAGACTCTCTTTTTGTATCATATGCCCAGCAGAGAGATTTACTATCAGTCCGGCCTTGCAGGTGCCAAGGCACAGAGTGTATAAAGACCTAAGCCAAAGTTGACTTTAGCGTCATTGGCCTTAGCAAGCTCAGATTTGGGTCCTTTCCAGGGGTAACAGGGGAAAACTGTAAAAGCATCAAAGTTTGAACCTATGCTTCTGTTCTCATCTTGGTACCCTAACTATAAAAGATTTTCTTTCTTCTGCTTCATAATATGATGCATAACATCAGTCCCTCTTGAGACTTAGTCAGTGGGTTTAGGCTAAGGAGGGAACCAGTTTCTAGGTGATTTTCCTGCATTTTTGCTTTCTTTCACAGTACTGTAAAAGGCTGGAAGATCAGGTTAGAGCTAGACTGCTGAACAGCCTGCAGAGGTACAGGAGGGATGCAGGCAAATGGCATGTGTTGCATTTTCAATTAAATTGAATACCATCCAGCTTAAATGTGCATTCCAGCAGCAATTCTCTTTCTCTTCCCAGTTACAGGAATAATGGCAGAAGATGCCTCACATCACAGATCCAGCAGTAAATCAACATCTGTGGTCTATGTCTGGAATACATACTTGGATACTTTTTAAATTAACCTTTGCTGCATTCAGTGATTTGATTCATCATAATCATTTTATGCTACACAAAGGTCAAGGATACTTTGTAAGTCTTATATTACAATTTAAAATTGTATATATTTGCATTTAGAAAGGAAATATTACAGTACATGACTAAAAAAAGAAGGCAAAAAGCACTTGTGAAAATAGCCTTAAGATTGTTTCTGGACATTTTCTATTTTAAGCCTTGGAATTAAAATAGAATTTATAAAACAGAAGTTTCAGATATTTTATTTCTTCTACAACAAAGGTTGCAACAGAAGATGAAAAGCGTCCTTTCTTTAAAATAAGAACATTATAGTCCAGGAGCATACCCCACACTCACAATGTCTTCATAGTGCCCTCAATATAACATTTCTGATAGTGAAACCAACTTGTGATTAGACAGGAGTTCATTTAAACTGAAACAGAAAAGATGCTCGCTTTCAGTCAATGACAGACAGTTATATGGAAAGGACCTCTATTTCAACCATTTCACAGCAAATGATGAAATGATGTCATCATCCAAAGCATTTTTCTATGGTCTGTCACTAACACCTCACCTGAAGGCAGAACCACTGAGAGCAGCATCAGAGGATGCTGGCAGTAGGTGTTTGGGAGGAGGCTGTGCTTAAGTAAGTGAATTCTGGTCAGTCTTGCCTTCACCAAAATGAAAAAGAGCATTACACATTAAATATTGCCACTAGCTGCTTCTAACACATGATATATTTGAATGACTAGATTTGCAGGCATCTAGCTGTGTCCACGTATCTAGTCCATAAAACCAGGTTTCGTTCACTATGCTTCCGTTTTTGCTTCTCTCTCATTTCTTCCAATTGTTTTACCCCACCCATATCATACAATTTCTTAATTTAAGTAAGTTTCTTTGGGAAACAGGACTTATTAAATCTCTGTATAGTAACTAGCACCGTGACAGATTCAGCATTGCCCCATCACCCATCTTGCACTGGATATAACCATAGTAAAACCATCCAGGCAAACTATTAAGAAATAGCCAGTCATATTTCAGCAGTGATGACTTCATCCACTCGTGGGTTATCACAGACTGAAATCAGCATCTGCAGTAATTCAAGTTCTTTCTCAAATTCACTTCTTTCCTTGGGGCAACTCACATTGCCATTGTTACACAAAGATAAAGCTTTATTAAGGTAACATCTACTGACCCTAGTCAGAGAACAGACTTCGACACTACTGGATACTGTACCTATGTCAGCTGCAGAGGATGAAACCATTTAGGGCTCTCAAAACTTAAAGAAGACATTAAAAAAAAGAAGCAGCAAGCCATAGGGGTGCCTGAAGCATTCAGACCTGTCTAGAAATATAGCAGCTGCCATGCTATGGAACTATGGAGACATTGGAAACCTGAAAGTTTTTCAATTTGATGAAATTATACAAAATGTGCAGCAGGGAAACACAAGAAAAGGTCTGAAGAAGTCTTGTGCTGTTATGTTTGCTAACCAGATTTCACTTCCTCAGCAACAATGCAGGCTTACAGAAAGCAGTGCAAGAGTTGCAGGAACAACCCACTTCCATTCTGACAGTACCAGGATTTATTACTGTCAACCACATGATGTTCTGCAAAAGCCAGTTTTCTCTTTCCATGGCAAATACAAATTTCCTTTCAGCTCTGCTCTGTCATGTAATTTTTCTGGGGAAGGGTTTGGTAAAATGACTGGTGCTGTATTTTTCCCCTGCAATCAGTGGTGGTGGCATGTTCCCAAGACATGCTCCACTGGACTCACAGGATGGGGCTCCTGCAGTGAGAGGTGCTTTGCTGTAGCATATACCAGTTGGGTGATCCGCACCCACAGCTTCTGGATAGCATTGGTAATGCTGTAGTTTTTGAAAACAATGTTGTTGGTGCCTTAGCCTGTATGCTGCACTGCTGTTTACATCTCCATGAGGGGGGAACAGAGGAAGACCTCTACCAGGCTCTAAAGTATAGCTGGGGCTTTCTTGCATTTTGGAAATACCTGGAAAAGTGAGGTCTGGCCCTCCTTCCCCTTCCTCCTTGTGGACACAAAGAGACCATCTGCTGTGGGTCCATCTCTCGAGAGCTGCCTGGAGTGGCACATGGCTCCACAGTGGTTGGTGCCCATGCACACCACGCAGGGCAGGATGCCTTTACATGGTCAGCTTGACTTTTTCTGGATATAAGTTTGCAAGGCTCATCTGAAAACAGCCTTCTCTTGGTTTTTCAGTCACTTACAGAGCATTTTCTAACAACATGTCCAATCCAGCTCCTGTTTCAGGAAAGAGAGAAATAAATGCTGGCTTCTAGGGCTATGGCGTAGGGTGGGGAAGACTAAGCAGTGTAACAAAAGCAGGACTTGTGCAACCTGATCTGTAAAACCACCTGCTGAGTCACAGGGGGATGTCTGCAGTCATGGACACAGCTTGTGGCAATGGCCTCATCTGGCCAAGTCCTTGTGTTGTGGCTGAGTGTCCTGACAATGAGAAATAGATATAAATTATGTCTTTTAGAGTTTGCAGTTACTGATCTTCGTGTGAAGTGGAACCCATCCCACAAGGGCCTACCCTTCTTTCTTCCATGACCATGGCTGAACATTATCTTATCTATCGTATGGAGTAAGAGCTTATGTCCCACTGAAAATGGCTTTAACTTCATGTTCCGCTGGCACTCAGAAGAGCAGTATCCAACTACCAGAAATTCAAGAACAAGGCACCGGAAAAGCTGATAGAGCAACAGCAATGGACCAGATGCTCCAGCCTTATAAATTAGGAGAAGATTATGCATAGCCAGCTGTACCATATAAATGCCCAGTTTTATATGATACCGTGATCCTCGGTGTTTATCATATGGTCTAGCATCTGGCCAGTCCTGTTCATACCTCCCATATATCTGTTCTAATCAGATGTGGACTTGGGGTTTATTTTCTTGATCTCAGCTAAGAACAGCTCTTGTGGCCCAGGGGTGGGGTGCTGTTGTGAAATAACATTGTCTTTTGCCACAGATCTATCAGACATTATCAAGTACTCTAAACTGCAGGGAATTAATCATAAATAGGTGGTTTTTTCTGTGGATTTTCTGTGGATTTCAATGGTTACTACAATGATCAAAGATATTAATCTGTAAATCTGTCTGATAAGAAAAAAAGAAGAAGAAAATGAACCCCAAACTTCTCAGAGTTAGTTTGCCACAAAGGGCACAGGACACAAAACAAGGGTACTTCTTCAGAAATGACACTGGTGTTGTCAAAAAAGTTACAACTTTGCAACTTGCTTTCAGAATCTTTTCTAATGTGCTTCCAAGGAAAAAAAAAGCTTGAATATTTAATTCCCCAAATGATAAAATCACTGGCTGTTTTATCGTAAGTCTTACATGTTGAGTCCACTGAAGGCTGAGCTCAAAGAGTCACTGCTACTAGAATTTTGGCTTGAGATGGGGAAAAATGGGAAGTTTGAGCCCTGACACTTACGAGGAAAGTTCAAAAAGGGAATTCCTGAAAAGGCTCCAGCATCTGATGGAAATACTGAAGACAACTAAGAACTTTAATTTTTTTAATATTGTGCTCTTTTCAAAGGCAGTGGGGACCTGACACTGATATCTAAATACCCTCAATACTGACAAAATGCGGCCCAATGGTATCACGTTCTGAGGACTAGGCTCTTCAGAGATGTCCTTACTTTTAAACACAAGAACAGGATGACAATGAAGAGCCATTATGCTAATTGCTGTACCTGCAAAAGAGCAATTGAAAAATTGTCATTAAATTAATTTCTTTCAGGCAATGTCATTCTAACACAGCTTGCTTTTTTTTTTCCTTTTGGTAAAAAGTCAAACAAATCATACTGATTTCCAAGAAACAGCCATAAGCTGTTGCTTTTCATTTTGTAATGACAGAACAGCAAATATTTTTTAACATTGCTTGTTATGGGACACTGGCTTTTTTTAATAGCTGACAAGCACATGATTGTTATAGGATTGGGCTAAACTCTTATTTCTGGGCTAAATTCTTACTATATTTTTTTTATATTGAAATGAATAAAGCTCCTAAAAGATATCAGTAAAAAGAAAAACAATAGAGTTAGCTCTGTTAAATCAAACTTAAACACTTTCAGAGAGTCTGTGAAGTCACTAATTGTGCCCCAAGTGGAATGAGATTCAGGAAGAAAAACCTGGAGAAAAACAGCTGGAAAAGGCTGATTTAAGCTCTGAAGAATTAGAAAGGGTCTGCAGAGCAGCAGAGCGACCAATACAAGAAGAGGAGGCAAAGTATGCACAGAGAGGGGCTGGGAAGCAAAGAGCCTGCAGCATCAGAGCAGAGATGTGTATTTCAACAAGCTTACAAAATAGGAGCAAAGTGATTTGGCCAGCAACACGGTATAGCTGCTGGCACAGACACTAAACAGTTTCTGCCTTGGAAAAGTACTGCTATATATGTATGGAGCACAACTGTTTTATACAAGTCCATAACCAACAAGAGGATATACCTATGAGGGCACAATGTTTACGTATTCTGCTCAGAGAGACTGTTTCAGCTATTTCAAAAACAATCTTAGAGGGCAAATAGCCATTACCAAGAGGTTTCAAAAGCTGGAGAGAGAAATCTATCAGTGGAAGAAGCAGCACCAATTACTGGAAAGGCTTATTCATTGCAACTGGTGAAGAAACAATCATAGACACACAGTGGGACTCAATCACCTCAACACAGGTGCCATTTAAGATACCTCTGAGTTTCCAGAACCTTTTCACATCATTGGCGGATACAACAAGGGATCTGCAGGAGACTCACACCCCCCCAGAGTGGCAGCCGAAGTCATGAGGAGACATCCTCCTGGCATGCACTAGACATCTATGCTTGGGTGTCTGAAGTTACTGAAATGCTACTGTAACGTACTAATGGGATAGTTACCAGGTATAAGCTGGACCCTGAAGTCATGTGTATACGATTTATAGGGTTACACTAAGAAATCTGAAGACAAAATCTGATTATGGGTATGGAACTCAGATGAGAAAATCTTGGTGTGTACATTGGAGTTGCAGGGTGCCTTGGTTGCCTTCACCTTTCTAATGCCAAAGGCCTTCCTTTTGCATTTGAATGATTACTTTTACATTTGAATGACACTTTTACATTTGAATGATCTTGTGGAAAATGGAGTATGAACAATGAAACTCTGAAAAGTGAATGCGAAGTCTGCAGAACTTGAATGAGATCCCAGTTTCGTGCTGCTTTATTGCATGTTCATTCTGAATACCTTCTTGAAGCTCATTCTCTTACCTGCTGAAATATTGCTCCACTATGGTAAATACCATGAAAAAATGATGCCAAAAGTACAGAAAAGGATTAAATAAGTTAAAACTTTTCAGTTGCACAGCAAGATGTGTTTGTATAATGCCATCCCTGAGCGCACAAAGCCACCATCTTTATCTAACACACTCACTCAGAGCTCATACTCCAATCAGTAACCTTTGGGAATACTTTCAGTGAGGTGCTATTTCCCTGAAAGCAGAATAATTCAATAACCCTTCCTGGAATGCAAAATACACCCGTGACCCACAGCAGGAGGTAAGAAAAAGGACATTGCTGTGTACAGCCTTCAGTCCTAAGAGCAATGCTCACATCAGAAGTTGAGGTTGCTCCAATCACCCTCTGCTTCTTATTAATGACACCCCTTTGATTTCACTAGCAGAGAGTGACGTATCAGCATTACATTGACATGAACCAAAGAATGTCCTCCACTTCGAGTCAGGCCTCTTCCCTGCTGTAGGGGCTCTGTTCCTGCACACTGTGCAAGTTTCACAAATTACACCTCGCAACACCTCATTTCTTTTCTGCACTGTCTAAAAAAGAAAACAAAATAAACAACACCCAAGAAACTTTTGCTATGTAATCACGGGTGTCCAGGCAGCTTACTGAGATTTACATGTAGCAAACTGAGTATTAACTCACTACTCTGAATTTCTTTTTAGCTGGTGAATAGTGCAGAACAGGGTGTACCTTCATAAACAATCAAGATTTAAAAAATCTGTTTAATGTTTACAATCCAAATGTCACTGCTAGTATTTCTAATGAATTTCAAGCCTTGAGCAAGCTGAAGACTGAAGTGTGACCAAGCATTGGGCCAAAAGAAGGGACTGGAAGTCATTAAATCCGTATCCCTGGGGCAACATGCAAGCAGGCACAACAGAACACAGAAACCAGCTGCTTGTATTAATGAATATGCTATCTTCATAGTAATAGTTCTTAAGTAGAAACAGGTTTTGAGGCACCTATCAAGGCCTTCTGCAGATTATGTGCCTACCCTCCTTGAAGCATTTCAGTTAGCTGGAGAACAGCATGGACAAGCTCACTGACAGAAGGTCAGACAGTCCAGTGAGAGCAAGTCCTAGGACATCCTTGGCATATGGAAAACACAGAATTCCCCAGAGATATCTACTATGGCCAGGTAGGAGAAAAGAGTGAAAAGTTCACTGTTGCCTCTTGGCTATCTTGCTTTGGCTGTCATTACAGAGGGCTTCATACTTAACCCTCATGAGCAATTTACTCATGTGTCAAGAACAGCTTCTAGGTAAGGACTGAGCAGGTACTAGTCAGTAGTACTGGACATAATGGGTGTGGATGACCCACATAAGTTTGGGTGGTATTGCAGCTACTACAGAGATGCTGTGGAGCACAAGCAGGGATAGACTCTTCGCTTGCTATATAGGCTGTGCCAAAATCTGAACCAGCTTTCACAATCCGATGGCTAACTTCACACCATGACACAGGCCATCTGTATTCACTTACTTAGAGACAGCATCTTAGCCATGGTCTGCTTAAAAACACCAGATGTGAATGTTTCACTGACACAGAAAACTCAGAATTGCTTGGTAAAGAGAATCCCAATTTCAAAATTACAAGGAAAAAAAATTAAACCACAGTCATAGGTATAATTTCCTTGTATTTGTTAAGCTTATATAGCTTGGGATGAGCTGTGCCTGGAAAAGTGCACTTCAGAACTGAGACTTTAATGAATGTTTGCACTCCCTTTTTTTGTTTAAAGAAAAGCATTAAAAAACCCAAGAACTAAACAAACACAAGCAGGTTATTTGTTCCTGAAACAGGTCTGCTTCTATTTTCTTGGAAGATGTACATTTCTACTCAGTGCACACAGCTATTTCTCCACAGATGGAAAAAAACAAAGCTTAAAAGAACCGCAGCAAAATCCCAAGGCAACCTTTTCTAAATAAACCAGGGAAGTGTAAAGAGAACAGTCACTCTGAACCATACATGGGATTATACTGACATATTGTGGCAAGACACAAGTAATGCAATGCCTTAATCACTGTGATCATAAGCTACTTTGCCACTCTCCTTCCTCTGAATGAGGGGCAGAGAGAAGTCTGTGGTCCTCAGTCCCAGACTGAGGACAGGGACAAGGAACCTGAGAAAATATATAAGCAAGACCTCGAGACTGGATCCTTCCAACGCTTCTAACCACGGTATCTGGAACAACTGAGTCATTTCCACATTTTAGCATAGTGAAAAGATTCGTCCAGTTAGAGAGAGGCAGAGCAGATTGCCTCCCTGTCTTTGAACCCAGAGATGAAAACCCTACATCCCACACAGCTGCAGCTGTGCAGTTGGAAGCCTCCAAACTCTGAGCTTTCAGCCAGCGGAAAGGTCTTTGTTTTCAAAAAAATTATCCTTGAGTCGCTCAGTTGAATAATCTTTCCCATATCACTGATGCTTTGAGAAAAAAGTACAGGCACAAGCTGTACCCTGAGACATGACATTTTCAGAGGAAAAAGTATGCAGACAAAACAATTCTCAGAACTGTGGCAATGAATAAACCATCTGTACAGAAAGTCCTCTTGGCCATAGTGACAGGCAGTCAGGCAGGACCTCCCCAGCCTGCAGAACTTAGAATCACAGTTTTAATAATTTCATTCTTTTCAAATAAGAAAACATATTGTAAGCATGGTCACTGTGTACCTCTCTTTCCCAATATAATTTCATCACTGGGTGGAACTCTCCCTTTGTCTTCCCAGCAAATGCCCTAGGCCATTCATAATAAAATATTGTCACCTCCCTCTGTTGACTTCTGGTACTACTTTTTTTCCTCTAGCATGGACTTAGGAAACCTTTCAATCCATGGAGTCACAAGAATCAGACTTAGTGCCAGAGAGCTACAAATCATCCTAACTAGAGAACAGCTGTGGTAGGCAGATTAAAGGGTGATGTGAGCACAGTTCCATCCTGCCATCAGCTGCAGAAGCTGGAAGACTTCTGTAGAGTTACTTGGTGCACAGCAACAGTTGTAACTTTTCTGGGCTAAGAGAAAAGTTTCGAACATGGAGCCTCTCTGTAAGACGATATGGACCACAGCCATTTAAACAGCAAGCCAGCTAGCAGAGCTCATACATCCCAGGTAAAAGGAAACATATTCCTGTAAAGAATACTATTCAGAGACCCTTGACTTCAATGGGAATTACTCACCTAAATACCCTTAGTTTCAGAATGCCTTAAAACCTTTAATGTATTTATCTTTGCAGTACCCCTGTGAAACAGGAAGGGCTCTAGTCTGGTCTATAATATTCAGAGGTGTTTGTAAAGATATACAGGCACCCAATCATCTTTGAACTAAGAGATTTGCTAAGATTACACGGAATGATTATGGGCAGTGCAGGGAACTGGACATTGTTTTCTCTGCTCTGAGGATCTCAGATACTAGACTGCTGTGACACTGCCTATCACTCAAAAGTAATTATCAAAGCAATACATGAATGCCAAATTTGAACAAAAGTCTCCCTTTGCAATAAAGATAATGACGGAGTTTATATCACAGTCAAGAGACTCAGAGGTTAAAGGTCAGCCTGAATCATAAACGCCAAGTCATTTTAAGGGGAAATATTCATTCTGGCACGCTGCATTTCAAAAGATGCAGAAAGAAATAGAATGGTTGGCTCAGCAGCAGAAATTATGCTCCCTTCCCTGAGTCCACCCTGAATGACTAAAGACACATCCCTTTGCTACTTGGAAGAAAATACTAAACAAGCAGCAAAACACTTTCATTAAACACAAAAATATGTTTTCTGCTTCAGCAGAAAATGGCCACTCATTTGCTTCTCAGGTCAGCAAAAATGTGGATTCTCAACCTACAGCTTGAGCTGTTTTAACCAAGATGTCCTGACTTTTTAAGTTCTGTTGTAGTTAAAACCAGATTCCTACCAATGGCACTGTTATATAATAAGTGAATTGCATGAAGCAGCAGCAGTTTTTACTCTGCTGAACTTTATGTTGAAATTAATTTAGTTTTGTTACTCACTGTTGCCTCACACAGTACTTGGCTCCTCAGGCACAGGGAAGCATAGAGCTACAGAAGAGCCTTGACTATTTCTGTAAGAAACCTGCAGTCTACAGAAATGAGCAGGCAATGCCTGTTCTGCTTACTGAGGAAACATTTTCCGGAAGTGAACCACATGTGGTATTATTACCTATAGTAAAAGGAATAATTTTTCTATGGCTGCTGACACCTGACAAAGTTGTTTCACATCCCTACCACTGCCTCATGCACAATTCTCCTTTCTGTCCTGGTGTAAATGTCAGTTGTCAGAATAAATACAGATACAAATACCAAATGGCTTGAAGCTTACTCACAAGAAAAATAAAAAGCATTACCTGTAAAACACTCAGAGTGCACCTGAGGTGAGAAGGGTTAAATCAGTATTTCTTTAATATACTTACAACTTCCTTGGCCAGAGAGGAAGAAGTTGAAAAAGCTATTTCACAGCCCAGTGCTTCTGCTGCTTACATGGTACTGTGCTTCCTTGCACTAGTAATTATTTTGGTATGTTATGTTACTGCAGAGACTAGAGAAAGCCCCTGGTCTGTCCGAGTGACTGACCATGTCCCGGAGGGGCACACACAACCACCGCATATGTGAGCTGCTGACGGGGGGAGCCCACCCGGCACACACTGTAGCACCAGTAGCCTGATTTCAGTGACACCCATCTTCACCTCGCAGGTAGCCATGCAGGGATGAGCAGTCAGCAGTGCAGCAGCTCCTCTCAGTCTGTGCTAAAGGCTGCACCCTTAGGGGAGCAGCAGCATCCCTCCAGTATCCCTGGACTCATGGCCCTACAAACAGCAGGGGAGAGATGAAGGCCCTGCGCTTTCCCCTTCAACAGCTTGCTGCAGGGACAGCTTCAGGCTCCATTCAGACCCTCCATCATGCCAGGAAGGCAAGGGCAGGGCAAGAAAGCCGCAGTCAGGGAGTACCAACAGGCCAGATTATAACAAGAGAGGCAAGACACAGAAAAATTCCAGTGTGGGAGTATGGCAATAAGAAAGAGATGGTAACAGCAGTGAGACTTCTCCCAGCAAGTCAGGCACTTCACCTGAGATTGTGCACTGCACTAGGCATGATGTCTAGAAATTAAATATTACAGTGCTGAATGTTTGCAATGTGTGAATCCTATTTGTCTCCCTACCCCATGAAGCCCTGGAAAGAGTGCAGATTTTTTTAGATAAAGGCTTACACAAGCCTTGTGCTGTCTCACAACCCTCTGCAGGAAGCAGACAGGAGGAGGCTGGGTGTACCCAGAGGAGACAAACCTGCCCTCCCTGCTACTCTAAAGCAGACCACATAAGAGCATGTTGCAATTTGCAATATGGGTACATGCAAGTGTTAGCTTGCAAAAAATTATCACTTTTGAATACCTGAAAATGAGACCCTGCTTTGAAAGCTCTGTGAGCATTTCAAATGTGGCCATTGAATACAGTATTCCAAAGAAACCTGGGAAGGTGGAAAGCCTGGCTTTCCTCTTCAACTTCAGCATCTCCTCAGCAGGGGAAGTGCCAGGGACCCCCCTGCTGCCTGGACGGCTGTAGACCTTGGCCAGTGACAGTGTGACAGGCCTCTGGCTTTGTGACACTCACCCCTTGTCCAAGTGAAGAAGTTTCAGCGGGTGACCTGTGAATTTAGAACCTGTCAAGGTTCCTCATATAGCTAAGTCTTCACTCTGACTTTTTTTCAGTTTTTATTTATGTGACAAACTTAGGTCCTTATAGGTCCTCGACTCCCCCACTGCTACACTGACATTAACAGTCCACAAAGCAGATGTGGAAGCTGAAAATCTGATTTCCCAAGGGTGAAACCTCTCATACTATGAGTACACATGCCAGTGACAGAAGATAACTGGTAGAAACTCAGACCCTCATGATGCTCACTGCTATTTAAACAATTTGGTTTTACACTATTAGTAAAACTGATGAAAACTTTTCCACAGTGACAAAACCAGCCCAGTAAGGAGGTGACTTGAGTGTAATACAGAAATAGTATCTATCACTGAAGGTTTCTTCAAGTGAGATTTGTCAGGTGATGGGCAAATGACAGTATACCTGCTGTTTGATGATAACAAAGCTCAGGGGACCATATAAAGGGTCCATAACAAAACACCAGGAGGCCAGGGTTACACATGATTAAGCCAATTTTTAAAAGAGAAACCTCTATCTAAGGTACACTCAGAGGTTTTTTTTACAGAGTTTTGTGAACAAGCACACAGTCCAGGCAGCCAAGTAGCTGACTGGATACTTGATCACCTCTCAAGTAGGCAGGCTTGGCAGCCCCGTCAGTCTCCAGCTTTGGTCCTCTGTAAATTCCCCACTTTGCCATGTGATTTGCTGGAAGGATGTGTTACCACAGCTGAAAACAAGTTTATGTCTGTTCTCAGTTCCTTTAAAGTCAGCCTGTTGCTCGGACCTCTTGTATTGTTGCTGCTTGTCAGTACCTCACAGTTAGAAAGGAGGAAGTAGAAAATATCAAAATTATGAGCTTTCCATGAGATTGTGAATGTGAGGTATAAGTCAGCTCAAACTGTCATGCTCAGTACCTTTATTGTTATTTGAGAAAACATCACAGCATCAGTCAAGCAGAAAACTCCTCAGGTATTTTCTTATGTTTTAGCATGGTCCCAACAGTATAATTCAAAGGGACTATAATTTCTCTGTAGGCAGATGGCACGACGACATACAAAGCATTGTAATGATCAGTGTGGGGTGTCACTAAAATATGAATTAAAGCTCCTGGACAATAAAGTCTAGAATTTTATAGAGATGAACTACATTATGGACACATGCTTTCACTGTGGGCTCATCAAAATTACCAGAAATGAAGATTGTGCTTAGGTGATGGGTACTTTTGGGGCTGATCTGATTATGCGTCACCCATCTAGCTTTGTCTACATCTAGCTGTTTTCTCTTGTGGGAAGCCCTGTCAAGCTGAGTCCTCTGGCATAGGTTTTCAAGTGTTGAAACACTTTGAAACAGTGTTCAAATCAAACGGAGTTGAAGTTGTACCACTGAACAGCCTCTTTCAGACCAAATATCACACAGGAGACTAGCAGTTTCATTTAAGACCAACATTTCATTCCAATTTTAATAGGACTCCACTGAAAACATACATCTGGGGCAGAATGTAGTTACCTAAATCAGAGCAGCAAGTGCATTTTAGGTGCTGAGGGTACCCTGCCTGGCCTCCAGCTGTCACTGCAAAAGAGACTTCACGTCTCCCTATAACATGTATCGTATTTACCTGTACCTGGACATTCAAGTGCATGGTAACCAGAGTATCTAATATAATCAGATAGCAGAGTGCAGCATATTAATACCTCTGTCCTCTTAGGTGGTGATGTATTTTTCTCTTGCAAGTTCTTGGCTGAGGTACAGAAAATTGCACACTTGAAGCACACATCCTCGTTCAAATTAAACTAAAGACTGCAGTCAACACTGCAGTCAAAGTTAGTGCAGGTTCTGCATCAGTTTAGGTGTCCACTCTTATGCTGACTTCAAACTAACTAGTTGGGATGCCGTTAGCAGGGTAGCCATGAAAATGCCCCAAAAAGCTAACCACCTGAGTATTGCAGCCCATACAGATCTCCATATTCCCATAGGCACATTGTTATTGGTATCTCAGATAACTTCGGTAGATACCTTGGATCTAGATGCCACCATGGGCTAGCATAGCTGTGGTCAAAGTGAGTGCATAGGTCATGCGGTGTGGAGTAAGCCACTGCACTGAGGATGTACACATGTCCCTGTCTATGTTCTTGAGGCTTGTGTACGTTATACTGCTGTCCCACTGCGGCTACAGTGCCACCCGACCTCACAGACAACCCATTCTCATGACTCCAGTCTGGGAAATCTTTCCCCTTCCCCACACAAACCATCCCTGCTATGTACAGAGATTTTTGCTTAGTTGAAGCAGCCATGGTAGGCCAGTGCAGAAGCCACGATACCAGACTTAAAATGTTAATGATCTATCCATTATGCTAAATCCTGTGCAGCAGCACTAATTCTTCCTATTCAATCATCCTTTTCCCAAGAGCTCGGGACAATACGAGAGGCATGGAAGGCTAGCTGATTTATTGCTTTCATGCAAAAGGTCAGACTAAGGAAGACCAGGCACCGGAGTCTCTAGCCCATAAACTTAGTATCTGAGAAGCCATTGGTTAGCCTGTCTTCAAAATATACTAGGACATGGAGAAGTTACTATAAAAATAACACTTGGAGACTGTCAGTAACTTGTACTTCACTTACCTGTTTTTTCCCCAAAGCAAATGAGAAAATAGGTTTTATTACCTTCCAGCATCACATAATCACTCTGAAATGAAAGCTAAGACTTTCTGATTTACTATATCATCTACACATAAATTACATCTTCATGAGGGGGAAACTGATGAAAGTTATCACAGAAGATAACTCTACAGTAAGACCATAGCCAAGATTTCTGTTATTGAGTCAGAATACTCAGTATGAACGGAAATAAGTAGTAAATATTTTTCCTTTGAAATAAAGAGGCATCTCTCACTTTTCAGCTCAAAACTAGAATTTAGGACTATTGGGAATACATACATCAGTATACACACACCAGTACAAAAATGTGCTTATATATGGTATATTTATCTGTGTATATAAAAACATATATGTGTGTAATGTAGATATGTATTTATTATATATAGGCATATATATTCTCTACAAGCTGAGAGACACAAAAGACCCTAAGCCACCACTTCTGAGCTTCTCTCTGTAGGAGAGTTACCTTCTGACAGCAAGATAAATGAAGCGGCAGCTGTGTTCATTCTCTAGCGCTCATGCTTGTTTAGTACTCTGATTAATGATGAGTGCTTTACTTAGTCTAATTTATCTCTTGCAAGCCTTTATATGCTGTTCAGAACCCAATGTAAAGTTTATGTGCAGATGCATCCACACAATAAAACGATTCCATATTGAAAATGACTTTAGTTTAATTCCAAAGTGAGTCCCCAAGGACCTCATTGCCAGGGTTGCAGTATCTTAGTCTGCCTTACTTTAGACTTGCATTAGGGGTTCGCTGGCTGTGCACAAGAGTTACAACATTACAGTAAAAAGGTGTGGCAGATATTGTGAGAAAACCGTGACATCAGGTAGTTCATTTGGACATTTCAGAAATAGAGGGAAAGAAGTAAGGGTGCCGATAGAGAAAAAACCCTGTTTATACTAGAAGCCCATCCTGAGAAGACATAGGTATCTAAGCAAGGTAAGAGACTCTAACCTTTACTCTAAGACTCCTTCTGGCTGAGAAAGAGATTCCATCCCAGAAAAAAGTACATGCGGAGGAAATGTCATGGCATGAGTCTTCTAAAGAAAAAGCAAATGATGGAGTCCTGCTGTGTCCTTACAAAAGATTTTTAACTACATTTCCACTTTCAGCTGAATAAATATTTATAGGATGAAAGTAATTGATAAAACAGCATAATAGAGGATCATCAGGAGGAGTTTCAACACTTCTTCATGGACTGGTTTATTGCAAACCTTTGCACTGAGAAAAAGCCATGTGAGCGAACTCCACGTGAACTGAGCACCAAACAGCTGCAGAACCTTAGAAATAGCCTGTGGTGACTGAGTGGGTAACAGGAAGAAACCACTTAGTTATAAAGTCAAATGCACACGGTTAGTCAGATGTGAACACAACAACATTTGCTGTCCAGCAGAAATCAGGAATAACACTCGAATTGGCGTGTAAGCTCTTAGAGAGCAGGAGGCTTATTAGTCACAAACTGAAGGATCCTCTGTGTGGAAAGGCAAAAATGAAAAACAAATGAAAGGATAGTTCTTCACATCGTAACAGCAAAGAAGAGAAGCCAGCTTAGACCACAAATCCATTCTCTACATTTAGGTAATTCTTGATTTTTGGTGAGATGAATGTTGCCATCTGTTTGGCAGGACACTACTGAAGCCTGCAGAGGACTTGCACACCCTCATCAACTCACTAACTGGACATTAATTTTGAGACTAACCTAACTCAGAGTTGCAACTTCAACTCTGACTGTATATTTACTCTTTACTTAGCATTTCATTTTAAATGTAAGCTGATGTCTTTTGCATGCAACTTCCCCAAATAATACTGCTCTAGGCAATGAATACAGATATTCTATTCATTTTTTTAATTAGAGGTGGTATAGTAAGCAAACACAAATATAATTTATCTTTAAATTCTTTGACATTTTTGTAGCAAACATAAATTTAGCACTTTTTTTTTTAAAGCTACAATGCTCTAATGTGGTTTATATGATATTGATGTTGATAAATGTAATGCAGAAGTTGCAGTTTCCTGCAGAGAGTGAACTGTTGACATTTTAAAAACCAGACTTAATAGAATTTACAATGACTCAAGTATTCATGTTATCAAGCATTTGTGTGGTCATATCAATTTCTTTACCATTGCATGGAAATCAAGTAGCAATAATGCTTGTTTCCTTCAGAAGTTAAGTCTGAGCTACAGCTAATGCTTTCAGAATTATACCATTATGGCTTCTTCATATTCTATTTGTACCTTTTTTCAATTTCCTACAGCAACAAAATACTTGTAAAAACTTGATTTCAAGGGTTAATAGTCTGATACTGAAGTTAAGCAGAAAAGATAAAATCAACAGAAACTTTATTCAGAAGCGATGAGATTTCCTCATTTTCTGAACAACTATAATGGAAGCAAAATTTCTGTTTAGGTTATTGCTGGTACTACTACTATAAATGCAAACTCATCCTCTAGCCTCTGAAAAACAAGGCTGCAATTTATATTTCTAATCAATAGCCTCCTTAAACTCTTGTGGTGTTAAACTTCTCCATATGCATACATTCGCTATGTTGCTGCTGCTGTGAGCATTAAAATCACATTGCCCTTCCATGGGTTTCAAGGGACTTGCGTGCATCATAGTAACAATTACTGCATGCAGGGGCAGTAGAATACAGACTATTCATTAATCTATTAATTTATTCTTATTCCCTTGTTTGTCCACAGTAAGATGCCTATGATCGTTGCCAATATCTTTGCAAATTAGCAGCTGTCTTCAAGAACTAGCGTGACGTATCCTGTTCCTAAGAAACATGGTCGTGGGTGTGACTGTCCTGAGACACCCAGCTGCAGGTTTCACGAGGGATTTCACCAAATAAAAGACAGCAAATCACCTCCTCAAACTGGGTCCAAAGCATTACCGGAATATTGGAGGCAAAGTCTCACTGCAGTCAGGGAGTTTAATGGTAAAGAAAATAATTGTGAAAGAAAAATCCAAGGAGTTCATTAAAACTCTAAGCCAATTAGCACCCATCCAGTTCCTTTAAATGCCCTGCCCTACCCTCCTATTACCTCCAGACGCAGCAAATGCAGGCTGGACTTAACACAGTAATCTCAGAAAGTCTACAGGAGAGGTAGCCATCAAGGTACTTGACTTCGTATCGTACTTTGCAGGAACCAGTACAAACCACATTCCTACCTATTCTTTTACATTCTCCAGATGATGCTGAGACACTTCAGAGTCTCCCCGGTTCCTTTTTGCCGCAGCAATGCAGGAAACCCTCCTCCTGGTAATCCTGTTCCAGACAAGGACCATACTCCAACATCCTTTTTAATCTTTCCTTTTTACTGTTGTCCTCATGAATGACCTACCCCAATTTCCTCTGCACATGTTCATTAGTACTTAATTCCAACAGCATCTGTCCATGGGCCAGACAGATCTCCCACCTGGCAACCAAGGAGCAGCGTAGATTCAGGAAAACAAGTCAGCCTGACTTGTACAGGATGACGAGACGTTTGAAGCTGTCCAGTTCTATCCCTGACTTTGCTGGCAGGCGATGCCCAAGCACATGTTTCTTACCCAAGACTATTGGGAACGTGTGCTCAGGAGGAGCCCAGGCAGCAAAGCATGTTCAAACCATGCCAAACCTGGGAGGCTGGACCATGCCAAGGCAGGAGGTTTGATTACATGGTTTAGTGGTGGACTTGGTAGTGTTAGGTTAACCATTGGACTCAATGATCTTAAGGGTCTTTTCCAACCTAAATGATTCTATGATAAACCAACATTTTGGATTCTGTGACACTCTGTGCTGAGTTCAATTAAACATGGAAATGGTGGCAATAACCACTTGATCCTGGAAGGACTGTATCCACTTAAAACATGGGGGACTTAAATTCCTTTACTCAGGAAGGAATGTCTGTGCAGGTGCCAAAGGATCTCAGCAGGACGCGTATGTTTCAGTAGTCAATGTTTTATTGACCATTATCCTGGAGGGTCTGGCCTCACTGTACCTGCAGAGTAGAGATGCATGGCTCACCCCTAACCCTGAGAGAGGCCTGACTCATGGTGCAGAGGTACTCAGCACCCACAGCAAACCCATCAGCCCACCTCCTAGAGCCCTCTCCAGCTGCTGTGAACTTCAGTTTGGGTATTCACCATGCTGCCACTCACTCAGAGGGAATGGAGAGGGAAGTCCGCCCTCCTGAACTTCTTGCTGTGGTATGGCAGCCCTCAGCATTGCAGTGCCAAAGGCCTCTGCCTCTGCTGAGTCTCAGGAACCCTCAAACTTTTACCACAAACCAGCAAACCATACTGACTCAAGTAAGGTGCTGTGCAGTAGCCAGCTATAGCACCTCCTCTATCAAACAGCATCCAGCTACCCTCGAACACCAACAACCGCATTTCAGGTGTGTGCCGCAGCTCAAAGCAGCTGATGGGAAGTACCATGTCATATCAGCCATGTGTGCTCCTGTTCCACTTAGAAGCACTTTTTCCCATTGTTAGGACAAAAGCCTGCCTTCGGGCATCTCTCCTTCCTTAACAAAACTCTGCTACAGTGACACCGCTCCCTCTTACATACTTGCCATCTCTTTCAGGAGTTCAATATAAGAGAAGCCATACATTATTTATATGGAATTAAGCCTTTTCCATTCATCTGAACGACTGTTTCAACCATCTCTTATGATTTATTAAGCATTTGCAATGTTTTTCTTTTTCTTTGTTATATTATAACGCATCAGTATCACTTTGAAAGGGATAGTTTCCACTCAGTTTCCAAGGGGATGTAACAGCAATACAACATCTGTGTTGACTGTGTTATGGCAAAACGTTTAAGTGTGGTTTCTTTATTCATGGTTTCTTGATCCAGACAAGGATGGATGGATCCAGACAAGGATGTTTGCACACATAATTTCTAGATGGCAGTACTGCCTGGGCTAACCAAGCCAAGTTAGGCCACAGTCTGAAAGGTGATCCCCACAGCAAGCACACTTTAAGTATATAATTCTGGATGTGCCATGCCTACCTGTGTGATGGCCGTTCAATCTACGTGTCCGCAGTGAACGCTGCCCCGTGTGTGGTGGCTCCACTCTTATTGCACATGTGATGAAGAGCCCTGACAGTGTAAATTACCCAGATTCTGGTTTCTCCGATTCTTCAGACATGACTGACTCTAGGCACTTAGGTTAATAATTATGCATGGCTTTCTAGCTGCCTGAGCAAGGGCACTAATCACAACAAGATCTTCCAAAGTGAGTTGGAGGGCTCTGTTTAGGAAGACACCTAAAATAGGTGTCATTGTCAAAACACAAACACCTGAACAGGTGACTGAAAGCAGTTTTTTTAAAGCTCAGGCATGTTAGCCATCCAAATATGGTGGGGCCCCAAACAACCAGACTTAAAAAGCCTGCAGCTGCTCAAAAATCATTTGTGAACATAGAGTAAGCCCACAAATATAGATGTCTGACCTAAGCCCAGCTGAGATTGCATCATTCTTCTACTTCTCAGGCCAGGAATGATACATATAGCAGCAGGGAACATAGCTGAGACACCTGTCTGCTGTTTCTAGGCCAGATGCCATAGTATGAAGGTCAGGTTGTACGCTGGGGACCCAGTCAGGAATAAGTTTCCCTCCTGTTTCAGGTGTTTCCTAGACTCATTTCTGTTCTACGGGACTGTATCTCAAGGTTTTAAATGCTTCTGATAAACAAGTTATAAAGTCTAGTTTGCAGGACAGGCACATTTTTTAGCGTATCATGATCCTGGTTTTCTGAAGGTTCATTAGAGACCTCCCAGGAGTCTTGCTAGATCCTTTTTACTTTGCACAGCAGGATTTTTCTTGCTATGTCTCACCGTATTGCTTAATTATCCAATAAATTAATAAAGAGAAGGGGATGAAAGAAATAAAATGGCTTGATCAGCTCAGTGAGACCTAGGCATACAAATGACTTACTGAATCATTATTTTCCTCTACTAACCCCTCCCCAAGAGACAGCAGAGTGATATGCAATTCATGGTCAATCCATTTGGGCTGCTTTTGATCCCACTTAATCCTTGGGTGCCACCTTCTGATATCCTGCGGGTTGTTTTCTGGGGACAGGATAAATTAAGTCTCTTCAGGAAGGATGTCAGTTGTTTTCCTCTTGAGGAGGCATTAAATGATTTCCACCAGCAGAGTATCTTAACTCAGAGGCACACTTCATATTGTACAGTGTTGGGCTCAAACATTTCTCAGAGCTCTTTGTGCTTCAGTGAGTGTCCTGGGTCAAGCTCGGTTAGGGGTAGTGCAGTTATGATTATTACTTCTCTGTCTAGGTTCGATTTTTTCACCTCAGTGAACTCACCTTGGATTTGGTTTTACAAAATGGGAGATGTGATCTTGGCTGTGGTCAGTGCTTGAGCCTGCTGTATGGACTATGCAAATCAGGATTTTTAAATACACTGTTCAAAATAGCTCTGCAGCTGTGACTTTGAAGGGTGGAAGAATGATTTTCACTTCCCTTATTGCAATGGTTTAGCTTTACGAGGTTTGGTAATATCAGTAGATGGAGTCAAATCAAGACCACATGCCATATCCTCCTACATACACCTGATGTAAGACGATGGTGAATCATAATTAGTCGTCTTAGTTGAATTAGAGACAGGAAACAACTCTAGTAAAGGTATTAAAAAGTGTGATCACTGGAAGGCTTGCCATGCTCTCCTGGTCTGTTAGTCCTTACAATAAGCAGTTTATTTTTATAGGGATTACAGACAGCACGGTAGGTTCAGTAGTCGGAGGCATTTTGCCAGGAGACCTTTTACTTTGGGATTTCCTTGTTGATAAAATCCAGAACAGAGTGTATGTATAGCTATCTCCGCACTGACCTGAAACAGTCAAGACAGTCTCCTGAGGAAGACTTGCTTCAGTTCAGCCATGACATGGGGGAGATGGGGATCAGCTGCAGGTGGGACCATCTCATCTGACACAGACAGCACTGCTGCTCTGGCTGCTGTGGAAAGTGATGGGTGTGGACAAGGAGGTCTATCTCCATTTCCACCCTTTTCACTGAAGGGAGCCTATATGCAAAGCATCCACACGCATGTTGGATCTTGGTCAAGTCTGCATTTATTAGCAACAGCTTGTAAGAGGCAAGAAGCAAAGCATTTGCAAAAGATCCACAGTTTAAAGATCTACAAGGTATAGAATATCTACTAATCTAATTCTCCTGAGCTTGTGCTTTAGGGAGTGCTCTGTAAAGGTGTAGTTCTAATTACAGCTCTGTATAAGAATGATTTTTACTGATGCTGATTTGTTTGACTTGTGAGTTTAAGACTTGGTTTGTTCAGTCAATCTACAAAGAGAAAAGGAAGACGCAGCAAGCAATTTTTAAGGTGTTTCAGTTCACTGTGAGCAATAGCAGGACTTTCTGAGATGTTTACTTTTCCAAAGTTCTGGAGAAGAACACTGTTTAAAAGAGATCTGTTGACCTCTTACCCACGTTCCTAGTGAAATACAAACATCTGATCCTTTTCTTTCAGCTTGTGACTGAAAGTAATGGTGCTATTTTGCATACCTTGGAAATCATGAACTTTTATATAAACTTTTATAGTAAATGACAAAAATATCTTAGGAAACAAGATGATGAAGAATCTCTTTCACAAGAGGTACTTTATGGAGGAAGATGAATAACCATTGTTACACTGAAACTAGTAACATGTGGAATAACCTATAAACTGTGTCTGAAAGAGCATGAGTCATCGCTCAAAACTCTCTTCAGTAACACTCAGAACAATTTTATTTTGCCCTCCTCAGCTTTCTCTTTGAAAGCTCTGACAGATTCACGTATCAAGGAAGGAAAAAATGCTATTTATTGTATTTATTTATGTATTTATTTATTCTTGTCTAAGTATACATTTCTTTTATTTCCAAAATGTGACTGAATTTCATAATCAGAAAGAAAGAAGCACAAATGAATGAGTTCTGCTTGTATTTTCCTTTGGATACTTTCTTGTTACAATTTTTTAAATAACAGCACGGAGGGTAGCAAAGCTAGCAGTTGGGCAGTCTTCCCATTGATGTGGACAGTATGTGCTTATTTAGAAGATGGATGTCTTGTATGGACCTGAATGGCAATACCATTGCCTCTGGCAAAACCTAGTAGCCTGCGCCTGAATTTTAACCGTGCTGGCAGAATAAAGATTCAACAGCACAGAACTGACAAGTATGCAAAGGAGGTTGCAAACATGAAAGGCATAAAACTGTACGTTATCTAAACAAAAGCATCCCAAGCTAAACCTAAATCAATCAGTTAAACCGAAAAAACTCTTACCTATGACTGCAAGGTGGTTGGCATTCAAGATACACAAGGCACACAGGTCTGTTCCTGTAGTGAGCACAAAGTACAGAAAGCACCTTTCTCAGTTCTACATCTGGATTTCAAAACACAATTCTGATAGCATCTTTTAATATTTTCAGGCACTATTTATTTAAGTTCCACTGAAAAATACTAAGCTGCTACTGTCTTATTGAATTAATGCAAAGGCAAAAATTTACTGAAATATATTCTGGATAACAGTGTAAGTTTGTCTTTTCCATGTATAATTTAAAAATTGGGCGCTTTGTGTGTTTAATTACAACCATTTCAATATTTGCATAGAAAGATCAGTTTTGCAAAGCTGTATTGGATCACAGCCACATCTCTAACTTTCCAGTTCCCTCCCAATGTTCACGTTGTGGTTTATGAATACATTCGGCAATGTCTGATGCTATCTGCATTGAAAGGAGGCTTTTATTTACACTCCTGAGTTAAACTATTTACAGGGTAAAGCGTAGGCTGTCATTTTCTGAGGCAATCACTATGTTTATTGGTGGGAGTAAAAGTACTAGAAAAGTTTTCTTCTTCACTGATAACAGGCACAGATTCAGGGGGGATGCATCAGCAGCCTGATGTTCTAAACTAAAATCAAATTCTGTTTTGCCGGAACAGGTTTTTAATTGCTTGTGGACAATAAACATGATCTGTAGTAGTACCTATGCAGTCCACCTACCTCACTTTTCATCCATTAACACACCCAATAATAGTCACCACCCAAGTGTAGTCAATATATCACCATCATCTGACATAAACACAAGGCCAGACACTGCATGCCTCGCTCAGGCAAATTTCCAGTGCAAGTCAACAGCAATTTAGATTGAAAAAGGAGCATAGGATTACAGATAGTGTTAAAGCCAAAAGCTGTGTGTATTCATGTATACATGCATACATGTGCACTGTTCCATAAAATAAACATATTTCTTAGAAACATGAGCAGTACTCAGAATGAGAGGGAGATTGCTGAAAAGCAGAACTATGACTTGATTTCAACTGCATCTCTTGCGATCAGCAAAAGGGAGAAAAAAAAAAAAAAGAGACCCTTGCAGTCCCAGGCTGATGCGTTCGAGCTGGTTAACACTCTCAACCCTGCCACACTCAGCATCTTCTCTCTCCTGCTAGGCTTCTGGGGCTGAGGAGGTCAGGTGAAGAAGCAAAGAAGCACCCCAAGCCTGCCAGCAAGTTCCTCGGAGAAGCAAGCTGCTCATTAACACCTGTCACACAGCATTTTATGAGGAAAGATTATCACTTCTTTCCCAGGCTTGTTTGACAAAAGCAAGAGATAATCCCATCACCATCTGATAGCCCCAACAGCTAAAAAAGAGTATAAACCAACATATCGAGGGTTGGAATTTTTTTTCAGAATTAACTGGTACATAATCCTAAATAGTCTTCTGACTTCTTCCATTGTATAAATAACTTCAGTTCTTCAACTATTCTTTTATAACAAAGAAAAAATTATCAACCAATTCAGTATTTTAGTCACTTTGGATAGCAGTTGAATTCTCCTCTTAACCACAATCGATCTGGAGTAAATCTACAGAAGTTAAGGGCTAATGCAAATTTGCTGTGATGTAAATGAAAGAGACCCTGTCCTGCTAAAATTAGATTCTTCCATCATTGATTTGTTACATATATCTTTTATTCGGGGAAAAAAAAAAAAAAAGATTTGGAGAAGAAAAAGACCAAACTAAAATGGAAACAAAGCTCTACTGTCATGGGTGGTAGAGGCAGACAGGTGATAGCAAAACGTATGGGCAGTGCCAAACTCCGGCAGGATGCAAAGATATACAAATGGTGTTACTTTTTTTCTTCACAAACAAAAAAAAGAAAATGGAAAAGGAGACACTGAAATTGAGGGGCTAGTTTCACTCTTCGTAACACTGATGGACTTTAACCACTTGTGACAAGGTCTCCAGTCTAGAAGCCAGGCTGAAGTCTTCCCCAGGCTTTAAGTCAAGTCAGCAGGGACATTTCCAAGAACAAGGGTAGGGGAATAAAAAACCACTAGAAGGCCTCCTCCCCCCACTTCTGCTTGAAATCCCAACAATGTTTATCCACAAGAGTTGAAGAAGTTTCAGCTGAGTGTAGAAAAATTTCCAGTTAGAGAAAGCAGTGTGATCTTTCATCAAAGTACCTTTTCAGTCTCTGTGAAAAATCTGGCCTATATTCATTGACAGGAGAGACATTGAGTACCTGAACTCGCTATAGGTCCTCTCATCACTGCATGTATATTTAAGACCATGAACAAGCAGGATTACTTGCCTTGTGACCACATTTGAACCTTGAGAAGCTATGTTTTGTCTGTGGAGCCAGAAGTGAGGCTAGAAACCTCATTTTCTCACCACACCCGCAGAGTGGGCATGTATCTGGACAAGGGCATCAAGCACCCCATTTCTAATGCAGATGGCACAATGGGTAAACCTGCAGGAGCTGCAGGGAGGAGACATGGAACAACAGAAACAGCTAATTGGGACAGAAAACAGTGTGGAACACATGGAAATGGCGACTGGGGAGCAAGGTTCATCAGGAACTCTGCTATAGTAACAGATGCCATATATTTACCACATGCAGGCTTTAGTTTCTAACCTCCTTCTGCAAATTAGAATTAGAAAAACAAACGACATTAATTTCCAGACACAGTCTCTCATTTTACCAGTCAACACAACCCATGATGGCCATCACTTCAAAGTGGATTGATACGTAGCAGTCGAGTACCAGCTCTTGCTTGCATGATCTTCCTTTTATGTGGAAAAGCCTGAGAGGAAAATGACAGGGAGGTAAATGACAATGAAAGGACTGAGAAACCAAAAAATCACAAAAGGGTGCCAGGATGGAGGAGATAAGCTGGAAGGGAACAAAACAACTGGGAGGACATCAAATCAGGTCAGTTGGCAGAAAAGGAGCTGGCAGGAGTCCATTTGAGGGAAGAAGGACTCATGTCACAGCACTTTCAACTGCTAGAGCCTCCCCAAGTATCTCAATCCAGTGGATGGAGAGCAGCCCTGCTGAGAAGGACTTGGGAGTAGCAGTGGATGGAAAACTGACTATGAACCAGCAACATGCACTTGCAGCCCAGAAAGCCAACTGTATCCTGGGCTGCATGAAGAGAAGTGTGGCCAGCATGTTGAGGAAGGTGATTCTCCCCCTCTACTCTGCTCTCATGAGACTCCACCTGGAGTGCTGTCTTCAGCTCTGGGGCCCCCAGTATAAGAAGGACATGGACCTCCTTGAGCAGGTCCAGAGGAGGCTATGATCAGGGAGCTGGAGCACCTCCCCTATGAGGACAGGCTGAGAGAGTTGGGGTTGTTCAGCCTCGAGAAGAGAAGGCTCCAGGGAGACCTTAGAGCAACCTTCCAGTACTTAAAAGGGCACCTACAGGAAAGATGGGGAGGGACTCTTTATCAGGGAGTGTCATGACAGGACGAGGGCTAAAGGTTATAAACTGAAATATCCTTAGATATAAGGAAGAAATTCTTTCCTGTGAAGGTGGTGAGACACTGGAACAGGTTGCCCAGAGAAGCTGTGGATGCCCCCTCCCTGTAAGTGGGTGGGGCTTTGAGCAACCTGGTCTAGTGGAAGGTGTCCCTGCCCATGGCAGGGGGGTTGGAACTAGATGATCTTTAAGGTCCCTTCCAAACCAAACCATTCTGTGATTCAGTCTACAGCACCCCACACGCACAGCATGCTCCCTTTCAGGTTCCCTCACCTCCTTCTGGCCTCACTGACAGTTGCACTGAGCAGCTCCACACAAACTCAGCAAGAGCTCTGTTCACGACACAAACATGTTATTTCTCACAATCCCAGAGTTGCTGAGGCAGGAACACACCTCTGCAAGCCCTCTAGTCCAGCCAGGGTCAGGTGGAGCAGGGTGCTCAGCTCTGGGACCAGTAGGATTTTGAGTATCTCCAAGGATAGAGACTCCATAGCGTCTTCCCATGTTCAAACACACTATTCAATGCACAGTAATGGGAAAAAACAGACATCTGAACACCCAAAGATGCGGTATGTGGGCCTTCAGCTTCCTCTGAAAAAAACCCCGGGTATAACAACATCCCACCCGCGTCTCATGGTGGCTTCGAGGGAGAGTGAACGCACCGAGGGGCGCAGCAAAAAACATCCCTCGGCTTGGAGGCGGCGCAGCGGCGGGAACACGGGCCCTGCCGCCGCGACACCCGCCCGGGCGGGAGCCGCCGCCGCCGCCGCCGCCGCCGCCGCGCAGCCTCCGCGGGCCCCCGGCGGGAGCGCCCCCAGCCCCGCGCGAGCGCCCGCAGTCCCGCGCCACCCCCGTGGGCGCGCCCCCGCCCCCGCGCAGCGCGGCGGAGCGCGGCCCGCCCGGCTCCTCCTCCGCTGCCCTGCGCGCCCCGCCCGCTGGCTCCTGCCACCTGCGCGGCGGCGGCCCGGGAGATGTGACCCCCATGGGCGCCGGCCGGCCGCGGCGGGGGGGGGCCTGGCTGCTGGTGCTGCCGCTGCTGCTGCCGCCGCCCTCCGCGGCGCACACAGGTAGGTGGCGGCGCTGCCCGCCCCCCGCTGCCCGCCGGCCCCGCGGGGGATGCGCGTCCCTGCCCCGGCCGGGGCTGGGAGCCGGGCTCGCCGCGCCGCCGGGCCCCGCGGTCGGCTCCGCGCTACCGGTTCTCCTGGCGCGGCGGCCGGCCGGGGCAGGCAGAGCCTGGCCGGCCCCGCGGGCTCGGCTCGCCGAGCCGTGCCGAGCCGAGCCGTGCCGGGCCGAGCCGTGCTGTGCTGCCGCCGGCGGCCGGGCCAGGGCTGGGGCGCTGGTGCCGTTCGCGTTGGCGAGCGTTGCCTTTATTTAATGTTCGAGTTTCTGGCCTCCGGTCCTTACCTGGAAGAAGAGGACTAGGTATTTTTGTAGCGTTGCTTCATCTTTTTCTTTTCTCTATAGTTACGCTGGGATTGGGTTTTACAACGCTTGCCTGTCAGTTTACTTTCAGCTGTAAATTGGTAGCGTGCTCTTGGGACGGTCCTGTTATGTGCACCGAGTTAATTCCCCAAATATCTTTGCTGTTCGTATCTTCCTTTGTGCTTGACAGTCTCCAGCCCCAGGACTCCTACCTGAGCAGTCAAGAGACAGGTTGGAACAAAAGGCAGGACGGGGTTTTGGCAGAGATAATCAGCTCATGTGCCGGTGTCCTGAGTGGCTCTGACTCCCTTCTCTCCCCAGTAGACCGGAGCGCTCCTCCGGTGACAGCCACATCCGAGCACCAGGAGGCAGAGGGAGCACAAGGGCGGCAGCTGGAGCGGGCTGTCACCGGCACAGGCAAGGATGTTACCAAGTGGGAATGAGCTTGTAAACCGTAGCTGTCGGATGCATGTGCATGGTGGATGCCCTGCTGCTGTTAAAAGCATCACACATGGTTTGTTTTTTTTTTATACCCCTCGAGTATAAAACCGGGCAAGGCATTGCAGAGATTAGCAGAACTTCTGAGAAACCTACTCTGTCTTCCTGCTCTTGTTCTCTGCTGCAAATGTTGCCTCCGAAACTTAAGTACGTAAGGACAGAGTCTGCTCCCATTTAAATCCACAGCAAAACTTCCAGATCCTGTGACACCTGGACAGTAGTAAGGAGTGCTCCTCTTACCCTGAATGCTCTTGAGTAGCACCAAGTACTGTGTCTCAGTTAACTCTTTTTACAAACTACTCTGTTATGCATAAGTGATTTTGAGTGGCTTTCAGACGTACCAATGCCAGCTTCTCTTCTAGGTAACTATGTAGTTTTCATCTTATTTAAGTCTGCTGATCATCAGTGCACGTGTGTTGGAAAATCTGTAACTGGCATTCGGTTGCCCTTTAAAACAATTTAAAATTTGATTGAAACTGGTTTTGATTGCAGAGAAGGTTTAGAAGAATGTCAGGGGGGTGATGTTGATTTTGTCTAATGGTTGTTCAAGGGGGAAGGGAGTCTGCACATTCCTGAGGTTTTAGCTGGACACAATTCCAGGTTTTTGTTGACAGTCAGCAATACCAGCATGGAAGGGAGAGCTGTGTCTTTCACTGAAGGCTTAAGAGATTCCATTTTCACCTCTTTCAGCACGAGACAGTAAAAGTTGGTTTAAATCAGCCTAGCAGTATTTTGATAATAATGGAAAAAATTATATGAGGTATAGAACTGTCATTGCAGTGCCCCTGCTCTTTCTCCAAAGTGAAGCGGTAGGTAGAGGAGTCCCTTTTGGGTACTTTCTTCCAACAGAAGAAGCCTGGGTTGCCAGTCGTGAGTAGATACAGTCCTGAAAATACTGCAGTTGCTCTGCGGGCTTGATCTGGTGCTGGAATAGGAACAGTATACTGGGGCGCAAGTGCCATGGAAAGCAGTTTTACAGCAGGACTTAGCAGACTCAAAATTCTTGTATCTTACCGGATCTGTGCTGTGCCCGTCCCCTTGGGATCTCTTGTTGAATTCCTTTCTGAACTCTGTGGCAGCAGCATTTAAATGCTAACTCACAGTTGGACCTTTGCAAAACACCTTTTGTTTTCACTGTGGTGTGTTAGTGGGTACAATTTTATCCTTACTGGATTACATATACTGCTTCAGCAGTCTCTGACTGCATTTAGTGCAGGTACTGCTGTCTAGTGACCTGTGCCCACCTAACAGGCTGAGCATTACCTGGATTTGCATAGGACAAAAATACCTGTCACTGCACTTCACTGAGGTTTTTATAAATTAGTCTTTCATTCACTGTTTAAAAATCTGTACTCTAGAACAAATGAAAATGTAAAATGGAAAAGCAAATGGAAAAAAAATGAGAGAGTCATTGTTTAATCAACAGGATCAAGAAACGTAGCATGTTCTTTACCACATGGGAGAGTTCAGCAATTTTTGCGAGACACTCATAAGGATAAGAAGGAACATCCTGAATTTTGGAAGTAGTAGAATGTTAATCTGTTAATTTACCATGCTCCATCTTAAATCCTTCCCTGTGCTCTTAGTGGAGGTTTTCCTAACCACACTCTACTGCAGTTAGAAAAACCTTAAAATTTCTGGCCTACTGTAGGGTCCAGTCTCTGTCTTGTACATCTATACAGAAGAAAGAATGACATGGATACTACAATATATACTTATTCTGAGGAAAGGGAAATGAACCTGAATGCTGTACTTCAAAAATAGAAGCATTTTGACCTATTTAAGACATTTACTAATTTTGTTCAGGTAAGGCATGTGATTTTTGAAGCAAATCTCTCAATCATTTCACTTACTGTGCTTTTGTCTGTATTGTGATGCAGTCTTGGAACTGGATTTTTTCTGGATGAAGCTGCCCTGGAAGATGTGCCTCATCAGTACATCTAATGCAAGTAGAGTTAGTCCAATGTTAAGAAGAAAAATCATGGAATTTGTATAGTATAGACAAGCTTTTCTCAATACCAACCTTTTCATGTAACAGACCTGCTCATATTGGGTTGCATTACTCACTAATGTAGACATAGCATAGATCCTACTGGATTTGGTATGTGGCTATACCAACTATATTTCTTATGATGGGACCTTGAAAGCTTCATCCTTTTAATGTTTTCTAATAGTTGCATAAGTTGCTTGGTCTGCAATGACACACCTGATTTAATTTACTTGTCTTTCATCTTCCGCATTATCATATTTTTTACTAATAAACAGATCTACATTTTCAGAGGCAGCTTCAGACCTCCCTTTAGGCAAATTTCAATATGTTTTCTTTCACAGTTACCAGAGCACTGAAATGTACAAAATATCCCTTTTGATCAAGATGTTGTTCTGGGAAATACAGAATAAAAGGATAAAAGGGGTCATGGTACAGGCTTTGCAGTTAAAGCCACTGAGCTGGATTTCAGGGACCACATTGATGCCCAGGCATATTTTATCATGTTGAAACCATCCAGCAGGCAGGCAGTATTCCAGTGCTAACAATCCACTTCCTTTCCTCCTCGCATGCCCACAGTGAATCCTTGAGGCAGCTTCCTGAGGTCAGCATACCTGCAGTGATTTAAAAGCTTGAAGTCTCTGTGGATGCTGCTCCTGGATTTGAGAGGAGGGGGGAGACTGCTGTTCGCAATTCACTCCCCCTGAAAAGCAGAACAGCAGAAGTGACTTGCTCAGCTTATTTTGATAGAAACAAAGCCTGAACAACCACTTTTATTCCTGCATGGTCTTTGAGCACCAGTCATAATTTGTGAAGGACAGAAGTGAAATGCTTGGCTCCAAGTTGAGCAGTGCTGAGATGTTTTGGTATTGACACAAGGTGATTTAAGGTACATTTCTGATCTGAGAAGAGGCTGATCTGTTGCATAGACACAGCCAGTAAGTATTAGCTAAAGTATTAAATAGCATACTGAAGCGTCAGATTATTTCATATATAAGTCATGCAGTGTGCACATAATAAATAGGCTAATCAACCTGTGGATATACTCTGATGTCTGTGTCCTGGGAAGTTTATAGATTGCACTTGAAGTGATGGCTGTATGTTACCAAAACACAGTACGTTACGCAAATGCAGTAAGAACTCACAGACAATTGTCGTTTTTGATTAGCTAAATGATTCCAAGAAGAAAAGAATATGTTCATGCAACAGTAGAGATGAGAAAAGCAGTGAGGAAAAATACTGTCAAATATAATGATTTTTGAACCCTCAGAAAACTTGACAATTTTGTGCATGTAGTATTTTGTATTACCTAGTATATGTCTATATACTCAGCAGGATTGAACTGTATTTGTGGTGGTGGTAATTTGTGTATTTACCAGAGAGGGCATTAAGCTTCAGAAATAAGAGTGGAAGTATATGGGAAGGCTGAGCTTGGTGTTTTTAGTGATATTTCCTGGCCCTCTAAATAATTGTAACACAGAAATAAATAAAAAGGGATATTGGCATAAGGAGAACTACAGTATATGAAGGAGTGTCATGTTTATGTAATTGAAGGGCTCAGCCTTATCCTCTCATCTCCAAGTTCCAATCTCATGCCAGGCTGTTTCAGACTATGCTGTGATCTGTGCCCTAGTGCTTGGCTTTGCTTATGATTTCCACAACTTGACAAATTCTTATTGCCTGTTAATTAGGAATGGAAATGGTTAAAGGAGGAAGTTCATTCTGTAGAGGAACTTCCAGCACTGCTGGGATTTGTGATTAAAGTCCAAAACTTAGAAGTGTGTTGCAGTTCCCCACGCAGACATTCAGGTTTACGATTGTAGCTGATAACCTTACCCTTCTGTGGCTGTTGTTCTCTAGTGGCCTTTATAGTCTTAATTCCAAGAGAAGCAAGTGGTTAGGATTGCTCAAGTCATTTGTGCATGTGTGGTTCCAGTTTATGTTTGTTTTTATAGTTGTGGCTTGTACAGATTGATTTCTGCTGATTGATTTCTCTCCAAGAAGTGGTGTCGATTACTTACAACTACAGGATTAATAGCTAATAGAGAGAAAAATCACCCTTTATGGGCCAAACAAGAGCTCCCATAGTTTAAGAAGCTTAGCTTTATAAAACCCTGGATTCTGGAAGACAGGCCCATCTCTAGATAAAAATGAGGTTTTACAGGAGAGCTGTGTTTAAATGATGTACAGATCCTTTTGTGCTTTATACTTGGTGTACCAGTAACTTGCAAGTTTTTACCCACTGCCCATCCTGTCTTGAAAACAGTACAGTAAAACCAGGTAAATCAGAAAGAAAAGGAAATAAGTTGTAGGAGTGGAGGTATGGGATAGTTTATATGTGAAGAGATTAAATAAACTGTATCTCTTTCTTGTGGAAAGTAGATGACTTTTGCAGTAGTCAAGCAGACAGGAAGAGTATTTTAAGATCAATGAAGGGACAGGAGGAATACTGTAGTCTCTTCTTCCCTTCTATATACCCCAACACCTTGAGTTAAATCTCAGCTGATAGCTTAGCTATTTTTCAGTCTTCCATTTTCCACTCCCTTTTCTGTGATGGGAACAGGAATGTGTCCAAAGAGAGGTAAGAGAAGGAGAATGCTTCAGGAGGTGAAAGGATCTTACCATGCTGTTACCATGAGCTTAATTGCACTCTGTGCATAAGAACACACGAGTGGGTATTAGAGCTCTTAGATGAAAGGGGTTAATTTATTTCTTACTAGTTTCTTAAAGGATGGAGGAAGCTGTTGAGCTCATATTTATTATTGCATCTGGTTTGCAAAAGACTTCACTTCTCTTGGCTTTCCTTGTTTTTTCTGTACATCAATATCCTGCTGTTCATGGGTACTCTAGTCAAAATAGTAATGTACGGGATGTGGCTCAGAAGCACTGGAAACTGACTGTGCCCTGAGAAGGCTGAGGCACGTGTGATTGCTGACAGGGCTTTCTCCCACTGTAAGAAGGTAGCAGACAGGCACAGAAGTAGACCTGTTGTGACCTAAAAGTAGACCTAGCATGACCAAAAGGTAGCTTCTCCACCAGCCCAGGCGATGGTCACGTTCCTCCTGATCTCATCAAAGTGTGTTGGCTGTTCTCTTGAATGTCAGCGACACCGCACTGTCCCTTGGATCCAACTGTGCATGTTACCTACCACCTTTAACGCCATTTCTGAGGCAGTCTTTTGTAACTTATGTGTAACAGACGTAGATGATTATGCTGAATGACTTCCTCTGTACAGCAAAATCACCTTAAATCTGTAGGTGGGTAAATGAGTCTAAAAATCATGACTGGTGGTTTTAACAAAAAAATGCTTGTTGAGTACAGGAAAGATACTAAAAAGACTACTATATCTCTAATTAGATACTGACTTGATCACATCTGAAATTACTGTGGGACACTGTGAACAGTCATACTGTGCCTCAAAACACACCAACCTGTACCTGACAGGAGACCAACAGAAATGGGTGGGTACCCCAGGAAACCTTCATTTCTTGTGAAAAATAAATCTATGATCGTTCAAACAGGGATGGCTGTGTGACCTTGGCAGCCCAGTTGTCTGCAAGAGATGAGGCATTGCAAGCTTGCTAGGGTCCTTCCTTTCAGATCTCGGATGCAGAAGAAGGTGTTTGACTTGCAGCTTTTGAGGACTGCCTTTCCCTCAGAAATGAACGCAAGTGCTCATCCTCCACTGACATCACACTCAATTTCCTACCCAAGGGAAAATGTGGATTCAGAATTGGGGATTTCACTAATTAGTTTGGACTCCAAGAAAAGGAAAATCCCTTCTCTAGACAAGCCATCAGTAGGTCAGAGAGCAAGGAGCAAGACCTGTTAGGCAATAAATATAATGCTGTCAGTTCTAATTGGACTGTTGTTGCCTAAGAGATATTAGCCCGCACTAAATGATGAAAGCTAAAACTAATTTTTGCTCAGTTTATGTGTAAAAAATAGATCTTTTGTGTAAGGATGGATTAGGAGTGTTTCAAAACGTGGTGTATCAGAATTTGGCTGATAACTGTCACACAGCATAATTTTTACAATATTTCAAACACAAAATTTACTTAACCCTTGGGTATTTTGAAAAATAAATGTAAGATGTCAGAGGTATTCTAATTAAGCTTTCATTTTCTTGGCTGTTGGGTTGTGGTTGATCTAAATAGTAATAAATTGGTAATGCTGAACATGTTCTAGGGGGGAAAAAAACCTCAAAATTAAGCACTGGACAGTTGGGCTATTTTTAATATTTTATATAACTTCAAAACATCTCTTTTAAAAACCAGCAATTGTGTCATGGAATTGTGTCAACAGTGGGCTTTTAAAATTAATTTAGTTCTTTTTAACAAAACATGTTTTTGCATTCCAAACTTAACAAAAACTTACTCAATTTGATAATTAAAAAAACCTAAAAACCCAAAAACTAAACACAAAACACCTCTGATGGATTATGGCTCTGAAAGCCTTGAAGTGATTTTGCATAATTTTAGACAAGCACACCTTAAATTTAACTCACCTTGTTTCAGGCCAGTATTGATCACTCAGAATTAATAGAAAACATACCCGCAATAACTTTCTCCTGCTGGAGTGCATCAAGGAAAGGTTTTCGCAGCAGGGCAATGTTAGGTAGTGTGAGCTCTACTCTTGCACTTGTGAACCTTCAACGCAGTGGGAAGAAAATTCAGTTTATTTTGTTTCTGTCACCAAAGTTAGCAAAGAAGAATGGAGGTCAGCTGCCATGGCCCTCTCCAACTGCCTCCTAGCAAGCCTTCAACGGACTGGGAAGACTTTTTCCTCCTTTCTGAAGTTGGGTCTTTCTGGACTGAGTCTGAAATGTTCTTTGACCAATATTCTTTGTAGAGGTATTTTTATAAGTTAGGACATGGTTTGGATAAATAAACACAAGGCTTCACATGGGAGGAGAGCATGTTGGGGCAAGCCACAGCTTCAGTCCCCCTTCTGCATCTTTCCCATTCTTTGGGCTGTATTTCCACTCTCACTCTTTCCCCAGATGACCTCCTCAGGTTCACCTGTTGCCAATGGCAGCCTGCCTGTTTCTTCAAAAACAAAGTCCGTATGTCCCAGTCTCATCTTTCTCCCACGTTTCCTCACCTCTTCTCTCATGCTTCTCTGCTCCACCACCTGGTTTTCATGTAGTCTTACATCTCCATTTCTGTCCCTGTCTTTCTCTCCCCTGTGCACCCTCTGAACAGGCTGTGATGGGAGTGATGGGCTCCTGTTCTGGGAGGGCAAGAGTGTGCTCTGTGGTTAGGTCTCAAGTGCTGTTATGACTCGAACAGGAAATTACCTCCGTGCTCCTCCCCACATTCCCACCAGCGCTGCTCAAGTCAAAAGGGTTTCGCTAGCCCAGCTTCATACCCGGCAGCGCAGAGCTCCAGCAACCCCTGAGGAGAAAGACAGCTAAGCTGTAATGATTCCTACATGCCTCTCCTCCTCCTCTTCTTTCTCATTATCCAGCCTGTTGAGTTCGAGTCTAAAAGAATTGGCACAGAGAAGAACTTCCAAGCCCACTTAATTTTAAAAAGTTAACTCGTTCGTTTAAGTTGTTGCTAAGATGATTAATAGCAGATAATGACATTTGCTAACATGTATTCCTGGCTTTGCTGGGTTTCCCTTCCTCTCTATAACTTCTGATCTCCAATTTTGGCTCAGGAACTGTTTATCACTTTGGTGTACTCCCTTGCATTCCTTCATGGCCAGTGCCAGCTTGCTTGTGGCTGTAGATGTGCCAGAAAAGACAGTCCTAACCCTCTGCTAGCAAGTGCCACCAAACATGATGCTAAATGGACATTTGTTCTGAGTATGGCCATTTTTATGTTATGTTTAGGCATGTGTTTGAGGGAATATTTTTCACTGAGAACAACATAACCATTGAAACAGATGAGCTGGAGGAAGAAAAGAGAGCAAAAATTCCTTAGGAAATGAAGAGCAGCAGTATAGAAGGAGCAAGCAAGATCTCACTGGAGTTTGGTGGAAGACATCCAAAGCTGAACAGAAAGGCTAAGGAAAGGGCAGGGGCTTACAGCATCACCAGAAGCAAATGTTTCGTGTCCTAGATTGCTCCTAAATTCCTTGATGCTTCACTGGTGGGTCTAAGCTCCCAGTGGGAAAAGATGAATTGGGAACTCGGCCTGTTGGAAAGGCTGCCCTCTCTCCAGGGTATGTAAGCATGGATTAGATCCATGGCCTTGAAGTGGCAGCTGCAAATGGTGAGGCACAGGGAGTGCCTGCAGCATTGTCTGTAAATTCGGCACCCAGCGCAAAGGAGCCGTTTCCATCAGAGGTGCTCCTAAGGGCCACTTTTGTATAAGAAAATACAGCAACAATTGAAGCCAAAGTATCTGATGATGTCAGAAAAGGAGTTCCTCTTTTAAATTCTGAGACTATAGGGGAAGAGTCCCTGGGTTTTACTACTGTGACTATTGGGAAAAACTGTGTTGCAGTAAGACTCGCCTTTCTGTCTTAATGCTTTCCACATCACTCACCGTCTTAAATTATATCTTACAGTTGTCTAGAGAAGCCCTGTGACCTTCTTTGTTGTCTTATTTTATTGGATAATTTGATGTTTTCACCCTTGTGGCCATGCCGCAGTAAAACACAGCAGATGATTGCTCTGCTTGAGAGCGGTACAGTCAACAACAGTACTTACACTGGAGGCATTTCTGTGTCAACAGGTCAGCTTTCAGTGGGTCCTCTGCCTTCTCCCCACCCCAGAACTTTAGCCAGGGTACAGAAAAAATATCTATGTTTTTATGTATTTGTGTATTTTTATGCTTTGCAGCTGCTAGGTTACTCAACTCGAGTGAAAAGTTAACCAACCTGTTTATAGGGAGAGGGCACAGGCAGTTGCAGCTGTATTTGTTCTGCGAGACTGACATTAAACACAGCTGTTTGTCACTGAGATAGGCAGTGGTGCCTCCTAGCAGATAAAAAGCAGATACACTGCATGGATAATAGTTGTAACATGGAAATTATGTGTGTTAATGCTTGTATTTGTATATGTGTGTGTGTGTCTGTGTGCATGGATAGATAGGTATGGCTATAACCAAAACTGAGCTTTGAACCGTACCGACTCGAGCAAGGCACATTACCTGGCAGGGAGCCCTCTGTGAAATAAAACTGACCAGGTTTTTAAACCCAGCAGACACTTTCATAACGGGAAGATGAGGCACCTGCCATGCAGTCTTTTACTCATGTGAATAATCTCACTGACGTCAGTGGGTTTTTTCGCTCACACATGAAGGTGTTTTCAGGCTAAGTCATGTCTATTTTGGAGAGTCTCACAATAGCTTATTCTAAGATCAGGACTTGGATCTTTGTTGCGGTGGTGAAGTTTGTAAGCCTATATTATTGCTTTCTTTCCAGTCCAGGTGTGCAGAGTCATGAAGATGTAAGGAATGATATTACTCAAAGTCTGATTTACAGCATTTCCAAAGACAGTAATAAGGGCTCCAGGTTCTTCCATGCAAGAAATAAATAAAGTTACTTTTTTATAGTGGGAAGTGATGACAGCCATTGCAGACTATTGATGAGACAGACTAAAGCTAGCAAAGCAACATGTATGACTGATTTCTGCTTTCACATAGGCCAGTACAAACTGAAAATACTCCATGTGACACTCATGCCATTAATACCGGTTAATGGAAATAAAATGAGAATATAACTGGATATATTGTGTTTAAAGATGAGATACTGAAACAAGCTGATGCATGTACTTGAGTCCTTTCCTGACTGATAACCATGGAACATACAAGCTTTATGAATGATCTATTTTCTATGCGTGCCTCCTGATACTACTAAGCATCAAATAAACATGAAGGAGTTTATTCTTAACTGTTCCTGGAGAAATAAGGGAGTATGATAGTTTTATTCTTGTTTTACTGATGCAGAATTGAGGAATAAAAAACTTGCATGATTTGTTGTAAGGGTAAACGGAAGTTTTTACTAAAGGGGCAAGACCAGAATTAGAAACCAAATCTCTGCTTTTTCAGCAAATGGAAAGTTAACGGTCTCAGTCCCTCTGCCTTCCAAATTACAGCGAGCTGGGGGCAGGTGAGAGCATGCCAGCAGTGTTGTAATGCTTCAGATCTTGTAAAGATACAGTCTGTGGGTTCTGCATGCTGAGATTGGCTCATCTGCTGCAGTCACTGTTTCTGTTTTGAAACTTCATTTACCACAGCTGAAACCACACTAGGAGGAGGGAAATTTAAAAAAAAAAAAAAGAAAAAATCGACAAAAAAACATGTTTGCATGTTACTAGTTTAAAAATACTTTAAGGTAACAGACAAATGCGTGACTCTTGCTACTCTAAAATGTGCTCGAGGAATATAAATGTTTCTATGCAAGGATGGACAAATGTCAAAAGGTACAGACAAACAACAAACTATTCAGAAAACCAGTGGAAGTAATTTCCCTTGTCTGTGATGAGCTGGCTGTCTCCAGCCAGTTCAGTTCAGTGACTATGGATTAGCCTGATAAGCAGTACACATTTTCAAAACTTTTAAAGAAAAAAGATGTGAAAAGTGAGATGTTAGGGATGTTTTCAGCTGTCCTGCATCTGATTCAGCAGTACCCCTGCCAAATTTATTACTATACAGTGCGATGCCAGGTTTATCAGACAGTATAAGAAGGCCTATCAAAATGGGGCTGGCAGTGACCTTAAGAGAGCACCCAGTCCATTCCTTTGGCAGAATCAGCTAAATTAGTACCATTTCTGGCAGGTGTTTCTCCAATCTGCCCTTTAAAAGATCCAGCAGCCCTTCCAGGTGAACCATCCTCATGTGTTGCTCCTTTTCCCACAAGTGCCTCCTTTCTGGCTGGAACTGGACTCTGTTCCTTTTCCTCCTCATTTGTGGTGGACATGGAGGATAATTATCCTTCTCAGGTGAAGATTTACAGTATTCCCAGCCACTCCTCCTTGGACAAGGTGCATCTCTGATAAGTTTAACTGCCAAGGAAGCAGAGATCAAGGCTGATGGGCCTTGATCAAAGCCATCTCCACTGGAGGGAGAGAGATTCACCCGGTCTGGTCCGTCCTAACTAGAGGGATGAACCAACTTATGGAAGAGTTTATCTGCCTCTGCTCTTTATGACAACTGCAAAGTAGATGTCTTGCTCAGAGCCCAAGTTACCAGAGACAAATCTCCTCCTCATCTGCTGCTGTTTAAGGGCTAGAATTATTTTAATCTTTCCTCTGAAGGTTTTTGGACTGTGCAGTATATACTGTATTCTCTTCCAGACTCTCTGTTATTCTTAAATTTCTCCGTGTTGGACTTCTTAGTTTTTCCTCATTGTCTTCTAATGAGAAGACTTTTATGGCTTTGTTTCCCAGCAATCTGAGAAAATACCTATGCTGTATTTCCTCCTACTTGGGAATTGCAGCAGAAAGTTTGTTTGTGCCTCAGTGCCTCCCTCCCTTTCTACACAGATTGCCTGGTTGCCTTTCTCAGGGCTTCTTGGGCAGCATTGTGTGCTTCTGACTTTTTTTTTTTTAATCTCTTATTCCCAGTTGTTGATTATGCAGTTGCTGGGTTTCCTGAAGCCCCATACGCTTTAGTGCTGGGACGTGGTACAAAGAATGAAACTTGATGCATGGATGATTTCTTATAGTCCGTGTAATGCTGGTTTTGATTTATTCTTCTTAGTAGCGTGCACATTAGTGGTTTAGGAGCTTCTTTATTTTACTGAACAGATGTTGCCAATTTTAGGCTCTTTTCTTGACTCTCTTGGGCAGCTTCATCTTTACATGTGGATTAGTTTCACCTAAAGCAGTTGCAGAGGACATTTATTTTGGGGGAAATCAAACCCTTTTATTTTCTAGGTTCTGTATCTCCCACTTGGAAGCAAATGTTAGAGTAAAGCAGATTTCTGGAGGTCTCTCTCTGCTGCTTTCACATCCCCAGGCATCCTGAAACTTTTTTAATTTCATTATAACTGAGTCTATAGTTTGAGCTCTTGCAAGGTGACTGTCACTGGGCATTTCTGTGTTCAAGAAAATGGAACTTTTTATATACTTTTTGTAAATAAAAAAGTTGCCTTAAAGACTATACCCGATGAAACTTGTTCTCTGACTAGAAAAAATTTAAAAGCCACTGAACACTAGCTAAGTTCTAGAGATAAAAAGAGAGCAACATTAGAAATATCCTCTATAAACAGCTTTATGATCTGAAGATACAGATGAAGGCGTATACCAGAGTCTGTTTTCAACATTAACATACACCTAGGGGCTTGGAAAACCCAGAGTTTCCACTGAGACAGTTTAAAGTAATTGGTCTCTACAGAACTGCCAGGAAATTGTTTTATTAAATGTATTGAAGAGAAAAGCTTTTACTGTTTGGCCTAAAGACAGCTAGAAGTCAGCAAGTTAATAGGAATATGGTGGTGACTTTCACTTACAAAAGCAACTATGTGTTTCATATACAGGAGGATGAACACTATTGCTGTAGTAATAATGATATATACTACAAAAAACCCTTAAGGTCTGTTTCAGGAAATTACAAATGTCAACGACTATTAATTCAGACGCCATTTGTGTTAATATGCTTTATTTCCCCCTTTCTTTGTCTCTTTTTGTTATCTTAAGAACTAGAATTGCATCCCTGGAGGAGGGGCTTTAATGGTTTTGAAAAGTCTTGAAGAACCACAGATTCAGTTTTTCTCTTCCCCATTATGCTCTTGTGGCCACTCGCAACGAGAAGCTCCTTCCCAGCAGCTGCAGCTTGAGGGCTGGTCTCAGGGTTACTCCCACGGGTGCATCTCTCATGGCAGGAGGTGCTGGAGATTCAGTCATAACTTGGAGCTTGGGATTCTGCCCCTGGGCCCATGGCTAAGCAATTTAGCAATGTGAGCATCTCCATTAAATTTATTAGATTAGGAGTGTGTATTAGGAAGATGTGAAACTGGGTTCTTAAGAGCCACAGACTTGCTTGTTTATTCATCTCAAAAGCTGATGCAATGAACAGCAATTTAGATGAGTGACCTAACAGTAGGTGTTTTGCTGAAGAATCAGCATGGATGATCAGATGACATTGGGGCTATTGTGATCATTCAGTCTGGTTCTCCAGTGTGAAATCATACTTCTGTTCGTAAAGCTGTGTTTGCAGTAGACTCCACATGTCTTTTTAAAAATACCTGGTTTGATTTTTAAAAGTCCACTCAGCTACAACAAGATTCTACTGAAGCATCAAGGATATTTTTACAATTTCCAGTGTTAAATTGGTCTGATATTCAAATAACTTTACAATTTTAAAAATACATTTAAAAATGTGTGTCTCTTCTAGGCTGAACTTTTCTAACTTTATCTTCCAGTCCCTGGATATTTCCATGCCAATGTCTGTCATAATTTGCAAAGCCATTTTTGCTAGAGAAAAAAGACGCTCATACAGTTGGAATTTGGGACTGCACTAGCTAGGGACATTTGAAAAAACTGAAGTTCCATGGACAACAACCTTGTGCTTCTAATGCTAAGAAAGGCAGTATGTAGAACTTTATGGCTTACTTAAAAATAAGTATCTTTTTCAGTTAACTTGGAAACATATGTATTTGCAGATGCTTAGTGTATGTTCCTTTTTTATCTTCTTTCTCAGGAGAGTTGTGTTGTTCTTTGCCCAATCCTAAGAATGTCCATTTTGAATCTATAAACATGAAGAATGTCCTTCACTGGTCGGCACCAGAAGGCACAGGAGATGGAGTGCTCTACAAGGTGAAGTATTTGGTGTAAGTTGGCTTGTTTATTTTATTCCCCACTGACTTTTATTTTAGCATTTTAAATAATAACTAAAAAATCTTTATACAAGATAGAGCTGCTAATAAGTAAAGAAATGAGAACTAAAATGTGGGCTAGATTTAAGCACTATGGTTTTTAACTTTTACTTCTGGTACTGCTTCAGATTCAGTTAAAAATTTGTAAGGAGACTTTCTATGAAAGAAGTGTAAAATGCAACATGGGAGCTTTCAGGGGCATTTCTGAGAAATGAGACAGAAGGATGAAGAAGGACTGTGCTGTGAATTGGCATCTGTACGCGTTAGCCTTCTGTATGCATTTAAACAGATCAGGATATGTAGTATTTAATACAATATGAACAGCACCCAGTGTTTTGTTGGTCTTTTCTAACAGACCCAACCCCCACAGATTTTTTTCTGATCCCACAAGCCTCTGTAGTCTAGGAGATAATCCACTGAAGTTATTGAGTACTGTAGAAAACCAAGTAATGTGATTGGAAACTGGCCCTTATATTTTCAAGGTCTGCACCTTTGTAGGATATCAAGGAATTTGAGTGAGGATGAGAATCCATTTCCTTTATTCCCACCGAGAAAGCACTGGTTCATTCTGAAGGACAGTGTTGGAAGTTTAGCTTATAAATAGGTGTAGCACTGTTGTCATGCATGATGTAATGCTCCCAATCTTTACCTCTAGTATTTACACTTCCCTCGATCTACTAATGTTTTCATTGCACTAAAACAGATGTAGATCTCTAGAAGTTTCCTGGAACTTGAACTGGCTACTGAGAAAAGCAAGGAGTTGCTTCTACAGCCAGAGACTGCAACCTCTTTTGCTCAGATCTTGCCCTCTGTGCTAACAGAGGAGCGACATAGTCCACCTCCTAGAAAAGGGGAGAATGCTCAGTAATTATGGAACGAACGATAATTGTGTAGAGGGTAAAATGCTCAGAGAGCACTAGCTATGCAGACTCTACAGGGTCAGCTGGTCTATGGAAGTGTCTGTCATCATAGGTATGGACATCTTTCACACTGAGTACAAAAATATTCATATGTGCCTCTGCCTACCTAGGAGAGCAAGGCCTTGAGCTAGGTGGAAAATGCTGGTGAGTGGTACTGTCCTGCAGTCATGTAGAAGCTGCCACATGCCCTTACTAATTAGCAGCCAAAGGGGAATTCTTAATAATGCCACTTTGAGGAGCAGGAGCTTCTAAGCAAATCCAGGCAGGAATTTTAAAAGGAAATCTTGATTTCTTCTACTAGTGTATAAGATCTGGTCGGTACTGAGGCATTGCTGGTAGCAGGCATATGCCCCTTTTTCAACTAGAAGGGTTTTCAAGTTCACTGTATTCCAGTGGAGTCTTTCTTTTAAACTAGAAAAAGAAGTAACAGTCAGTGATGAGTATTCTCCTGTCCACTCATCTTGGAGACCCTGAGCATCATCTGTCTCCGTACACTAGGATGAGCCATTGACCATTCTGACAGAACTTTGTCTCTATGTAAATAGTTGTCCTGACTCTGATCGTGTGTTTAGAGTTTAAAGATTTAGAATCCAAAGTTGAGAGAGCTTTGGTCTGTGCAAGCAAAACTGGACTTAGATTGCAGTATCATCCCAGTTAGTTCTATATGGCCTTTTCTTGATAGGGCCTACTCTGATTTATTTTTCATTAAAAACTTGTGGAAATCTTGTGGTTTATCTCAGCCAAAGTTGGGAATTCCTTGAAATGGCAGATTTCTGCAAAATAAGCAAACAGCTTTATCAGCTGTAATATCAATTTCTGCGCTGTATTATCAGGTGACTAATATCATGGCAATAGCTTTTGTACAGCTCCTTTCTCTTTCTTTTTCAATATAGATATGGTGCTGGCAAATGGATTCGAAAGCCAGAATGCAGGAATATCAGCAGAACATGGTGTGACCTCTCCAGTGAGACCTCTGACTACGAAGAACAATACTACGCGAGCGTTAAAGCCTTCCTAAATGGGATGTGCTCTGACTGGATGGAGACCACACGATTCAACCCCCTTACAGACAGTAAGGAAAACTAATCACACAGCCAGATGTTCAATGGCCTGCATTGATACTGTGTGCTCAGACTGCATGTGCCTTCATACTATAATAATACTTTAATTTTAACATGAGGTTAGATTTCTTTGTAGTTGTTTCACATTTATGCTTTTGGCAGAAGTAATTGAAATAATCATATTAGAATTTGGATATATGTTGTTATATATGCAGACTTATATGTACTGAATACTCTTTTATACTATGGTAAAGCTTTACTCAAGGCAAATAAAAGCTGTGGCACATCCACAGTATAAAGAACTCTGATTCTGAAAAGGGTCTATTAAACCAAGCAGTAATCATACTCTAGAGCACAATATCTCTTATCTGTGCCAGATAATCTGAGAACGTACTGGTAATTTAGCTTGTTTTAGCAAATTGAGTTTCAAGGTTGTTTATCCTGTGGTCACAGGAATTTCTAGGCAAAATTCCAAGTCGGTGTTCATCTTCTCACTGTAACGATCCTCTTAGTTATCTGATAAAATAATTTTCTACCAATATAAATGAATTGTTCAAAGTCCTACTTAAACTCCCCAAAACATTACAAAAATTTAATGTCATCCACTTTAAGAAACTGCATGGTCAAATCAGTGTGCCTCTACTGCATTTGACTGCTTTATGTACATGTTCATTTTTCCAGCTAAAATTGATCCACCAACGGTAAGTGTATCTTCTACTGAGAAATCTATTTCAATCATTCTGACTGCTCCTGAGAAGTGGAAGAGAAGTCCTGAGGGAGAATCCGTATCTCTGCTTCAAGTGTATCCTGGCCTGCAATACAATGTGTCTGTCCTCAACAAAAAAACAAAGAAGCGGGTAAGCTTTGAACAAGGCTGTAGAACTGCACTATTAAATCTGTGCTCTGTGCTTCTTGAAATGCACTTTGTCCTTAACAGCAAGGATCAAAATAGGATTCATAGCCTTACAGGAATTATAGGATCATTCAGCTTGGAAGGGAGCTCAGAAGGTCTCTGATCCAAAGTCCTGTTCAAAGCAGGATCAGCTGTGAGCTCAGACCAGATCACTCAGGGTTTTTCCAGTTGCATCCTGAAAATCTCGAAGGATGGGGCCTGCACAACCTGTTCCACTGCTTGACTTTCCTCTTAGGGAAAAAGTATTTCTTTATATCCAATCTGAACCTTTCTTTTGGAACTTTTCTTTTGGACCTGGGGGTGTTGATTGACAGCCGGCTGAACATGAGCCAGCAGTGTGCCAGGTGGCCAAGAAGGCCAATGGCATCCTGGCTTGTATCAGAAATAGTGTGGCCAGCAGGGACAGGGAAGTGATCTTGCCCCTGTACTCGGCACTGGTGAGGCCGCACCTTGATTCCTGTGTTCAGTTTTGGGCCCCTCACTACAAAAAGGACATTGAATTACTCGAGCGTGTCCAGAGAAGGGCAACGAAGCTGGTGAAGGGTCTGGAGCACATGTCATACGAGGAGCGGCTGAGGGAACTGGGGTTGTTTAGTCTGGAGAAGAGGAGGCTGAGGGGAGACCTCATCGCCCTCTACAGCTACCTGAAAGGAGGTTGCAGAGAGCTGGGGATGAGTCTCTTCAACCAAGTAACAAGCAATAGGACAAGAGGTAATGGCCTCAAGTTGTGCCAGGGAAGGTTTAGACTAGGTATTAGGAAGCATTTCTTTACAGAATGGGTTGTTAGGCGTTGGAATGGGCTGCCCAGGGAGGTGGTGGAGTCCCCATCCCTGGAGGTGTTCAAGAGGTGGGTTGACATGGCGCTTGGGGATATGGTGTAGTTGGGATCTGTCAGTGTTAGGTTAATGGTTGGACTAGATGATCTTCAAGGTCCTTTCCAACCTAGATGATTCCGTGGTTCTGTAACTTATGTGCATTGTCTCTCATCCTCCCACCATTCAGCACTGAAGAGACTGTCTCTGTCTTCTTGATGACCTCCCTGGGTCATCCTGGGGGCTGCTGTTAGGTCCCCCTGAAGCCAGGGGGCTTTGTGGAACAAACTCCAGTCCTTCAGCCACCCCTCATAGGGCTCCAGCCCCAACCATCTTGTTGATCCTCTGCTAAACCCACTCCAGTTTGTCAGTCTTTTCTGTATTGGGGGGAACAAAACTGGTCACAGTATTCTAGATGTGCTCTGATGAGGACTGAGCCAGGGGGGCAATCCCTCCCCTCCATCTCGTCCCTCTTCTCCTGTTAACACAGCCCAGGATGCTGTTGGCCTCCTTTGCTGTGAGGGCACGTTGCTGGCTCACATTCAACTCGCTGCCTGTCCTCAGTCCTCTTTGGCAGGGCTGCTCCCCAGCCAGCCAGTCTACTAAGCAATACTCTCAATACATCATGACAAAGTGCATCCTTTGTTACCACATCTGAACATCTTCATTTCTTTGTCTCTGCAGATTTACATTTCATTAGCAAGTAGTAGTTCCCAGCTTAAACACACAGTTTAAGATGAGGAAGAGTTCAGTGATCACTTACAAAAACATTCGTTTTTCTGTTCATGTCCCCCAGGCACAATCTCTGTCTGGCAAATCTCTGAATTTCCTGAAAAGAGACAGAAATTTTACACCAAAAAGGTCACATTCTGTCAAATGGGTATTAAAATGCCAAGATTAGCGATTAGTGGTAGACAAATTTTTTTGTGGGTTTTTTTTCATAAAGATGCTTGACATATAGCAATTAGTTTGGACTCCAAGGTCTACATAACACCCATTATTCTAAGGCTCCTGTCTTTACTAGAACACCCCAATCTGAAAGATTTTGTGGAACTGTACCATGTGCCTTTCATTGGCCTATGGCTGGAGTGATGCTTTAGCTCTATTGCAACATTAACATGAAAATGTGAGATAGTGGTGGCACATGATCCTACTTCATATAAAGCGTGAAATTGTTCAGTAGTGGTAGAAAAATGATTGAATGGAAAATAAAATATTCAGAGAGGATGTGACCTAATAAATAACTTGAGTTTTGATTGCATTCAGAAAAAAAGGATGCAGCTGGCAGTTCTTACAGTATCATTATTCTTTCCAGAAAATTTGTGTGCTTGACACATTTTGCATACAAGATCTTTACCTTTCTGTAACTGAGGCGTTAAAGGGGAAAAAAAATAATTTTTTTTATGTCTTCCAGTGGTTCTTCTCCATCAGCAACAACACCTTGGTTGTGCCTTGGTTAGAACCTGGAACAGCTTATTGTGTCAGTGCACAGATACATATCACCACACCACTTTTGCACAGTGGGTTCTCCAAAGAATATTGTATTGCTACCTTGAATGGTAAGTGTAAGCTGGCAAGTTACAAAAAGAAGATGCAAGTTAGAAAAAATCATGCTGATTGAGAGTTTTTTATGTATCCATTCTGAGAGTGAAAGCTAGCATTGTTTCTCCCCTCTCTGAGCATTTGTACTGATAAAAAAATCTTTGCCTTTAGTAAAACATAGCTGGGATCTACTGACTGGAAGGTACATCAGTACCGCTGAAGAAAAGGATCTGCATTCTTTGAGTCTTAATGAATGGAGAATATTTTTTCTCCTTGAATGAGGTTTGGGAGTGGCAGACCTGGCTCAGTCTGAAGCTAGCAACAGGAGAACCTGAGGGAGGGGTTGTTGTTTCTTTTTAGAATTTAATTTATAATTTGGATAATGATAAAAATTGGTCCTGTAGTTCAAATGTCATTTTTAAAAAATTTCCTGCAAATTCCTTGTTTATCTAAAATGTTTGCATCCCATATCCAAAAAGCAATGTGGTGAATGCACACATTGCTATCTGAATACATTAAAAAGTTGCTCAGTACAATGAAAACTTCTGTTTTGTTAACAGATAAAACAGCAGATGAGACTATAACAATCATATTTGGATACATTCTGCCTATCATGCTGGCTGTCCTTTTTATTTCAACGACATGCTATTGTGTGCACAGGTATATTCATGTCAGCAAACAGAAACATCCAACAAACCTGGTAAGTGTTCACTGCTGCAGGAGGTCACTGCCAACCTGGGCACTCACAGCAGAGCTGTGCATTTTCCAGGACTCCGAGTCAGCTGGGAGGAAACCATGGCTAGCTGCAAATAAAAGCTCTAGTTCCCATTCAGATCAAGAAAAGAACATCACATTGAGGGTTATTAAATGCAAGAAAAACACCGTAATAACTCAAGTTAGCAACTGTGTTTAAAAAGATGACCAGATCTGAAAAGATGACCAGAGCTATTGAGGATCAGAACAGAGCTGTTCGTTTGGGAAGTGTCATTGCCATAAGCAAGGTCTGAGGTGCACTGAGGCAAGCTCTGTTAGGAAGTCAGCACTCCCTAAATTTATCTAGGAAGAAGCACTGTAGAGATTCAGTGAACAAGTTATTAATTGGTTGAATTCAGAAACAAGAAGGGGAGATAATTAAGCAGTATACAAATCCCATGATGTTTGCTTGGACTGTTACTGGGTATTACCAGATTTTTCCAGTTATTTGTGATTGTGAAGGATTTAGCACATGTGCATCATACAGATAATTTAATCTGGATTTCAAGAATACTTTCAATTACTGCACCCTTTCCTAACACCCAAAGATGTATAAGCACACACATTGTGTGATTTAGAAATCCCAAATACGCTTTCTGTGTAAAAATGTTTGCAGGTTTCTTAGAGCTGCAAAGTTTGTTAATTTTTTAGAAAGAACACATAAAGTCTTAGAAATTTTCCTGGTTTCCAGCTCATGAGCCCAGCAGAGCTTTCTCACGGCTATCTCTAAACAAGTTGCTCAACCATAAACATGCAATTACAATAATGAATAGCACTTGGATGTTATTTCAATCTGCATGACACCATGGGATGGGAGGTATAAGGAGGTTGGTTTCAACATGTTGATCTTTCTGAGGAAATCTAGAGCAGCACAGAGGTGATAGGAGAAATGTTCACAGAGGGACTGTGATTTCAGAAGGGTTCAGAAGAAGCAGAGCAGCTACTGCTACAGTGTGTTCAGATGTGCACGGAGACACCTCCTGCACTTGTCGAGGCACTAGTTTTATCACAGAACTGTGGAATCATGGAGTACTTTGGGTTGGAAGGGACCTTCAAAGATCATCTAGTTCAACTACCCTGCCATGGGCAGGGACATCTGTCACTAGATCAGCTTGCTCAAAGCCCCATCCAACCTGTCTTTGAACACTTGCAATGAAGGGGGCATCCACAACTTCTCTGGGAAACCTGTTCCAGTGTTTCACCACCTTCATAGCGAAGAATTTCATCCTTATATCCAGTCTAAATCTACCCTCTTTCAGTTTAAAACCATTGCTTCTTGTCAGTACAGGCCCTGGACGAAGTCTTTCAACATCTTTCTTATTCTTTATTCTTTATCCTGGGACACAGGGCATAGCAGGGGGAGATAGCTTGGTCTCCCTTGGAGAGCTATCAGGACAGAGTTCTTTATAGTCCAAGAACGTAAAGGGCTACTTAGTGAAAAATTCCCACTGAATAGCAGACTAAACTCCAGCTCCAGGAGTTTTTTCTCTAATAAATGTATAATTAGTATGTTGGGGGGGTTTTTTAATGTCCATTGCACTTTTTTATGACCACCTTGCAGCTTCAATTTTATTTCTTCATCTCTGGATTCAGTTGATGTCAAGGTAAACAAATGAATATAGACCTGGTATTTTAATGATGCTCTCTGGCTTTCCTAACCCACAGACTATTCCACCTGGGCACCCCATGTGGTTGCGGGAGGTGAAATAAGCAGTTTGTTTTGGTCCAGCACTTCTGACCTGGGGGAGCTTTCACACCACCTGGTACATCGATTAGTGGTCTTAGTCTTCCATTCGAGTCTGAAAGCACTGAAGTGTAGCTTCTGGTTATTGTTTTTCTATTGCACTTTCCTTTAGTGACTGCTCATACAGTATTTATTCCTGTTAGAAATATTACTCATTTTAGAAAGATTCCTGTTGTTTAACTAGATGATTTATCACAGAGTCACAAAAGCCGTCTTCTCTGTAAGCTATACCTTAACATGATACCTGCCTCTGCGCTTGTGGGATGTGGTTTGGCTGCGCTTCCTCTTCACTGGTTAAAAAGAGTGGAACAGATTCTGTAATCTGTGACCCAAGGACAACTCTGATGTTTTCTCCAAAGTCACTTGAGTTTATGCTGGTGGAAACAAAACCAGAGTTTGACAGAATTGTTCTAACCATTATTTTGACATGGGGAAGATGAGAAAAGGGATATTAGAGCTGGTCATAGTATAGTTTTACTTCAGATAGAATAAAAAAAGTGGAGCGTGTTAACACTCCTGGAGGTTTACATGATGAACTTCCTTCTTCCCTAAATTGAAATAACCTCCTAATAAGGTCTAGCCTAGCCTTATATTTTAAAACTATGTGACAGTATAAGAAGCAACACGATGGTATTTTTATTATACTTCACCCAAATCAAAATATTTTTGGCTTTACAGGTATGGCACTACACTGACAAATGCAAGGAAAGTGTTTTCATACCATGTGATAAAATAGTGGTCAACCTTATCACTGTTAACATGGATGAATACAAGCCATCTCAGGAATCCAGTCATCTCTCAGAGAGGAAAAGTCCTCGTTATTACACTGTTTACAATGGCAGCAAAGGGACCGATTTGCCTTCAAAAGAAGTGCTGGAAACAAAACACTTGCTTGATATTTCACATGAAGAGATTTCACTTGAAGAGGATATTTTAGTGGAAGGGGACCAAACCAGGAAATGGCCATCTTACAGCCAGCCTAGAACAAAGAATACTTTGAGACAGAAAAATGCAGGGACTGTAGAGTATGAACATGATGTAAGGGCTGAAGACTTCAGTCCCCGTCAGAAACTAGAAGAGAAGACTTCTGCCTCCAGGAGACTACTAGATGAGCCACAGATTGATTTGGAGGACTTGGTTAATATGAAAACAGGACAGCCATACTGCCCCCAACTAGAGGTGAGGGTAGCAGACCCTTGTTTGGGACAGAAAATAGAGGAACTTAATTGGAAGATGGTTGACGCAGCAGATGAATTGCCGAGTGAGACCCATATCAACTTGGTGGACTTGGATACTGAAAAATCTGGGCAGACATCCTATCCTCAGCTGGAAAAAATAGCACAGGGCCTCACAGAGAAAGAAGGTGAACAGACCATATTAGTAGATTGGGATCCTCACACTGGAAGACTGTATATTCCTACCTTGTCCAGTGTTGAAAATCAGGTATGTGAAGGAGTATTCAAGTGTGATGATCCTGATAAAGAGGGAATTTTGTCCGGACTGTATGAGAAGGAGGTATCTTATGAATCATCAGAGGACCAAGAAGTGTATCTCCTGCAATTCAAGGAACAGTGGGGACTGCATGTAGAAATGTAACATTTAACAGTAATTTTCTAAAATATTCTAAAAAGCAAAATCTTGTTTACTTTGCCAAAGAGAGTGATGGACTCAGTGGAGCAAACACATCTTAATGTACCGAAGTTTTCGGAACCATCACAGTTGAACAACTTATTCATGATATGTTATTTATACCAGTTTCCAGACATGATATAAGTGATTTTGACTTCCATCATAAACATTTCAGGTAAAGCATGATGGTTATGAGATTATCTTATTTTTCAAAAAATATATATTTTTACACAGGATGCTGTTAGGATTTTCACATTGTAATTCCTACCAAAACAAATGATCAGCATTTGAAAGCAGTTATTTTTAGCAAATAAAAAGCAACAATATGACATTTTGCTGGGCTATTTAATGTATCTTGACACAATGAAGTCTTTTCTAGATCTCACTCCTGCTACTTGTAATGGTTTGAGCTGGCTTTTGTGGAAATTAAGGGCATTCCAGTGTATATTTTGTTTCGGTTTTGTAAATATTCTTCTACTTAAGTTCTTACTTCTCTTGAAAGACTTGCCTGAGGTGCGAGGTCCCTTCCATACAGTGCTGCGCAGATATGCAACCAGCAACAATTCTTTTAGCAGGTGTGCCTACAAGCTCAACAGACATAAGGGAGAAGAAAGCAAGCATTAGTCGTCATGTTTTAAACTGGGGGAAAATGTGGCACAAAGGGATTCAGTGAAACACCTGTAATCTTACTGGACAGACCATATTCTCACTCAGCCTTAGGCACTCGCACTACGGCATCTGTATGACTCATGTCCTGCAAGTGTCCATTCCTCTCCAATGACTTTAGTGATGATTTGTTTGCTTTTGAAGAGGAGAAGCGAAAAAGAAAAAGAAAAACTTTTCTATGGTATGTAAAACTTGTACCCTTCACACTAGGTACATGGTTCAGTGTGTTTTTGAAGGAAGACCTTTATCAATATCTTTTCTCTCAGGTAATGCTTTTGTTGCATTACCTTGGTATTTTCTGTGACCATTCATCCTCTGAAATATTTCACTTGTAGTCATAGACTTTAAAACCAGAAATGACAGTAAAATATTTCATGCTGATGACTCCTTATCTGATGTAAAACATGTCCTCAACTGTTTTTGTAATAGATCATGTAGCAATGTTATACCTAAATACTTAATATTGTGCATTGGGAGGTTCACAGAGGAGGGTTATAGCTCAGTGTGAAAGAAAGTAATTGGAGAGGGTCACCTGAACAGATGTGAAAAGGGCAGAATTTCTACCATTATAGACCAGCCTCATTTAAGCCACCCAGTATTTCGTAAAGTTTTCTTAACTAATTTCTTTGCACATAGTCTCTTAATTGTGTTTTACAATGTGAGGGCTCTAACCCATTGGTAGGAAATAATTATTTACTTTTTTTCTGTAGTCCGTTGAATTTTGTCCAGTTACTGCTGCCCTAAGATCTATTGCTTGTATTTAGTGTCTACCTTCCATACAGAAGGATGAGGATGCTCCAGCTTCCTCACTAGTTTGGTCCACCTGCCAACCAACCTTTCTTGAAGAGGAAGGTATCCTTATGTTTGGTTTGTATTTCCTCTGGCCTTATTTGCCAGCTGCTGGTGTGTGCTGCATAAACAAGCCTTGCCCCAACAGTTACTCCATGCAAGGACACTTATATACGTATTATAGTGAAGTAATTGCTGATGAAAATTTGAAAACTTCGTAACTAAACCATAGAATCTCACTTCATTTGGGTCTCTGGTCGTTGTAATCTCCTTTCTCTGCATCTTATGCTTTTTTTTTTTTTTACTTTTCAGTTACAATTAAGTTGTATAGTGTGTATTTCCTCTCTTGTACTTGAAAAGGCATCACCTTTCTAGTTAACATTACATGTGATCATAGCACAGATACTGAGATTCTTGCAATCACAGATGCATTTTCATGATAAATTTATACTTTGAAATAGTAGTTAATTTTTGGACCAAAATATTTATAATAGAAGTTTGCAACACTTTTATTGTTGCTTCCTTTTGATCTGAATTTTCATTAAATTCAGAACTGATACTAGATTATCCAAACAGTCCGTCGTATTTATGAGATATACTTTCAAAGTGTTCTCAGGATAATCACAGTAAAAAGGCTAAGGGGGAGAAAAAGTAAATGAAGCTAAGAACTTTCTTTTATGTGCAAAAGAATTTTTCAGGTTAGCTAGTCAAGTTCTGGAACTGATGAGGCAGAAAAAATTGTGCCGATTTCCATCCAGTAAATTGTTGATGGCTTGTTTAATATCCTCAAAGTTGCTCCAATTTTGCCTTAAAATCTTCTAATTATATGAAACAAATGAAACTGATTAGACATGGTACCTTCAGCAAGCCAAACAGTCAGCAAGGAGCAAAATACTTCCATGCAAAATTGTAATTCTACCTACAAGATTTCAGACAAGAGGCAACTAACTATTAATTGCATGGAAGATCCAAGCAATAAGAGAGCCAACATGTTCCTAGTCTTTATTACACTTTACTAAACTTTGGTTAGCCACATCTAATAGAATGAAGAATCAGCCAAAAGCAAGGTCACATTATCTAGAAGCAAAGACTATACTCAAACATAAGGCTACTTGCAGCCTTAAAATCAATTATTTTGAAAACTATGTGAGAGATTAATAGGACTAAGTAGCAGTATGTTGAGGACAAAATAATGTATATTTCTTGACTACAATGGCAATGAAAATAGAATTTCACCTGTGTCCACAGGGCTGATGTGACCACTACTGGAAAAACTGCAACCAATATACAAATTAAGCCAAGCCATAAAGATAGAAAGCAAATAGTATAAAAGGCTAAAGCAGCGCTCTTTTGAGCTTGAAAAACAGGAAGTCTAGCTATCAAAATGAGATCTAATGGTGATGAAAGTGATAGCTAGATGTGGGCACACACAGTTTTGGAAAAGGAACTATAACTGGTAAATGTGGTTTTGCTGCCTACAACTTGGAGAGAGTGATAGGGTTCTTGAAGGAGAGACTGAAACAGACAACTGAGTGCAGAATACCTGTGGTCTGACTTACAGCAGCCCTGGAAAAACTACTGTACAGTGAGAAAATCGGATGGAAAAGTCCAAATATGGCAGGCAAAAATGCAGTATGAGCTGTGTGCCTGGCATGACAAGGACCGCAGACGGAGTGCCCGCCCAGGGCGTGAAGTTAGCCAGGCGAGAAATACATGATGACTGCCTAATGTATGACACAGGATAGCTGGTAATGTGAAGCATAGGAAAATAATCAAATTGTTAGAAGGAAAACCAAATTGCACAGCCACTGGATGCAAGCAGCTGGATTGCCTGGACTTCACGGGGCTCTCTGATCACCTCACCAGAGGATCACTAAAGGAGCATGGGTGGCTGGACAAGGCTGAGGTGAGGGTGTTTTCTGCAAAAGTAGGATCAGAAACAGTTCTTGGAGTGGTCCGCTGTGGGTACAGGGTAAGTGGGTGCATTTTGGACATGCCAGCAGTGCATTAGCATCTGTGGTGGTCCAGTAATTTGCAACACACCAGTAATGCAACGGTTAGAAGGAGACGTGGGCTTTGGAAAGAGTAGCTAACACTGTTGATCGGATAGCACAGATTTTCCTATGGATATTAAGGTAGGTCCAGCAAGATCTCTGAGGAACATTCTCAGGGTCTAGAAAATACACAATATGAAAACATCCTGAGCAAGGAAATACTTTGAATTATATTATTAATAAAAAACTGCACAGAAACATGCTCAATTTCTACTGATTTAAAATTAAATTTTGAGTTAAGCTTATGTTTTAGCACTTCACTAAAGAGCAATGAATTCCTGAATCTGGGACTGACAAAAATCTATCAAAGTTTACCAGAAGAGAATTAAGTCATGTCTTCTCTAAGGTCTAACCTACAAATACAGGCTTAACCAGACAAAGTGATTGGAATGTGAAGCAAGCAAAACTTAAAATAGAATGGCAGTGTGGTTAGAACATTTTAAAATGAGGACAATTGACTGTTTACTGGAAAATTCTCCAATGCCTGTATGTCTTTCAAACAAGCATGTCTTTCTCCAACAATAATGCTAACAGATGGGTGACATTTCTTGCCTGGAATATGCTGAATGGTATAATGATGCTCATACGCTGTCAAGTCTTAAAACTGATTAATCCTTTTTCCCCCCTTTAAATAAGAAATGTTGGCTCATCTATAGAGTGGATTTAAAAAAGTTATTCCAAGCACCATATTTTTAAATAACTGTAGTTTGTATGCCTGACGTGATTCATTCTTGCAAAGTCAAAGATTTAAACCTGTTCAGCAATCTCCCATTGTCCATTCAAAACACCAGTGTTCTCCATAAAAGGAAGACACAGCAACAAGTCAAGATTTTTCCATTTTGGTTTTGCATATAGGCTTCAAGCTTCATCAGCCCAGGATCACATAGCAGTAAGTGTAGGAAGTCATTTTTGTGGTTAGCGTCACCTAGAAACCATAAAGATTTTTGGTAATGTGTATTGGCAGTAACACTAAACCAGTCTCCTTAATTTCTCACTGTCTTTTCCCTTTCTAGTACAAAAAAAAAAAAAAAAAAGAGAACAAAAAGTACAGACATCCATTTTTTTAAAACCTCCAGAATCAGTGTAGCTGAGACAGATTTTCCTGGACTGTTAGGTTTTAAGAAGAGGACTTGTTCCTTAGCACCACATAGCTATGAAAACCCTCGCTCACTGAGAGAAGACACGCATTCCAGTAGCACTTCTGCAGCTCTCACCTTTTGCATCCATTCTGCTGGAGGCACAATATCCTGCATTACAGCAATGCTTTTCAATCACACTGTTACTGCTCTGAATGCATGTTGCTTGCCACTGCTCTTTACAACACTGTAAGGCCTCTGCAGGCTGAGAAACCTGCAGAAAGGGAACAGTCTTAATTCTGTATCACTTGCGAGATAGCCTCCTAGATCTCACTCTGCCTTACTTGTTACTTTGTCAAAGTTACAAGGAGTTACACATCCAAGTAGAAAGCTAGTCACTGCTCCTCATCTCTGACAGCAGCTTCAGCAAATGCTGTCTGCCAGCATCCGAAATTGCCGCAGTGGCTCCCATAGTGCCAGAAACCATTCTCATTTCACAGAAACTTGCCCAGGACTGGCTTTAGCAGCAGCAGTCTGTGCTGTAAACATGCATTGTCAGCTCTGCCTCCAAAAACTGGCATTAAGAAGCAACGTCTTCCAGCTGTCCAAAGTAAGTCGGCATACTGACAGCAGCATGGCCCAGCATCAAGGCAGAAAATTGCTTTGGATTTCTAAATTTTCAATGATCATATCATTGCAGGCAGTTACGAGTGGAGGAAAGTGTTCAGCAGAACCCTGTACTGAAATCAGCAGGAACTCTAAAAAAATACCCAGACACCTTCAGTGTGACAGAAATTGAAAGATTTAAGCATTTTTGATTGTTATGGATTAGAAAAGTTAGCACTTCAGTGCATCATTTGTGTATTTTATTTTTGGCCTTGATTTTTATTTCTGTTCATATTTCAGGCCCTCCACTAAGTTGGGTGGGAGTGTTGATCTGCTCGAGGGTAGGGAGGCTCTGCAGAGAGATCTGGACAGGCTGGAGCGATGGGCTAAGGCCAACTGTAGGAGTTTCAATAAGGCCAAATGCCGGGTGCTGCACTTGGGCCACAACAACCCCCAGCAGCGCTACAGGCTTGGGGAGGAGTGGCTGGAGAGCTGCCAGTCAGAGAGGGACCTGGGGGTGTTGATTGACAGCCGGCTGAACATGAGCCAGCAGTGTGCCCAGGTGGCCAAGAAGGCCAATGGCATCCTGGCTTGTATCAGAAATAGTGTGGCCAGCAGGGACAGGGAAGTGATCTTGCCCCTGTACTCGGCACTGGTGAGGCTGCACCTCGATTACTGTGTTCAGTTTTGGGCCCCTCACTACAAAAAGGACATTGAATTACTCGAGCGTGTCCAGAGAAGGGCAACGAAGCTGGTGAAGGGTCTGGAGCACATGTCGTATGAGGAGCGGCTGAGGGAACTGGGGTTGTTTAGTCTGGAGGAGACTGAGGGGAGACCTCATCGCCCTCTACAACTACCTGAAAGGAGGTTGCAGAGAACTGGGGATGAGTCTCTTCAACCAAGTAATGAGTGATAGGACAAGAGGTAATTGTGGGAAAGAAGCAGCACGAGGGAAGGTTTAGACTGGATATTAGGAAGCATTTCTTTACAGAACGGGTTGTTAGGCATTGGAATGAGCTGCCCAGGGCAGTGGTGGAGTCCCCATCCCTGGAGGTGTTTAAGAGTCGTGTTGACATAGCACTGAGGGGTATGGTGGAGTTGAGAACTGTCAATGTTCTGTTAATGATTGGATTAGGTGAACTTCAAGGTCTTTTCCAACCTAGATGATTCTGTGATCCTGTGATTTTATAGTCATTAAATACAAATGCTATTCCCATTTTACAGACAGGGAAACTGATACATGGCAAGGCTAAAATGGTTTGAAAACCATCATACAGTAAGTGTGAGGTGCAGGGCAGGAGAGGACAAAACACACATCCCCCCCTTCCCCAGTGCCATGCATTAACCACTAAGGTCACAGTTCCCCTCACCAGTATGTCACCATAGTGCAGGTTACTCTGAGCTGTTGGAAGTATAAGGGCTATACACATACAGTTTGGTTTGAATTTAAAAAGTGAAATTTTAAGGTGAAAATTTAGTATGTGAACCTGATGCAGAGTCCAGAGATGACCAACAAGAAGATCAGAGGTCTGATAAACCTGACCCCCAGGGTAAAGTCAGCCAAACTGATTTAGGAAAACTACTCTGGTGAAGGCAAGATAACAAGCCATGCCATGCAGCCATCTTAATGTGGCATTAATCTCTGCTGTGCTGAGTGGGGTGAGTTCCCCATTGTCCCCATGCTGGCCCATTCTGTCCCACCACCTCATTCATGCACGCATCAATGGTGGTTTACTGCACATGGTTTGTTTGCTTGTTATTTTGTAGCACTGCTTTCTTCCAAGTAGACCAGTGGAGTAGTCTAAATCTACCCTCTTTTAGTTTAAAACCATTAACCCTTGTCCTATCACAATGGGCCCTGCTAAAAAGTTTGTCCTCATCTTTCTTATAAGTCTCCTTTAAGTATTGAAAGGCCACAATAAGGTCTCCCCAGAGCCTTCTTTTCTCCAGGCTGAACAACCCCAACTGTCTCAGCCTTTCTTCATAGGACAGGTGTTCCATCCCTCTGATCATTTTTGTGGCCCTCCTCTGGACCTGCTTCAACAGGTCCATGTCTTTCCTGTGCTGAGGACTCCAAAGCTGGATGCAGTACTCCAAGTGGGGTCTCACAAGAGCAGAGTAGAGGGGGAGAATCACCTTCCTCAACCTGCTGGCCACACTTCTTTTGATGCAGCCCAGGATACAGTTGGCTTTCTGGGCTGCGAGCACACATTGCTGGGTCATGTCCAGCTTTTCATCCACCAGTACCCCCAAGCCCTTCTTGGCTGAGCTGCTCTCAATTCCTTCATCCCCCAGCCTGTATTGATACCAGGGGTTGCCCCAACCCACGTGCAGGACCTTGCACTTGGCCTTGTTGAACTTCAGGAGGTTCACTTGGGCCCACTTCCTGAGCTTGTCCAGGTCCCTCTGAGTGGCATCCTGTCCCTCAGGTATGTCAATGGCACCACTCAGCTTGGTGTCATCTGCAAACTTGCTGAAGGTGCACTTGATACCACTGTCTATGTCATTGATGAAGATATTAAACAGTACTGATCCCAGTACAGACCCCTGAGGGACACCACTTGTCACCAGTCTCCATCTGGACATTGAGCTGTTGACCACTAACCCCTGGATGTGACCATCCAACTAATTCCTCATCCACCGAACAGTCCATCCATCAAATCCATATCTCTCCAATTTAAAGAGAAGGATGTTGTGGGGGATCATGTCAAAGGCTTTACGGAAGTCCAGATAGACAACATCTGTAGCTCTTCCCTTGCCCACTGATGTAGTCACTCCATCATAGAAGGCCACTAGGTTGGTCAGTCAGGACTTGCCCTTGGTAAAGCCATGCTGGCTGTCTTGAAACACCTCTCTGTCCTCCATGTGCCTTAGCATAGCTTCTAGGAGGATCTGTTCCATGATCTTCCCAGGCACAGAGGTGAGGCTGAGAGGTTGGTAGTTCCCAGGGTCCTCCTTTCTACCCTTTTTAAAATGGGTGCAATATTGCCCTTTTTCCAGTCACAAGGGACTTCACCTGACTGCCATGACTTTTCAACTATCATGGAGAGTGGCTTAGCAACTAGATCAGCCAGTTCCTCAGGACTCTGGGATGCATCTCATCAGGTCCCATAGACTTATGTACGTTCAGGTTCCCCAGGTAGTCACAAACCTGATCTTCTCTTACAGTGGGAGGGACTTTGCTCCCCCAGTCCCTGTCTTTTAGTCCATCCACTCCGAGTAGTGTGGGAGGAGAGGTTGCCAGTGAAGACTGAGACAGAGATGTTGTTTAGTACCTCAGCCTTCTCCTTGTCCATTGTTACCAGTTTGCCAATCTCACTCATCAGGAGGGGTATGCTTCCTTTGATCTTTGTTTTTTGGCCGACATACCTATAGAAGCCCTTCTTATTATTCTTTGCATCCTTTGCCAAGTCAGCTCCAGCTGCACCTTGGCGTTCCTGACCCCATCCTGACACAACTGGGCAGCATCCCTATACTCTAGTCAGGGACAGGATAGCTGTCCCTGCTTCCACTGCCTGTGCATTTCCTTCTTTCCTGTTAGTTTGACCAGCAGGTCTCAACTCATCCATGCCCCTCTCCTGCCTTCCTTTCCTGATTTCTTACCCCTGAGTATTGAGAGCTCTTGTGCTCTGTGGAAAGTGTCCTTAAATATCTGCCAGTTTTTCTGGGCCTCACATTTTTAAGCTGTAGCCAAAAAGCAACCTGAGAGTAGGGTAGCAATTATCAATTGGAAAGGGATAGTCAGCAAAATTAATGTTAGGCAGTGCAGTTGGTTGCGGTAAAGATGGTGTGTGTTGCCAAAGAGCAAAGAAAAATAGTGAAAGCTGTTTAAGGGTTGTTTTCTGATCTACTGAGTCAGGAATTGAGTCATGATGGAGATTAGCAGAGAAGCCCTGCGCCTGCCCCAGGGCAATGGCAGGAGCTTTCTACCCTCTTATTTTTGTCAGGAACTTGTTGCCACCTGAAGATAGGAGTGCCTACATCCCAGCGCTGACCTACCAGGATTCTCAGCATGCAGTAATGATAGCATTTGGCAAAGGGCTCCAAATTAATTATAGCTACAAGTTTAGCCTCTGTCTGAAGCTGGTGCTCAAACTGTTTTTGTATGGATTACAAGCAGAGATACTTCTAGGGAACAACAGGGGTAGTGATAGGAAATCTGCCTCTTGCTTCTTTCTCTCAGTCTCCTGCTTGCTAAGGGACTTCACTGCAACTGCTGAGATTGCTGAAGCAATGTCACCTGCAGCAATGTCACCTGCTCTGTTGAGCCTCTGGAACCAGCTGGTCTGTATGCTCCTCTACTGCTAAGGAAACAGAGGTTTGTCAGCAAACCGATCCCATGGCTTTTAAAACATGAATGTGAGCATGAAACTAAAAAAACCCTCCAAACATTCTGCTGTATTAATCTATTGATGGTTAGTCCACAATACCTTTGGTGCACCTTACACGACTAGTTAAACATTAATTTAGTTCCATTTGTGTCCTTTCTGTATTTGCAACATCCTTAATTTCTCATTGCCATCACAAATATTTCATCACAATCTTTTGGGACAATTGCACTTCTAGTTTATCAAAAATACAGGTGTCAAAACAACCCAGCCTTGCAGCCCTTGTTAAAACAGCCCCAGGTCTCTGTAAACACATTCCAGTAACAACACACTGAGGTGTGGAAAGACTATCACCTTTTATCCAATTAGTAAACACAATTGATTTGTGTGACAAAAAGAAAAGACTCTTACTTTCATTATGCCAACTATTAAATTTCTCATAAATGGATCTCTCAGGAGGGACCAGTTCTACCCCACTTACATCATTATCTTTAATAGAAACTTATCCATAATCAACACAAGTTGGATCTAAGCATGCTTCTCAAAACCTTTCATTTTTCAAAATGCAGAGTATACTCATGGAGTAAATACTCCTATTTTCCAAGACTGTATCAATATAATTAATTAAAAAAAAGCTGACCCAAGATTAAGTGACACAGAGCAGCCAACCCACAACCTCCCTCTAGAGCAGAATAGCTGTGCAACATTATGTTGCAGCTGGCCCTAGGTCTGAATACTATATGCTTTATTTTTTACATTCTTCTGGCAGTGGTACATTATTATAGCAGTAGATGTTTCACCCTGTTCTCAACACCCATGAAAAATGAGAGAGAGAGAGAGAGAGAGAGAGAAATTCATTGCTTCTGCCAGGGCTGAAGACTCTGAAAAGCAGCGTGGTCAGCACCTGACATCCTCAGTGATTGCATTGAGCACTGGACACTCCTGCCAAGGACTGAAACATTTGGAAGAGAAACTCCACCTTCCCCCATGAAAGGGAGCTCAGACCTACGTTTGATGGATGATGCAATGAAGATAGAAAATGGGAGCTGAAGATTTTATTCTGAATGCCTGGAGCACTCTCTAACACCAGGTAATTTCCTGGCATTTCTGTGGCATTCAGCAATGCGGCATCTACTATTACTAGGTGTCTTCTTAATGCCTGTGATTGTTTTGAAGTCTGTCCTGTAAAAGCAAAACCATCCCACCTATCATCTGTAGTTTGTGCAGTGATCAGGTCATGTTACTACTGGCTCCCTTAAAAATTAGCATTTTAAGTGCCTGACAGAGATGAAACATGCGTCTTCAAGGCTCCTGACTGATCCAAAGCCAAATATTCCAGTAAATGGCAATAATCAAAATCCATTAAGTGGATGGACCAGTTGTGGCTTGTTTTCCCCAGCTTTTTACTGTTATGTTTTTCATTAGTAAGAAGACAGATCTGTTCCTTGTAACTTAGTTAGCATTTATCAGAAAGCTATCTGCTACTGTGAGCCCATCAGAGTTCCCGGGAAATACATATAGAGACCAAAACAAGCAACCTCACTGAGACTAGGTTTGTAAAATTGCTTATCTTCTAACTTCACCATGACACAGGGCAGATGGCTAGATTTCTTTCAGTCTGATTTGATTACTACTTGTTTTTGTCTCTTCTGCAAGAGAGCACATGAGACTCCACACTGAGTTTGCTGGAAAGGACCACGTCTCACCAAGGTAATCTTGTTACTCCACAATCCAGTGCCCTATCCAGTGCTCCTAGTAGTAAAAAAACCCATGAAAAGCCAGCACACACAGTTGAAATTCAGTTAAAGTAAGCACCTGAACTATGTAGTCTGAATTTTATCTATTAAAAATAGAAATCTCATAGCAACAAACACAGTAGAAATACCAACATAGACAAGTAGCTTCAGTTAGGGATGGAAAACTGTTAGCAGTTCAAATCCAGGACAGGGATTTAGTATTTAATCCTCAGGCTTGCAACACATTTCACTAGGACTTCAGGCAAAACAAATTATTTCTTCCTGTTTTCTATTTCTGCCTCTATTACTCCGTGTTTATTATTTAGAAAGCTTCCCAAACCTCTCTCAGCTTTGGTCTGTCTACTGCAAAAGATGCAGGGACTCAGTTTCTGCCTCAGGCAGTTTTCATTCAGCTGGAGCAGAACTGAAGGAAACCAGAGCATTTTGGCTGCTAAGACACATTGCAACTTCTTATAACAAGCACCAGGAGCTGCAGGGGAAATCCTTTGATTCATTCTCTAAACCATGAAGGCTGCTTGGCAGAAATGTGTCACACTACTGAGCAGGGAGGCCAGGGCAGCTCCTAGGAGCCTGGCTCCAGGTCCATGAACACCTCAAGACGAGGAGATGTCCCTACTTTTCCAAAGCCTTTGCTTACTCAGGAGGAGGGATGGTGTCCAGGCCTTTTGCACATTAGAGAAATCAAGGATGTTTGAGTGTTCCCACGTGGTGGGAAGCCCGCCCAGGGAAGTTGCCCACTGAATAAAAACCTCTTTACAAACAGAATAGGAAGTTAAAATCACAAAATGAATGGACTAAATGGATAGACTAAATCTGCTGCAGCTTTTTGACATTTTAATGCTGTTGCTAGAAGTGCAGGAGGAAGTAGACACCCGTCAGTCACAGAGTTTCAAGGAGAGCAGATGACTGAAAATTTGGTCCAACTGACTTATGGTGAACCCCACTGTTAACTTTCTTTTTTCTCAGCTACTTCATTTCTGTATTATTTGTCCAGGTTGTAAGAGCTTTGGAGCACAGTTCAGACCCAGCTCATCAACTCTGCATCTTTTCAGTAATGTAAGAAGGACAAACAATGGCAGAATTTTCTCAGCTTAGGAGCAGCAGCCTGAGTGTGAACCTTCTGGTGTGTACTGAACACGTCAACAGAGCCAAAAACTTGCAGTGGGTGAAATCCACATGCTATTTCGATATCTAAAAATGTAAATCAAGTGGATGTCTCCCAGATGATATACAATATACAGTAATGTTAGAAGGCTAAACCAGACAGGCTGCTCTGAAGGAGCATGGGTGTGATTGATACATAACTGAGGCTACTGCATAAACCTGGAGCAGTCTTGGCTCTGTAACTTACCACAAAGGAGTGCACACACTGCCCAGACTCACTTTCAGCAGTACATATGTATTCATTTCCAAATGAGACCCCTTTGTGAAGGCTGTCTCATGATTTTGCATATAATATCAAGGCCTGCTTATAATCTTGTCGATTTCCATTCACCAAAATTAGTGGCTCTGGCTAAAAAGTTTTAGCTGGTTCAACTAGCTGGGTAGTTTTATCTATGAGGCATCCAACATTGCCAGTTCATCCAGCTGTTCATCCAGAAGTTCATCCATCTGCAAGCAGGACAGCAGGAACTGGAGACTGAAGACGCACATTCATATTCAGAGAGGAGAGTCATCTTTTGGCCTGTGGGGGGCAAGTGTACAAGCACTTGCTGGTTCAGCCGCAGTACTGAGCTGGGGCCTCTGGTCCCACTGCCCCATGCAGAACAAGGGCGGTCTTGGATCTCAAGGGAAGTGAAGGTAAAGGAAAGATTTGTTTCTCAACTGCTTTGTGTTTCAGTATTTCCAAAGCAGTAAGCCAAGCAGCCAAGACATGCTCTGTGTCATTTTCCTGAATACATTTGTTTCTATGTGTTTTTTCCTTTTTATTTTTTCCTCTGTGTAATCTGAGGGTTTGTGCTAGTGAGACTCAGTTGTGGGTTAACCCCAGTCGGCAGCTCAGCCCCACCCAGTGGTATGCTCAGCATCTCCCCAGTGGGATGGGAGGAGTATCGGAAGGGTGAAAGTGAGAAAACTTGTAAGGCAAGATAAAGACTGTTTAATAGGGAAAGCAAAGTTGTGCATGCAAACAAAGCAAAATAAGGAATTCACTTACCATCAGCAAGCAGGTGCTCAGCCATCTCCAGGAAAGCAGGGCTACATCACACATAATGGTTACTTGGGAAGACAGACGGCATAATCATGAATGTTTCCCCTTCCTCCTCCTTTCCCTGAGGTTTTATGGCTGAGCACGATGTCGTAGGGTATTGGATATCCATTTGGTCAGTTGGGGTCAGCTGTCCTAGCTGTGTCTCCTCCCAGTCTCTTGTGCACCCCCAACCTAATTGCTGGGGGGGCAGCGTGAAACAGAGAAGGCCTTGATGCTGTTCAGCAAGAACTAAAACATCCCTGTGTTATCAACACCGTTTTGGTCACAAACCCAAAATGCCGAACCATACCAGCTCCTATGAAGAAAATTAACCCAATCCCAGCCAAAACCAGTACAGACCAGCTAGAAGCTCTTCCAGGGACAAACACAACACAGCTCAAAGCATGGTTGCACACCCAGGACTGACAGCTCACCTGCTCTACCTGCACCCTTTCTGCAAGACTAGCTAGCCTGGCATCTTGCTACAACAATATTTTTAATGGTCCTAGTCACCAGACATTCATATCTTTAGCACCAGTATCTCTGAAATGCATTTTGCTTTGTATCTATAAATTCAGAAGTAGCAGGACTATGTGTGTGCTTGCAGAACAGGTAACACTAAGGGACTGAAAGAAGGGCTCTTCTGCACACAAGTTTTTATACTTTTACCTATTCTGCCAGTCAGTCTAGTAAAGACTCAGCCACAAACCTTGCTCACAGCATAAATGTAAATCACGTCACCCAGGACTTCTTGAGGAGGTCTTTTTATAAGGAAGTCTGCTAAGTGTGACACAGCACACAGAGAGGTTCTGCAAAGTTTCAGGACTCAGTTATCTCCATATCAACATTTTTATAGCAAAGCCTAAAAACCTCAGCAGAACACACATCTAATAAACACCTGGACTGAAACACCTTCAAGACTTGGCATACATGACCACACAAACTCCTTGAGAACCTTTTACCCTCTCCTTTTTGGTCCCTAGGTGAGAAGCTGCCTTCAGGCTTGTTAGCACGTTCCCCCCACACATATGCAAGGGAAGTTTTAAACCAGCACAACTGGCAGCCGGACTTGCCTGGCTAAACCCACAAGTAAATAAACTGCCCTTGGGATCCACACCCTTGCAAGCCAGGCTGTTAACAAGCTTTTAGGTGGGGTAACAGCTTTTTCTATTGCAGTATTTGGTGCATGCCCATTATTTTGAAGTGTGTTAGTGTGCTGAAACCCATTGGGCTCCTGGAGCCTGTTTGTCCCCTCCATGCCTCATCTGTGACACTCAAAAATGCCTGTTGGGTGGCTCGCATGATCCCGCACTTGCAGAAGTCCTGCAGACGGGTGGGAAATGATCAGGAGTTTCCTTTGTATTTTTTTTAAAGATGCCTACAAAAGTTGCAGTGTATTTTCTGCTTAAGTGCTTGGTGCTTATTTGGAGAATGCTCTCCTTGATCAACTTTTGAAAAGTTATGGTGATATTTTATAGAATCATAGAATAGCAGGTTGGGAGGGACCTCAAAGAGCAAAAGTTTCAGTATATTTTCTGCTTAAGTACTTGGTGCCTAATTGGAGAATGTTATCCTTGATCAAATTTTGAAAATTATGGTGATATTTTATAGAATCAGCAGGCTGGAAGGGACCTCAAGAATCATGTGGTCCAACCTTTCTTGGCAATGTACCCAATTTTTTAGCATGCACCCAAAATTTATTTAAAGTTGGCTTGCTTAGGATGCCCTGGCAGAGACAACCACAGCCTGCAGTGCCTGTCTAAAACGTTCGCCACTGACAAATCTTTGCCCCGAGACAGCCTTTTTCTTTGAATTTAAACCGATTGGTTTCCTTATCCCTTTATGTTCTTAAGACACCGGGATTTTGAAAAAGGCCACTGCGCCCCCAACGTCCCCGGCGCGCAACCCCCAGCGCCCCACAGAGGGCGGTTATTGGCGTGCAGAGACCCCGCCCCGGGCGCTCCCGCCCCGCCCCCAGCCCCGCCTCCAGCACCAACCCCTCAGCCCCGCCCCCAGCCCCTCCCACCCACGCGGGCGCGCGGCGGGGCCCGGCGGCGCCTGACGCCACCTGGCGGTCGCGGCGGGGCCGGTCCCGGCCCTTCTGCAGGGGAACCCATGAAGTGGGGAAACAAAAATTAACCTATTTTCTTCCCCCACCCCCCCCAGCTCCTCAGTTATGTGTTTCTTTGTCTTTCTTGACACTTCAGCACTTTCAAAGTTCTTAAAGGCACGCAATAATGAAACGCACCTGCAACGCGCGAGTGTGTGCGTTCAGGTGCGGCGCAGGATTTACTCTCGCTGCTTTATTCTCCTGCAGTTCTGTTAGCCTCAGTATCACCATCTCTATCCAGTAACAACTTCAGGGGAATGATTTCACACAACACAAGCACAGCTGTATCTGAGGTGAAACACAGCTGTTAGCACACACCTACACCCTAGTTCAGTAAAGAAAGGCAACTACTAGGTCAGGATGAAACTGCAGCTGGGTTACAAAGCAGGTTCTAGCAATTACCTGACCTGGTTTGGGGCTAATCCTCTGGGATTAACATACCTTAAATTCTGGAGCTATCTCTAAAGACTACCTGTAGTTAGGACTTCTGCTTTACACCACCTGAGAGAAACACACATGCTACTTAGGTCTCCCCCTAAACTGATGAAAACAGCGCCAGTATCTGCTCAGAAAGTATAGAGCACAACTCAGCTTTGCTGTGTAACCTCCGAGCGAAATAAAGCAAAGGCTCCCCTTGGCAAGTATTTTAATTGCATGAGTGTGCCTAGGTTTGAAATAGCCTTAGAGGGGTTATTTTTCTCTTTATTCTTCTCAGAGAGAGGAATCTGTGACAAATGTCCTCACATCAGCAGGATTTTGGACAGGGAAGTAGATTAAGTGCAGCTTTTACCAGCCACCATCTCTGCCCTAAATCACACACAATAATCACCAACATGCTGGCTGAAGAGCACACAGAAAGGCAGCTCCCAGAAAGCAACACGTATTGAATCTCTTTTCATCTGCCTGTCTAGAAGCTCCCCACCAGGTTCTTCTCTGTTTTGAGGGTTGTCACTGGCTTCCTTTTTCCAGATAGCAGAGATGTAGCCTGAGATTTTTAATAATTCCATATGCAGTGGGTTCTCACTACTTATTCATTGTTTCTCAGTTTCCTAAGAAACAGAGCAAAACAAAATCCAATAAAGCTCTTAAATGCAGGAACAGACCCCAGAGTGGACCCCAAATTCTGATTTGGTGCCCAGAGTTGCTATTTAAGGAATATGGACAATTAGGTGTCTCACAGGGTGCCAGAGCCATCAGTGTTCAAGGCAGAGAGCCCATCTTAAGTCATCAAGCCAAGTCACCAAACAGGAATGTGCAAGGGGAAATGTCATGCCTTTCTGGGATGTCAGAACCTTGTGCTTGATGTAAAGAAAGGAAGCTCCTACACTCAGTATCCTGAGCCCTGAAAATTAGGTATTCAAAGCAAGAAGGGCTCAGTCTTCTCTTAAGCAGGATCACTAGGTCATAATGGTATCACCAGAGTATTTTGAAAGGTTGGATCATTCACCCAGGGGAGTGGTTCGCAGGATTTAACCTCTTCCTCTGCCCAAGGAGGGATCCAAATCTGTACCAATTTGAACACTCTGCACACCATGAACTTTTGAGGCTATATAGCCATTCCAGGAGGAACACATTCCATCTCTCTTGAAGAACACAAGAGGAAGCAACTGTGTCATTCTTGTTAGCAATGGGAAGTCTCTGCTCTCAGTATTGGTCATCTGTTTTATTCACAAATGTAAAGGCTACCTACTGTGGAAAGCATGGTGACTCCTCTGGACGTCCTGTAGGAGAACACAGCAGCCAGCTCAGAATTTGTGGGGAGACCAGACTTGTCGTTATATATGAGACATTCTCAGAATAGACAAACTGATAAAGCCCTTAGGGAGATTTAGGAAAAAAAAATAAAATAATTTCTGGATCCCCATCAGGCTGAGACATAATTGAAGTATATCTCCTGCCAAGACTCAGATGTTGCCAAATCTGAACCTATCTATCTTTTTGACTATTTAAATACCCTAGTTCTACACACCCTATACCTCCAGCCATTGAAGAAATATTTTCAACAAAGTATTTTATGTCTTGCAACAAAGGAATAGGAACCATAGAAGACAGCAACATTCCACAGCAAAAGTTGTCTCAGGTAAGAGCAGAATTCATAGCAACCATGTAAGAAAAAAACCCATACTATTACAGTTTGAGAGAGTAGAAGGACTTGAACAACCAGGCATAAACTTAGGGATAATCAAGGATGGTAGCAAACCTTTGCTTCAGCTGTTACCAGTGAAGATGATGTACAACATGACAAGTAGGAGAACATACCCAAAATGGCTCAGGGGGGATGAATATGCTAAACTGCAAATTGCTATCCGTGATTTGGAAACGGAGCATTGTAATCACAGAGAGAAAAAATAGGCTAGAAATGAGAACAAATTTTCTCATTATTGGACAGTTAAAGCTCTGAAAGGCCTTTCAATAGCAGCAAAGGGCCCAAACCTGGCCATTTTTAAGAGCTTCGTAAATTAGTGAAAGGGATTATATTAAAGACTGAACCAAAATGACCCAAGATATCCTTAGCAGTTATAGGTTCCTGTTTATAAACCAGGGAACAGAGAGTCAACAAAGTCCCTGAGAGTCTAATCACAATCACCCTCTGTGGGATCAAAAATACTCTTAGAATAGAAAAATTTCAGCCAGATCAAATAATAGAGCAGACAAAGCCAAATTTTGCTTCCAGTTCTTCAGATTTTACATTGGGAATGGGTAAAGTTCCCATTCTTGGCTGTGATGTATAATTGATATGCTTTATGCAAATTCTGGACCATCTCCTTATTTTCTGCATGGTCACATGCAGGCATGAGTCCTCAAAATGAGCAGGAACATTTTGTTACCATTGTACTCAAAAGTGGATGCTGACAGCAATCCTCCATGTCCTGCCACTCCTCCACTGAGGACACCGTAATACCAGGCCATGAGGCTGTGAAGCCAGGGAAGCAGTAATGCCTCCCATGCAGTGAGGGGAAGGATGCCTCTTCTGCAACGAGGGCTTCCCCCTTCTACTAGAGCAATGCTGCAGAAGTGCATTTGAGGCCTGGAAACAGTGTTTACCTTGCACTAGCACTTGGGCATGCAGCCACAGTACAGGCCTCTTAGCTTCTGTGCTGGTCCATCAGAAAAAGCAGATTATGGCGCTTGCATCTTTTTCCTCATGGAGCTGCTAGAAAATGGGGGCTCTGTTCCTGGAAAAACAAGTACCCTGGAAGATAAAGCTGATACTGCCCAGGCTCACTGAACAGTTTCAGATCACTGTAAACAACCTGATCTTACTTTGAATCAATGGCTCAAGATTCACGAATTATCAGAAGGTATGAACACCATAGGTAGAATGAGGATGTGGACCTGGTAGCGATCCTGCAGAGAAAACAATACCAGTAATTCGTATTTTGCTTTGAGTTTGCTTTCTTTTAAAAAATTATTTAAATAAAAGCAATCCCTTTTTCAGATAAACCCAAATAATCAAGAGATCTGTCAAGACTTCTGATTAGTTTTCTCTTTGAAGATAAATAGCGTGCTTTTATGTTCATATGCAGAATCTTCTGCTACATAACTTCAGACCACTGGAGACACTGACAGTCTCTGAAAAACAACCAAAGGGACAGAAGGCCAGCTTTAATAATTTGTAGCTAATACACTGTGCAACATAGACTAGGGAGAATAATTCTACATAGGAAGTCAAAAGTACTGTATTCCTTACAATTTCCCATCTTCAAAGGAAAGAAAGGCTTTGGTGGTATAAAAAAATAATAGTGGTGCTATAGTTATGCCATATTTGCTGCATCCTGTGTGAATTAGTTTCATTCAAGTATGAACTGTGTTGGTGGCTTTCTAATTTACATTATGCCTCTGAACGGTTTTCTATAGCGCCTTTTGAGAAGAACTTGGGGTTTTAGATAAATTGAATATTGTTCTCTCTTTCATGTAGATCATCCGGATCCAGACAATGACTCAGTTTTTTATAGCCCTTTTAAAATTTCATTTTATTTTTAGAGTGCATAACTTTTTTTGATTTGTTGGAGCCTATTCTTTTGCAGAGACACATTGTTCAAGAAATCACAAGTGGCTTCACATAAACACTTAGGATCAGAGACTGGAAAAGCTGTAGAGGCTGTAGGAAAATCTGAGGCTGGAGCACAGCACTGTAATGCGATGCAATGTATCACAGCAAATACCAGATTAAGTGGAAGAGCTACTTGCTGTTCAACACAACATATTTCAAGCCTTTGCCACTCATTACTTTGGGAAGGGATGGGGGGAGCCAGGAGCTGCATTTGCTGCACAACACAGCAGTGAGAGCATGATCCGAAGAAAATAATTTGCTATGCTCGGCTGTGACAGAGCAATGCTGCTGCTTTCCCGGGGAACAGGGCAGCCATCTGCTGCCTCTCACAAAATGCAGGCCATTTCGTGAGGGGTCCAGCTCCAGACTTCAAATTCCCAACCCTCCAGCTCTAATGACAGGGAAATAGTAGCCTGAAGCCTGACCCCACTGAGGGCTTTTTCCTCTCTCATGGACAGCCCCAGACCACATAGGGAGTTCCTGGGGAAGACAAGCTTGGTTTTCCCCATTCTTTTGCAACTTTCTGACAGTCACTACCTCATCACTCTCCATTTACAGCATATGGTGCTCACATCCATTTCCATTTGCTTCTCGAGGCTACATTGTTCCCCATTGTAGAAGCAGTTGTCTGTGACAAGGACAGCAGGTACACTGTCACAGATGCCTGGGTAGCTACTTCTATAGGTCCCATAGCATGCTCTCTGTTATCAGGAATAGTAGATGGCCTAGTTTAAAAAAACAAGAAACAAAAAACCCCACAACATTACGGAGGCACAGAAAGCTCCCTTGCCAGGGCTTTTGGGGCCAGGCATGTGTGTGAGTTGGGCAGCTCAGGAGCAGTGCAGCTGTTCACATGATGCTACACCCATGCAAATCAGTCCAAGTAATCCCATGCTGTCACACAGAGCTACCTCAAATGTCTCTGCACCTGAGGCAATCCGTACCTTAGATAATCTTCCCAGGAACAATATGGAGTTATTGAGAGTAACTCATATACTAATCCCCAGAGCAGACCAACCCAGGAGTGTCACAACCCGTTTTACAGAGGAGGAAGGAGAACTTCAAAGCCCTGCAGAAGGCTTCGGGAATGGCAGTGCCCGGTTGCCTGGTGGAGTCTTCTTCCCCCAAGGAGGGATGCAGGCCTGCAGATGACTGGTGGCAGGGGGGGTGCCAAAGTGTGGAAGTCAGAGACTCATGCTGCCAACCAGGACCTGCTAACACAGGAAATGCTAAACAAGGCAGTGCAGCTGAAGATGTCTGTTGGCAAGGTTTTTCAGTTCTTTTGTTCGCTTGATGCCCATGGTAATTTGTCTAAAGCTTGAAGTTTGCCATTTGGTAATTTTTGCCTAGCTAATGAGGACTAACCTGTGTCCTCTACATGCTGTAACTGCTCTTTCTTTGCTATGTTACCACAGAAATATCATCTTCAAAATGTAGTTAGTAGGGAGTCTCCAAAACACAAGAGATTCATACTACAGATACTTAACAGTGAAATGCATTAAACATCTTTTATCACAGTACAAAAGTCATCAGGATTTTTTCAAATGACCACTCATTATTGGTCTGTTTCGTCCCATTGGAGTAATTTGTGACACTCCTACCACCTAAATAAGAAGTACATAAGAAAATCTGTTTACCACTCACACTCCATTTATCTTCTAAAGTAAGTGAGGCTCATACATGCCCAAGTCTATGTGGTCAGTAACTCAACAGGCAGGAGTATTATTTCTCTGAAGCAAGAAACAGTGTTAAAAAACCCCACACTTTATCTTACTTGGGTTTACAGTCAGAGACAGATTTTTTTTTTCTTCTACTGAAAAGTGAAAAGTGTTGTCAGAGGTAGCAGCAACATTTTCCATCTACAGTATATTTGCTCAGCTCACTGCTACAGAACACCAGACAGTATGATCCCAAGTGACAGCTCAGCTGAGCCTTTCAGTGCAAACAATACACCGTGGGCTCAGAGGACATTTCTATGAAGAGGAGAAGAGCATCTGGGCAGCTGCTCTACAGGAGGACTTGCTGCACCTTCTTTATCTCACTTCTACACCTGTGAGCTCTCTTCATTACTTCACTTTCCTCTCTCTTGATACAAGCTATTATGAATTGTAAGGGTTATTGCATAATGTATTTTACTAATAAGAGGTTACCCACAGGTGGCAACCCATATTAGATGAGGCAATGCTATCTATCTGCCCTGACAGGTTTGTGAACTGTGAGCAATTTTATTATGCACTTGATGCAGTTTTATCTTCCAGTAGCACAGACAATTGCAGAGGATCACTCAACATTTTGATTGCAAAGTCTTTGGGCAGAGACCATCTCTTCTTTAAGCAGAGCCTAACACAATAGGGACCTGATTTTGTCTGTGTCCTCCAGATACTCCTCAGATACAAATTCTAAATATTATCAGACCACAAGATTGAATTATTCTTGAGTCCTTCCACTGCATAAACTTGGTATATTCCACTTGGTATTGTGTCAATTGCCTTACAAAATCAAATCTTTCTGTGTTTACTGCAAAAGCACAAGGAAAAAATAAAAGCTACATGCCCAAGAAGAAACACACACACACACACATGTCCAGGTGTTTACAGAAATACTCCTCAGCTGCTGCCTGTCTCTGAAGTCCATAGTCATTGAATCTTCTGCCACTGGCCAAACACAAAACCATTTCAGTCTGACCACCAACCACCTGCAGCACTTCGGTCCTACTACCGGTTTCCACCTGCTGCGTGTTCCAATCCAACCATTGCCAGTAAGATGCAGACCAGGTCCCCCCATCACCTCGCTCTTTGGTGAGCACTCTAGTAGCATATCTAATTTGGGCAGACATGGAGAGATGAGGAGCTGAACCAGATGAGATCCTTGGCTCCAGGAAAGGGACCAGAATGAAGAGACCCAGTGGGAACAGGTACATACTCAGCTGCTGAAACAGCCTACAGTCTGGCACTAAAGGGCATGGTCTTGGGTGGTCTCTGGTCTCCTTGCTGCAGCAGTTAGAAAATTACCATGGTGACTCTGACTGTTTCAGCTCTCTCCAAGGCACAAGAGACAACTGTTAAACTCTGAGCTGGCTGGCACAGCCAGGTGATGCAGGGTTCAGTTCCCAAGATCGAGCCTTAGGTACAACACATGACTGCCCCAGTCCTGCTTTTTGCAGCCCTGTTGGCTACACAGAGCTCAGGAAATCCTGCATCTCATCTACTCAGCATATACCTCTGGCCCTTGGGAGGGGCTGGTCACCTTAATGTAGGGGTGGAGAGCTCCTCAGGCTGGGGGAAAGAGCAATTAAAATCAGGTTTTGCTATCTGTGACCACATGTCTTTGTATCACTGTTTGTTTTGTGCCTTTGGAAAGTTCAGTCCTGCATGTGTTCAGCTTTTAGTGCCTTAACAGATCTTCTAGCCATGTGAATCAAATTGTCATTGAATCCAGTCATTTCAAATCAGATCAAGTGTTAGTCTTCAAATTAAAATGTTAAATATAAAAATCAATGGAAGCATTTTACTATTGCACTCTTGGGATTATTTTAGAGATGCAGTTACAGATTTCTGTCAGCCATGGTTGACTGCAGAGCCCAGGAGTATCTTTCAATCTGGAGCCGTGCCTCTGCTTACCTTCTGCACACACACAGGGCTGTTGCTCATCTGGATGACATACTCCTGGGCTGAGCACCCATAGTGTAAATTCGATGACTGAGCATTCATCTGCAGCCCATGGCACCTACACATTTTCTGCTACTGGGTCAGCAAACAGGCCTCACCAGCTGGGAAGTTTCTGAAAACAAAGTACTTGTACATTGGTACTGGGCTGTGTGTGTCTTACTGAAGCCCCGTGCTTGAGTCATCAAGTGTAAACTCATCACCAGGGAAAACCAGAGCAGAAGGACAATGAGGATTTTGATTTAGTACAGCCTTAAGCCCTGGCTAGATCAAGGTTCTTCTCTGTTGACATTAGGCCTTCAAAAGTCTGGGCATTGAGACCTACAGAGTACTGGAGGCATCTGGCTCTGGGCTGTACTGTCATTAAAAGTCTTATATGTAAAATTTCCTACAGGGTTTTGCTATTTTAAAACTGTCCTCTGCTGCCACCTGTAAGATCCAGATAGATCCACCATCCAGATCATAATTTTGAGCAACTTTTGAGTATTCTTTATGTCACAAAGTACCCTGAAGCCCTAGCACACCTCTTCCATCCTCCAATGCAAAGAGCTGGTGTCTGCATGGGGTGTGGGAGCAGAAAACAAATAGTGGATACAACAAAGGGGAAGCATGTAAGACCATTACCTCCTAATAGCTGCAAGCCACTGCTCAGTGTTGCACAACAAGTCACCAGTCCAATTCCAGTTAAGTGTTTTGTAGATATGATGGGTGGGAGTACTAAAATGGAGGTTTTGATGACTATTTATTGACACAGCTCCATGTTACGCTTGTGAGGAAGTTGAAGCAGGTACATCATTCACTTACAGGGTATTCTCTTAGGAACATGGTGTAAGCGGGCACTGCCCATTGTAATTAAATACTATATGTCTGTTTGTGATTACTGTGGTGTTTAATAGCTGAGAGGTGGGGGATTCCAGCAGGGCGTACACTTGAAAGCAGTCAGTGCTGGTGAACTTTTTCACTAGAACTCAATGGCCTTTGCAAGGATCTTTCTTTACTTCTAACCATGCTGAGTCACTATTTTGGCACAGCAGAGGATAAAAAACAAGCCAGAGAGTGCAACAAAGAAATTAACAGCAGCTAGGCACGGTTGTTAAAATAAGGATTAAGAGCAGAAGGGAGTAAGTAAATTGCTGAAGGACAGGTTTTCTAAGACCTTTGAAGATGGAGGATATCTTGAGGAAACCTTCACAGGTTTTCTTCCTAGAGAAAGCATTAGAGAAAGGATCAGACCATCCTGGGTCAAAGCTAATGTTCGTCTTCCCTGGTATCCCATCCTCAGTAGCACCATGAGCAGGTGCCCAGGGTGAAAACAGGAGGCCGTGAATGGTACATCCTCTGAATACTCCCCCAGATTCAACATATTCCCATCTCAAGAGACTTCCTGACCTTTGTGTGGTTTCCTGTATTTATTTACTCTCTGTGGACTGAACACAGGTTACTGTGTTCAGTTTTGGTCCCCGCTATACAAAAAAGATGTGGACAGGCTGGAGAGGGTCCAGACGAGGGCCACACAGATGATCAAAGGACCAGGAAGCCTGCATACAAGGAAATGCTGAGAGAATTGGATTTATTCAGCCTTGAGACGAGAAGGCTTGGGGGAGACCTTATCACCATGTTCCAGTATTTAAAGGGTGGTGTCCTGGTTTAGCCAGGATAGGGTTAAGTTTCCCAGCAGTGGGGGAGGAAGCTCTAGCTGGGTTATTCATATATCATGCTGACGTCATGTCCACGCGTGAGAGCGTGGGAAGAATCGGTGATTGCGTGGGGTTGGCGCAGCCGGGTTTTCTCTCACTGCTGTATTGGTAGATATTTTGCTCTGTTCATTGTTATTACTGTTATTCTTATCGTTATTGTTGTTGTTTGTTGTGTTGCTCTTGCACTGCTGTATTAAACCTGTCCTTATCTCAGGTCGGGACTTTGTATTTCACTCCCTTTGTGCGGGAGGGGCAGCGGCCGCGTGGTCTCAGACCCCGGCAGGGGCTAAACCATTACAGGTGGCTACAAAGAAGATGGAGACTCCCTTTTTACAAGCAGTCACATGGAAAAGATGAGGGATAATGGGTACAAGTTACTCCTGGTGAGATTCCAATTAGACACAAGAGGAAAATTTTTCACAATGAGAACAATCAGACAGTGGAATAATCTCTCCAGGGAAGTGGTGGATTCTTCAACATCGGACACTTTTAAGATTCAGCTGGACAGGGTGCTGGGCCATCTTGCCTAGACTGTGCTTTTGACAAGAAAGGTTGGACCAGATGATCCTTGAGGTCCCTTCCAACCTGGTATTCTATGATTCCTTTTCATGTACTTAAATCATAAAGTAAACTTCTGGCTTCCACTACACCCTTTGGCAACAAGTGCACCAGTCTACTGTCTCCTGTGTGAAGGGCATTTTTATTTGTTTTGAACCCAGACCTACAGCACAGTCCTCACATCGTATCCGCTAATTCTACTTGAAAAAAAGCCACAGTGAAAATGATAGTTATACCTGAGGGCTATGAGACCCAAAGAAAACTCAGGGACAAATGTGGACAAGGCCAGTCTGCCCTTGATGGCTCTGAATAGTCATATAACACGGACACAATCACTCTTCACTGCTTGCAGTGTAGATATGGCCAGAAGGGCCAACAGTGCAAGACAGGGCCAAGATTTGACAGTGTGAAATGCAGCAGAACAGTAAAGAATAGAAGAATGTAACTTTTATCTAAACTAAAGATTTACCATTTCAGATCTTAACAGTAAACAATAGAATGTAACTTTTAGCTAAAGTAAAGATTAACCATTTCAGATCTTCGACTAACAGCCATTTTAATTTGAGGTGCTCCTACTTAGAGCAAATTAATTCCAATTAATGCCAATATTAATGCTCTGCCTTTAGTCTGTTAGCTTTCCCATGTCCTATTCTTCACTTTGAAGGTACCAAACCACCAAGTCAAAATTAATTCAACCAATGAACAGTTCTGTACCGCTGGACTTTCTTAGCAGGGATCAGACACATAAAAGAAGAAGACCTTAAAGACAGTTGATGGTTTGCATTACTTAGTGGTTTTAGCCCTTTACTATTTCAAATGGCGTTAACGGCTAATGCAGCCACTCAAAGGACCATTTGGATAGCTGAAGCAAATGCTATTGTACAAAATTGTGCTACCCATGGTCTGCTGAGCTTGCTGGTTGATAATGCAGAACAGCTTTACTGATCTAAGGTCTAACAGGAATCGTAGATTTCTGTAATTATCACAAACATTTCTGAAATTACAGAAATGTGATCATCATCTTCCTCCTGCCAAAGCAGGACAGCTTCTTTCAGCATCATTTTACCCAGGTGTGTTTTATTTATTGTTGATGACCATGCAGGAGTGGTAACATGTAGCTAGACAGTGTGTCAGTTAATATGGAAAGCTGAGTGGTTCAGGGTTAGTTGCAGCTCAGGGTCTAATGCTCACATTACTTCTACCAGTGTCTAACACTGTCCAGGAATTCACAGGGTATATCTAGCACAGCAGAGAAACCTCAGGATGTCTAGGTGTAGCTGCAGTACAAATAGGGAAGCTGAATTTAGTGCATAAACAATTGCTCACTTTAGTAAATATTTAATAAACTAGTTAATTTAAAAGAAAATAAAAATTGGATTTTTTAAAAAAAGTTAGTTTTTCTTTCCTCACCACGCAGCGAAGGTTTCAGTCCCGCAGCCCCATATACTGTTTATTCAGGACCTGCTACAAGGAAGCCTGCAACTGAGATGGGGAGCCTGTTGGATGGAGAAGAAGGACAGTTATCTCCTCAGGTGGATCTGCCATTGATGATGAAAGTTTTTAGCCCCCAGTGAGTTTATCCGCTCCCCATTTCCTGCATTTCTCCCCCTTGATTTTGCCAAGTAGCTGATCCACAACATGTAGACTGCATCCGAACTCAAGAGGCAGGTATCTCCCAGCACAGAGTTTGGGGTTGGACACCCAGCAGCAGTGAGGGGTGCAACACCTCAGCAGCCCCTGTGACAGGTACACCAAATCACCTTCCCTGCACAGGAGGTTTTTTATGTTCCTCTCTGCTGCCACAGCAGAGAATTCAGCTTTATGTGCACAGTTTCCTGACCAGGAGAGATGTTTACAGCTCATGGGGGACCTAGTTGTCCCAAACCAACTTCTTCCCAATCAATTTCATTGGCATTATGGGGCCATGCCAGTGTAGCAGAAGAGAACAGGCTCTTCACTTTTTTTGAAGCACAGTGATCTCACCAAATCTACAGAATTAACCCACAGTACAAATCAATGGATGAAACCCCCAAATACTCATGCCTCCTCTTGCAAAAGCCAGTGATAGCTCAATTTCAGAGGGAGTGTAATTCTGTTTACAGTTGAAAAGAGCCCAGCAAGGGAAGACCTGGCTGTAGTCCAAGTCTAATGGACTTTATTTAAATGTACACACCAGCCCTGGAACATGGCAACTCCTGTCACAATTGGTGTAAGAAAAATGCCAGCTTTGGTGGATCATCTAATCTTTATCTCACATATCAGACAGACCAAAAGCAAATAGAGCAGTCCACCCAAACCCTCACCAGTCTTTAAGAAAGCAAGTTAGCAGAAACAAAAATGAATAAATTAGCCTGAAGGCTGTGGTCCAAAAAAAAATCAACACTTCTGGCTTCCTTTATTTTTTTGGCAATACTGCAACATCAATGCTAGTTTAGGCATTGTCACAAAAATATGTGGGTGGGGAGACATTTGCCCCTGAAGGAAAGAGGACACCAAACAGGACCACAGACCTGAAATGGTTGTGAAGTTTTAAATTTTGGCTGGATACACAAAGGCATCCTCAGACAGAAAGAGGCAGCAGATGTATTTATTTCCAGCCCCCCAGGTCCCTGCGTGCCATGGATGGGGACTGCCCCAGCCAGCTGTAGGCTCCTAAAAGCGCTGTGATGCACTTCAATGCCAATGGCTCAGACCCAGCTAGCTCCTGCTGAAGCACCTCAGGGGCTCCCGGCACCTACATTTGGATCAGATAGTGACGCTGGATTTAAAATAATCCAAATTATCTATTTCCATCTTGTGAGTACTCAAATGTTTATTCATTATTCTGACTGAAAAATGCAGAGAAACAGCACTATAAAACTTCAGAAATGTGTCCGTGAGACTCTAGGTTTTTTGCTTCCCTTGGCCTTTCTTGATAGCTCTTACATTCTTACTCTTATATTATTACTCAAGCTTAGCATTTTAGTTAAAATGAGAGTTTTCTGCATGAATCTGCAAAATTGATCTTGCACGTCTCTACTGGCAGCCATCCAAAGTCAGAATTCATGTGCCCTAATGCTAGAAATGCATTTAACTAAATTAGATAACCTATCGCAGGAGAGTGCACTGATAGCAGGGGCATATCAGTGCCACCTGTGCCCTGGGAATCAGCTGGCTACTCCTTATCTGGCAGGGGACTGAATTTATGGCACTTTTTATACTAAGGTTGAACTGTAAAAATGCCATATTCGTTTGTCAAGTCAGCTCAAGAATAATGCTAAATCCCTGACATTCTCAAATGGGTTTGAAGGTTCGCTGTTGCAGAGCCGCTTTACAGAACTCATTCTTTATTACAGTGTTTACCTTTACATCTTTGTTTTTCCAGCCACTTCAAAGGCCATGAAAATAAGACAGTCACCAGTCTAATCCATTCCACACATTGAATTATTCTGCAAGCTCAGCCAGCACTGTATTGCCTGTAGGAACTTGCTTCTTAAATAAATCTTTTCTTCTAAAAAAACTATTAGTGGATTTGCATTTTTTCTTTCAGAAGTACAGAGGGAGCTGTGACTGGAGAAAAAAGGTAACAAAGGAACCATTTCTGCTCCAGTAATAGCTTGCTTGGATTGCACAGGTAAAATGTGTACCATTCCCCTCCATCGCCACGATGCCACTGAATGCCTGAGCTGACCTGTTGCCCAGCACAGGGAGGGGGCTGAGCGAGCTGCGGCATGTCAGCTCCCTCTGAGGTGCTTTGGGGAAGGGGCAAACCCCTGATCCCACAGGAGAACACTCACCCATGCAGCGTTAGTGGCAAGAGCAGCTCTCCGAAGCCTCTGCAGTTACAGCTGTGCTTGTTTGAGGGTGCCAGCACAGCCCCAGCAGCTGGTGGCCCTTCCCTGGTGGCATGGCTCTGCCACCCAACCCAGTGGCACACACTGAGCTGGCAAAAACTCCCTTCTCCTGCAGCAGGTGCCCTTATCATCGGTTGTTCTGTTGCACCAATGTGAGTAAATAGATTGAGGAGGTGGGGGTGTGGGGGGTGGTGTTCCCTGACATTGCTTTGCTGGAATTGTGAGTGTTAGCTCCTCAAGCACAGATCTCTGCTTGGTGGGATAGAGAAGTAATCCTAAAACCCACTTCTAACCTTCTCCTCAGGCTGGGGAGGTAAAACACCAGGCACTACTGAGCCCCTAATGCAGCAAAATGCTTTCATTGTGGTTCGTGTCCTACTGAATGTGGGCTCAGTCAAGGCACAAAATAAACCTGTGCTTAGATGTTTTGGTGCAAAGGCAAGGACCACCGCATGAGAGCATCTGTGATGACAACTGGCAAGGCATTGCAGTGACTGCTCTATATTGCCACCTAGGAATCTGTGTTCACACAACAGCCCGAGTTTTCAAAGTTGCCAATTTACATGCCAGAATGTTGGACCTATGCAATGCACCAAAAGGAGTCCACCAGAGAAATAATCCCTGGTTTCAACCCATGCTTTAAATGGAGGGATGCAGCGAAGCCTCCTTGGCCTCTGAAGGCCTACTCACTGCACTTGCTCATGATGAGTATGAATCAGTATAAATCAGTAATGAAGCTCAGACACAGAACAGCATGTCCTTGTCTTTGTCCGGGAGTGTGGGATTTGATGTTTTTTGTTTGCTGGCTGCAGCTTTGATTTCCCTGAAGAGGACTCACAGGGTGCGTGCCAGGCCCAGGACTGCGTCGTGCCCTACTTGACTAGCCACTGGTGGACAGACAGAGGTGAAGTATTCAGGAGAATAAAAAAAGAATGGTGCCAAATTTACACCAAAGCTCAGTCAAGACCAAAATTTGCAAGTTTTGAGGAAAGACAGTGAAGTAGCTAAAACTGGGGAAAGACTAAAGCTTGGATAACAAATAACCAGAACCCTTCCTGCAAAATCCTCTGTCGAAAAGCCAGTTCTGGTTGTCATTCTCATCTTCCCTGTCTTAAAGGAAAACATGATAAACCAGAGGGAACAAATTTCATGTAATACATTCACATGAAACCACAACTACTCTTCAGTAGCTAGTTACTGCTTACTATGTCTCTTGAACTGTAGTGTTGGATACTTGGAGCAGCCAATTCTATAAAAGACCTTTATGAGTATACAAGTGTACTTAATCACAGTTAAGTAGATCCTCCAAATGGAGAAAGAATCAGCACTGGTTGTACTGAAAGGCACAGCTGGATGCAGCCATGATTAGCCCTGGTTTGATCAAGCCGCTGCAACATTCAAGTGATTCAGAAGAGTTCAGCACCCAGAAGGGACCCCAGGACACAACCAGATATTACAGCCCATTCTGCTCATGCTTAAGTGTTATTAATAAAACAAAACAAAACATAACAAAACAAAACACCAAAACCAAAACAGCTGAGCAATTTTGAAAGTCCAACCCTGTCTCAGGAATCCTTGAAATGTGCTGCTGGCTTCGCAGTGATGCCCCTTTGGAGAGGAGCTCTTCACAGAGACCTGCACCCCAACTTTCCTAAATTAAGCAATTTCCTCCATGATGCCATGCAAATGCATCCTGGTCTCTTTTGTTTTAGGAAATGTAACTCCCAGGGCCAAAAATCATGTGACTGTGCACTGTCAGTTGTGTTGTATGCATCAACCTTCTAGTGTTCGACAAATATTCATACCCAGTGGTCTGTCAGCCACTGTGCTTCAGGAAATGCAATTTTTTTTCCTTGCAAAATCTGATAAGGACATATTTAGGTCATTTTTGTATGCTTGTCATAACATATGTTGTTGGACATTTTCTGTGCCACTGAACTCACCCAAGAAGGCACATTGACACAGGAAACCTCTCTCTCCTTCAGAGCCTGAGTGGGCTCATGGTGTGGTAATCAGAAGAGAAAATCCCTATTTTCTCTTTTAACCAAGTGTACGTAGTTTGGAATTGGACAGACTATAAGGACAGATTTGCAGAGATACTCTGAAAATTCACTGAAGAGAATTAAGCCAATTCAAGACACAGGGAGTTAATGGTGGTATACACAGCAGCCTGTAGCTGGTTTTATTTATTGATGATACTCAGTATTTACAGCAGCCAGTAAACCTGACTGGTTTACTATCATGACCAGTTCCAGCTCTTTATTGGCTGTCATTTGATCCCCTCCCACATCAGGTAAAAAACAGTCTGTGACCTTAGCAGCTATCGCTCTTTTTTTCAGAGAAAGCCTGAATTCTGTTAAAGAGTTCTTGAAATTTTTCTGGTTTTGTCAGGAACAAAATCAATAGTACCTAATAAAAAAAGGTGTAATTTTGAGAACAGAACTGCCCATGCTTTGATTTGATAAAGGACAAACTTATGAACAAAATTAACGTGCCTAGAGCAGAATTTTTTATGTATGTCCAGTAAGAAAAAAAATCACAGGACCACAAACAGCAGATCCACCCACCTATCCCCCAACCAGGTCATTGACTCTGCCTCTCTCTTCCTGTATCGCTCTTCCAGGGGCCCAAATGCAAGTGCACTCACTGGAGACTCTCTGCACTGTTTTGCTCTGGGTTCGACGCTGGCACTATTTCTTTCCTTGTAAGAACAGTCCCAAGCTGAAATTTGGTGGACAGGCTGGCTTCCAACTCCCCAGGGATATGGGTGTGGGAGAGGGATACGAACTGAAACACTTTGCTTTTCTGCAAACTCTCACATTTTCCTCATCATTCCTAATTTATAACTCTCACATTTTCCCCATCTGTCCTAATCTGAATCCCATGTACCTCTCTGAGCAGCGCTTTCATGCTCTCTACCCAGGCTTTCATTTCAGGCATTCTGCTATTGAAACACGATGTCTAGCCTTAAAGTGTGACTGGCTTTCCTAGGCTCCACCTATAATAAAAATGAGCCTGGCTCATCAGCAATAATGATGGCAACCTCTCCTCAGGTTTATAGGTCTATTATTCAAAATGCTCTTGCTGTGAAAAAATCTCCTTCTGGTTTTACATGTATAACACCTACATGGGCGTGCATGACCAGGAGATTTCAGCACTGGCTGGCTGGCAGTGAGGGCCTTCACTCCTGCGTCTATCCTGCACAGAGCCCAGCTCCACAGGATGCTGGTATGCAGCCCGGGCCCAGCTCCGCAGGAAGCTGGTGTGCAGCCACGGCTGAGCTATACAGGGAGCTGGTAAGCAGGGAGCTGGTGTGCAGAAACATGCACAAAGGTAGCAAGAAGCAATCTGGACATAAAAGATGCTGCTGGTCCATCGCCTCCCTGCCCTTCTAGAGAAAAAGAGAAGAATAATAACATGGCAGAAACCTCTGCGGCAAGTCCTCTGCCACTGGCAGGGGTTTTCAGGCTGGACACTGCAAACAAGATTTGGGAAATACAGCAGGAACTAGGGAAGAGAAAGGAGGGCATGTGCACGCTCACCAATTCCTGACAGGAGCAATGTTGAAGTGAAAAGCTTCCTGATGACCTCCAACAAGCTACTGAAGCATGAATACAGCAGCTAATTGAGAGGCAGAGTTGATTGCCTGCACTGCACTTACAGGCTTCAGGTTAAAAAACACAGAATAAACCTCAAAGCAATACGTGAAATTATATGGGACGCAGGCAGAGAGGGGAAGGAGACGGGAATCTGTGGTGTTAAACCTTAACCATGACAAGCAGCAAAATGTTCAGCCTTTAATTTAAAGCCCAGAGCTGAAGGGCTTGCACCTTTCTGCCTACTGAAGCCTTTGCCTGCAGCAAACAGATGTAATCAAATTACAGGCGGCTGTTAAGCACTGGCAATAAACTATCCCCAGACATACACGGGGCTGTGGAGTGTTGCTTAATAAACTGTAAAATTTCTTTCACTCTCACCAGTTTTCTCATAGGTTGCTGTTAATTTTCCTTCTGGAACTGATAGTAAATGCAGGATCAGTTTGTCAGTGATGTATCCAAATCTTTTCTTTATCCTTAGAAATTTTAACTGTCCCTGCCTCCAAATACTCTAGCCTCTCTTTAATTTTTTTGAGAAAAGAATATGTTTTAGAAAAGATAGCCAGTCTGGCTTTCATTTTCCTGCTGCATGTGTATCTGTGTGCCTGCGTGTGCATGTGCGTGCGATAGAGTAGTGCTAGAGCAGGTGTTACTCGATGATGTGTTGACACTGAAATTAATGATTATTCTCAACGCAGTCATTGTGCATCAGGTTCATTCATTATCCTGGAACAAGGGCAGTTTATTTCTCTAAACTATCCTGCAGGCACATTTGTGTGGAGCTCTAAGATGAATCCTGTAATAATCACCGGCCCCAGTGTCTGGCACAACCCACTTTCAGCCACAGGCACGTTACACACCTTTCATCCAAAGCAAACAGGTAAAAATTAACGCTTAAGTCATCTCGTAGGGCTGTCATGGGCACAGCTGGTAATACAAATACTTACATTGTAAAATAAAATCGGTATTACATCCTTCAATAATGCAATGATTTTATAATATAGCTATTAATAACGAGCATCATCTTATTTTTATGTATTCTAAAGTTAGAGCAGTTACACTAGTGACACTATTCCATCTTAAATATGTAACCACAGAAATCACTGCTGAGAACCACAGATACTTCAAGCTGTACAGAGGGCTTGGTCACTTCAGACTCCTGTGTTTCTTTGTCTGTCCTCAGTCCCTCTGTCTATGACAGTATTTATAGTGTGCAGTCACATGCTGAGGAAACTTGGACAGTATAAAGGCACAAGAATAACTATAAATGAACCAAAAATGAGCACCCCGGCGTAGCAACAATAAGAAAACCAGAAGGCTTTTGGAAAGCAGTGCATTTTATTCCCACATCTCATTCTGCAGTCTTCCGCTGATGCTATTAAAATACCTCAGCACGAGGCAATATTTTTATTTTATTGTGCGACAGTCTCTTTTACTGAAAAAGTCGATTGCATTTGCCAAATTCCCATTTTAATTTAGGGAATTTACAGGTATAAACAGAATACAATATAATCACATTTTGACTATACATGCAATTGTACAACATCATTAACAGCAGCTTTTTTAAGTCAAAGCTGTTTGCATTTCCGCAAGTTTCTACTAATACTTCAACAACAGTAAGCAGCAAAACATTGAACTCTCCCAAGAAAAAGTCCTGCAACAAGAGTCCAGGGGGAGAGCTTTCTACAGCACGTGCCAAACAGAGTGTACGCTACAGGATCTAAGACTGGCATCCAGGTGGTAAAAAGATCCACATTTCTCGTGGACAGAAAACACTGAGCACAGTGAGGACAGATCAGAAATGTGGGTTTCTCTTCAGCCATCTGTACAATTACAATGCAGTTCAGTATCGTAACGAGTTCAGTAATACAGCAACTATAAGTCATAGGCACAAACTTCTTTAGTCTAGGATGTATTTGAAAAACTAACAAAATCCCTTATAATAATTAGCCTATAAACAATTAGTGCCTTTTTTTTTTTTTTTTTTTTTTTTTTTTTTGCAAAAGATGCTGTATGGAGCTTGAGCAGAAAGTAAACGTATTTCGGCATATAGCCAGAATCTCTCAATATTCACAAGCTATACATAACGTGTGATGTACAGATCTCCATGGACCATCCCCCAGCTCAGCAGCTACAGGCTTTTAGCCTCAATGTCTTCATAGCCGTCTCTTTCAAAATTCATGGGTGATGCCTGGTCACCCGACTTCTCCACTCAAAAAACATACTGTTGCACCCTCTGCCTGCATTTATTGACAAGAATCTAAAGCTCTCCCAGAGATCAGTTTTGCAGATAGACTCTGCTGGGTAAATTGCTCATTTTGGACTTCAGTGCTGAACACGCTGTGAGGCTAATGCTGCCTGCTTGGCTTGAGAAGGCATTGGGCTAGGCACTGCTTAATTAGGGCTGTGGGAATAACTGATTTTCAGTTCAGTGGCTTAATAACTAATAACAACAATAACAGCAACAACAATAAACAACATGGTTAATTTTTTCAGGAGATGGTAACAACTTGTTTCAGCCTGTGGTCAAGATGGCCCAGTGGCTGGGGCACCATTTTGGGATGGGGAAGGCTCAAAGTCAAATCTCTTCTCTGCCTGGTTCTAAGCAAAGGTTTGACCTAAGGATCCCCACCTACTGAAAGGGTATCCCCAGGCTAAGAAATACTCAAACACTTGTTTCCCCACTCTTTCCCATTAAACATATGGGGTACTAAATATTCAGTGGAGGCCCCCCTGGACGGCACGCTTCCCGCTTCCCACAGGAGTGCTGCAGCAGCCAGGGTGGAGAGACAGCCCTGCCCCTCGTAGCCCACAGGGACAGTCTGGGCACACAGGAGCAGCTTCCACCAAAGCCACGGGCATCTCGGTGCTGAGCGCACTGAGCATTCTGGCCCGCGAGCACTCGGCCGTTGGATCTGCCGGAGCACCCTGCAGCTCCCTGCCTGCCTGCCTGTACTTTCTTCCACTGGACACTACAGCGCAGGGACAGTGAGGGCTGATGCGCACGAAGCTGTGTCCCAAGACATGGCCAGGATATAGCAAAACTGTCCTGCAAAAGCACCCCTGGGAACCCCGGAGAGATGGCATCCCCAATTCTGCTATCAGCCTGTACTTCTGAGAGAGGGAGATGAAGAGGACACCTAGGTTCCAGTCTAGGCTCTGATTCACCTGACTTTAGGGTACAAGGAGGGGATAGCACAAGGCACACACTTTCTCCCTAATTTTTTTATAGCCCTCCCAAATCAAACATTTCCAAACTCTTTTATTTAGGTCAAGCTAGTATTCCCAATGCTACATGTAGTTAAAGCTCATTGGAAAACATCCTTCGTTTGCTAACCAAAGCTTCTCAAAAGTTCAGATCTGGTTCTGCTCTCATGTATACCACCGCAAGACAGAAGTATATCTACTGAAGACACAAACCACCCAATGTAAACCAGGTCCAAGGCCCAGCCTGGACACAGAATCAGGGAGAGTTTCAACTCTTCAGTTAAGAGGGCTATTCTACACCAATATAATTGAAGTGGCACAACCTCTAGCTCTGTTGCAATTGTATTAATGAGAGGAGCACATAAAAATACAGTTAACAGGAGCTTATATATTGTAGAAATATATTTATATAGAGTACCTATAATTGGACAGATACAGATACAGAAGCACATCGACAGAGCCTCCGAATGGTGTTAAAATCACAAGGCTCCAGACACAAGCTAAGCTACAGGCCACCGCTGTGTCACTGGCACTGCCGACTAACTCAATGGTACCGATGTCCCTCATAGCCCGGGCTGATGGGTAAGCACCCCATGACTCCCCATTACCCGACTCTCTCTGCGTCCACAGCAGAGGACTTGGCACCTTTAGCTGTGGTGGGTCTACGCTGATGTACTGAAAGCAGCTGAAAGCAAGCCCAAAGCATGAGCAAACTCGGACCTTTTGCTTTTTGACAATGAGGTAAAGTCATCCTACATGATTTGGATTTGTCAGCATTGATGTGGAAATGTATGCTCTGTCTTTCCCCCTGTACAGAGAACCAGGTGTCTGTCCTCAAGCAATAGGTTTTCCAGCCTGCTCTTTAAGGGTTTGGTAGCTCTTCATTTTCTATCAAATAATCCTTCTTTATATAATTAGCACCCCTCACCAACCTCCATACTCCAAGATAGGCATCCTTCAGCGAGCTCCTGTTCACTTCTTGTGTGCCGGCGGCTTTTCCCTGGACCGTCGGTCCCTTGGCAGGTTTCTCAGTGCCGACCTTCTCTTCCTCTCCGCTCTGGCTGTCCCCGGTGGCTGATCCTTCCACTGCTACTTCCTCAGCCCCCTTCTCCTGGGAAATTGACTCCATCGCAAACAGTGCTTGGTCCCCAGCCTGCCTTTTCCCCTCCTCCTCTCTAGCTTCTTTCTCCAGGTCCTCGTAATTGCTCTGCCGTCTGGTCTCAATGTACTTGGCCACGCAGTAAATGACAGACCCCAAGGTGTTGACCACAACACCGGCTATAAATAACTTTGTGGGCTCCACATCATTGAATGCCACCATGCCCACCGTGATGGTTGCTATGCTCTTCACCACCCCTACGAAGCTGGTGGTCACAGCCGAGTTAATGTAAGTGCAGTGAAGGGTGGTAAAGTTCATGGCACAGCTAATCAGGACACAGGCGATAAAGATGCATACCATGGCAGGGTCCTTCCACCCTGGGAAGGACCAGACATTGATGGAATCCATGCTGGCAAAGGAGCAGATAATGAGAAAAGGGGTGGCCGAAACAGCGATGGCGTACTGAGCTGTCAGGGGTCCATATTCACTATCTACGCTGGTCTTCTGAATGAGCACCAGGTAGGCAGCGTGTATCAGTACGGCCAGCACGCCTGTCACGTAGCCCATAGCATCCCCGGTCAGGTCACCAGCTCCTGTCAGGAGGGTCACAGAAAGAAACAAGCACGGTTTTTGCACGTGAGACAGAAAGAGAGCACCGGTTTGGGCTGGGCAGATACTTAGGAAATAGGCACCAGCGCACTTTCCGTAACTCCTAGGATTTGTCATGCTTGTCCCAAGGCTGGACACGCTTCCCTCCCCACAGAAATTTCTTCTTGGTTTTTTCTTCATGCTGCCCCTAAATCCTGCAGCCTCAATCTGATTGCATTCGCCCTTTTGTGAAGACACTACAGGAGCTTTGCAGCTGAAAGCACGCGTGCACACAGCAGCTCTGGGCATTCCCTTGCCAGCGCGGGTGCATGTCAGCTCCGGCCGGCCGGGCTGCGTGCCCTCCAGCCCCCCGGCCCTCCTTCTGCCCTCCTGCTCCCCTCAGCAAGGCCAAGCCGTGTGGGGTCCCTGCAGCGAGAGCCTCCCTGCTGAGCCCCCTGTCAGGCTCCATTGCAGAATAAGCTACTCACCACCCGTGCTCTGTTCCCTTGGGCAGCCCCCAACCCAGGACTGTTGCCGGGCCGTGCAGAGCCAGCTTTGCCTCCCATACCACCTACACCTCGGCTGGAAATGAAGACAGGTATGGCCCCTGGCCCCGTAGGGTTGCAGCTGACCCCAAAACTTGCACCTCCCCCTGAAAGATTGCACCTACCCCAGTTGGGCTACAGTTGCCCCCATGGGGTTGCAGTTGCCCCCAGAAGATTAAAACCAACCCTGTAAGGTTTCACCCACCTCCCCTAAGACCACACCTCCCCCCATAGCGTTGCACCTTCCCTAACAGGGTTTCAATAAGGTTGCGCCCACTCCCATAAACCGGCGCCTACTTCCATAGGTTTGCACCGACCCCTATAGCGCTGCCCCGACCCCCGTACGGTTACACTGAGCCCTCTGAGCCTGGACTTGCCCCAGCGGGGCTGCAGCCACCCCGCAAGGTCGCACGCAGCTGCCCCCCCCCCGCCCCGAGGTTACACTCCCCCCGTATCCTCGCACCTTTCCCCCCCCACGGGCTGCCGCTGCCCGCTCCGTCCCGCCGCGAAGCCCAGCCGGCGCGGCGGGCGCTGCCGGGGCAGAGAGGCGGCGCCGCCGTCGGGGCGTCCCGCGGGGCGGCCGCCCGCCCCGCCCCGCTCCGTCCCGTCCCGTCCCGTCCCGTCCCGCCCCGCACTCACCGGCCAGCGCGGCACCGCAGGTGGTGATAAGGACGGCGACGAGGACGCCGGGCGAGGGCATGCCGTCGCGGAGCACCAGGGCGCCGGTGAGGAGGGTGACGAGGGGCAGGCAGCGCTTGAAGACGACGTACATGGGGAGGCTGAGGCCGCGCAGCGACCAGAGGGTGAGGGTGGACTGCAGCGTGGCCAGGGCGGCCACGGCGGCGAAGGGGCGCGCCAGGCGGGGCCCGAAGGGCGGCAGCGCCGCCAGCCCCCGCCGCCGCAGCGCCTCCAGCCCCAGCGCCGCCGCCGCGCTGCTGAGGCACTGCAGCAGCGTCAGGAAGGCGAAGTGGTAGCGGGCCAGCAGGAACTTCAGCAGGATGTTCAGCGAGCCCGAGCACAGCCCGTGCGCCACCGCCACCGCGACGCCCCGCGCCCGGCCCCGCCACCGGCACATCCTCCCGCCCGCGGCGCCGCCGCCGGGCCCGCGGCTCCGCCGGCCACCCGCCCGGCCACCAGCCCACCCGGCCACCCGCCACGGCGGCGGCGGCGGCGGGGGGGGACGGCGACGGGCGGAGGCAGGGGGCGGGCGGAGGCAGGACGCGCTCCCGGCAGGGCGGCCGCCGCCCCCGACGTGTCCCCCCCGGCGCCGCCCCCGTCGTGTCCCCCCTCCTCCGCCCCCGACGTGTGCTCCCCGCGCCCCCGCCCCTCCTGTCCCCTCCCCGCTGCGTCCCCCCGCCGTCCCCGGTGTCCCTCTGCCGCCGCTTGCGGGGTGTGTCACCGTCGTGTCCCCCCCCCGCCGTCCCCGGTGTCCCCCGGAGCACGCCCCGGCTCCGCGGGAGCAGGGGGGCCGCGCACCGCCGTGCTTGCAGCCCGGGGGATGGATAGACGCGGGGCGCTCGCAGCATGGCGGAGGAGCGCGACCGCCCCGAAAATAACGGGGGGGACCCGTAGGAAACCCCACACGTCTACCGGAGCGGGGAGGTCGGTGCAAGCCCGCCCCCCGCCAAGCAGGGCGGTACCGCTTTTCTCTCCCCAAAAGCCGTACGGCCTCCCAGGAAGAAGCATCCATCGAGCCTACCGGGGGCATCCCTCCTGCAGCCCCTCGCTTCCCCGCGTCGGGGTCCCGGCCGCCCCCCGGCTCGTGCTCCCGCTGGCCCAAGGGAGCCCCTGCTCGGGCGGGGAAGGGCGGAGAGATGGGACCCGCTGCTAGGAAAGCAGGGAGGACCTGATCCTAGCAGGGCGGCTTTCCTTGGAAAGTCACTAAAAATTGGTAACCACACAGAGTCTTCGAAAATGATGTTTTAAAGCCTGGTGAAGTTTAAACAACCTAATCCCTTCTCTCGACTTGCCAGGCAAAGGTTGTAACAGGAGACTGCAACAGATCACCGTGACTCTAAGGAACAGCAAAAGCAGTTCTCCAACAGCCAGTCCTCAACCCTGCAGTGTCAGGCAACATAAGGGAATGAAAAACTGTACTTTTATTTGGAGCTGCCTTATAATCTTCAGCCTTCTTCTAACATCACAGGTGTAAGGTCTCTCTCATTAGCAGTGAGACTACCTTTCACCCATCAATATGAGATTAGAAAAGTTATTCCTTTTTTAAACAAAATCAGCCTTCCCCCTCTCCACAGGAACGGTATTAGAAAGAACCAGCTTGGGGGCAAACGGCACACTTGACACCTGAAGTTTGTTTTTGGAAGACTTAGCATAAAAAGAGCGGACCGGATCCTGGCAAGGATTGCCAGTTCTGGTGGGCTTGTACGGAATGCAGCACAAGCACAGCACGCATTTTGGCGGTATGAAAAAGGCACAACTATTTTCTGCGAGATTTCTGCCGAAAAATGTTACATTTCAGTCTTGGTTCAGTTCACAGACCTCACTAGACATGCCCAGCTTCCAAAGCCAGCTATACTTCTTGCCAGTCAGTACGCTGGAAACTCTGAACAGCGTGGTGTCAGGGTGAGACCTGTAGCAACCGCAGGGAGGGGATGCTGATGCCAACAGCTCCCAACGAGAGCAGAGCAGGCGTTAGGACTGCCAGGCAGGCCAGCAAGCATGCACGAAATGATCATGCTAGTATGGAGGAGTGGCAGGAAAAACACACCGGACCCACAGCATTGGGCCCTTCATCTGAACCAAGAGAAGCCGTGTATGCTCAGGATTATTGCTGGGTCCAGTAAGGGGCTCTCGGTGGTCACGGGGATCAGTCGCACCAAAGAGGATGCGTTACAAGTTTCCTGGGTTACAGCTTGCTGTGGAGCTGGTACAGAGAGGGGAAGGAGACAGGGCAAGGCTTATAAAATAAAACAACAGAAGTACACATTAAGGTATGAGTGAAGATTAAAATTGCTAATGAGGGAAAGGAAACCATAGGTACTGTTGAAATTAAACAACAGAGGTAAACCCCAAGAGAAATAATGTTCTCTAAGAAAAAACTAAATGAACTTCTTTTTTTCAGCCTTTGGGGTAAACATGAGTGGAGACAGAAGCGATGTTTGGAAATCTAACTTGCAGTCTGCTTCCAGAAGCCCGGAGCTGAGTGCGAGTCCACCCTGCACTTCAATGCTGTCAGCTGGGCTTGTGCAGGGCACCAGCAGCCGCTCTTGACTGCCCGTGACTGATGCAGACAGAGCAGTGCTTCCTTCTACTTTTTGACACGTGTTCCTGGATAAATATTCTTTCTCACCAGAGGCTCTTTCCAGCTTGCCTGCCTTTTATTTTCCAATCTTCAATTTATTCTTTTTTTATCAAGCTGCTGTTCTCACTCCCTCTTTCTTGCCTGGTATTTTCTCACCTTTCTTCCTTTCCCCATTCCCATTCCAGAGCCTGACATTGATGCAAGAACAACACTGACTTTGTGAGGACCACTGCAATACTCACCTGACTCAAAACTGCAGCCTTTCTTTTCCTCCACATCTTTTCTTCATCTTTACAGAAATCTTTATGATTGTCCTGATGTCTATCATTTTAAATTGGATTTTTCCCTTTTAAGAGTTCCCTAATTATTTTCCACAACAGTTTATTTTCCATTTTGTTCTCTCTGGTTCTTACCAAGGCAGTTGAATATTCATCTCCTTTTTACATGCAAATCTTCAGTTTTAATAATATTTGAGTACTTACATTTCTATTGATTAAAAACTCCACTGATTGAATTATTAAAACACTGGGGGGAAAAAAATCCAGGACTGTGTATGCCTCCTTTTAAAAGGTGAGAGTAATACTTATCTGAATTTCTCATGTTACCTCAGTCACAAAAGCCATGGATGCAATCAGGATGCTTGGAAGTTTAATCTTTGCTAACTCAGGGTGGGAAGAAAGCATGGACCGAAACCCAGGAGTTTTTAGGCAAAATGACGTATCAGTTGTCCCCTCCCTGGTGTCATGGGGCACTCCACCTTGGGGGCCTTCACCCACTTCAGCAGCTGCACTGCAGCATAAAATGTAAACTCACAGTGAAGTGGCCTGAAATATTAAGGCATATAAAGGTTGAAACTCTCATTTAAACTTACCAGAGATCACGTCTGGCTTCAAACCCCACTGAAGAACTGTGCCAATGCATTTACACCAGCCTCCATTTGGACTCATCCCAAGCCCACACACAGCACAATTTAAAGAAACATGTGGATTACTGTGACAGTGTTTGTGCATGGGAGAAAAAAAAGCTCTTTCAGCCAAATAAGTGCAGATGGAAAAAAATGTAATTGTGCTTTCTGGAAATACTGTAGTAATTGGGACTCCACTTAAGCGTAACCTCTGGAAGAAACAATTTGGTCCCCTCACCAGTGAAATTATCACTAGGGAAGCAAGTCTCTGACACTGCAGTGGATCAGGCTGCAAGTCTGCATCGGGGGCTGAACACTTCCCTGATTGAAACAGAAAACCAAGCATATTGGATAAAAATTTGAATAGAACAGAACAGTTTGAAGTTCAGTTGGAAGGGACCTACAATGATCATCCCAACTGCCTGACCAATTCAGGGCTGACCAAAAGTTAAAGCATGTTACCAAGGGCATTGTCCAAATGCCTCTTAAACACTGACAGGCTTTGGGGCATGAGCCACCTCTTTAGGAAGCCTGTTGACCACCCTCTCGGTAAAAAAACTTCCTAATGTTCAGTCTAAACCTCCCCTGACAGACACAGCTTTGAGCCATTCCCACATGTCCTATCACTGGATCCCAGGGAGAAGAGATCAGCATCTCCCTCTCCACATCCCCTCCTCAGGAAGCTGTAGAGAGCAATGAGGTCACCCCTCAGCCTCCTTCTCTCCAAACTAGACAAGCCCAGAGTCCTCAACCACTCCTCACAGGACATTCCTTCCAGCCCCTTCACCAGCTCTATTGCCCTCCTCTGGAGGCATTCAAGGACCTTCACATCCTTCTTAAATTGTGGGACCCAGAACTGCACACAGTACTCAAGGTGAGGCCACACCAATGCTAAATTTGGGAACTCAAGCGTCCATGTCCCAAGAACCATATCATGTCTCTGGGAACTCACCTGTGTTGCAAGGCCAGCTTCCCTTGCAGTATCTGTCATGGTAGTCCTAATTTTAGTCTTGTCTATACTTAGCAAGGAGAGGCGGAGGGGAAGGTGCTGTCCCTTGCTAAGCCATCCCTTTCTCAACATCGATTGAGGCCAGGCCCAGTCCTGGTATCCCACTGCCTCTCCACCACTCCACACTCAGAAAATACAAGTTCTCCTGCACTTCACTGGGAAGGAACTGGATACAGCAAGAGAGACATCATTTGAGGTAACACTGCAGTGAAGATACTTCCCTCACACTAGCTGTCCTTGTGTCCAGAGACAGAAGCGGGTGCTCCGTTCATAAACCGACTCTGTTACAAGATTTTGACGTAGCAGTGGGGCACAGATCACAGTAATGAATAGCTCTGTGGTTCCTTACAGTAATGAGATGATTATGATGCCTTAACTCCACTCATTTGATGCAATATGCTCAGTTCTGCATTGCACCTAGGTACAATGACATGGTTGAGAGAAAAAAAAAAGGTGGAGCAAATTGGTGTCCAATTCCCAAGGGCATCATTTTTTTAAAAGGTTTCTTGGATGAAAATGGTAAATATCTATATAAAATGTTTAGTGGACAGTTTGCTTTAATTAGCATCTCATGCAACTATGAGATGTATAGAGGAATTGTTGTGCAGAGTTGTATCCATTCCCAATCACATGACCCTGAGAACATTCAAAACTGAGCAGTACTACTGAAAGGCTTAGTACACCCATGCCTATGCAGCAAAATTCGAGGCCAGACTGTACTTGGCTAGAAAAAAGAGATCACTTAATCACTGAAATGCAGTCTGCACAAGCAGACGCAAAGAACCATTTAAAATAGTTTTCCTTCATCAAAATGCAGACCTGATAGGCCATACAGCTAGGCAAAGTTGCATAAAGTATGGTCTCTAAAAGTACCGGGGAAGAACATGACTGTCATCCAGTATTCATACAAGACATAGACCATGTTTATAATATTCTTTACTTTTAAGATACTCTCAGGTATCTTTCACTGCATTTACTTTTTGATCAACGTTTTCTTAATTGGGGAAGTGAATACAAGAGTGTAGCCAAAGACACTGTGTGCAATTAATTTAATATCACTGTAGAACAGCAAATCCACTCCTTTAGAACATCATTAATCAACATGTTTCTTGAACCAATGAGAAACCTGTGGGCTGCCATGAAACAAAATCTTCCACAGGAGCAAGTTCAAAAGTAGAACACATTACATATTTAAGATTGTTGTCATTAAAGGTCTGAGTAAACGAAAAAAGATTAGAAACTAGTATTATGGTCATAAAATACAAAGAATTTCTTTAAAACAGTTATGGCAAACATTCCCTGAGAATTAAGAATCAGCAACAACTATTGCCAGATTGGTTTTTCTGTTACAGTGCAGAAATGTTATAGCACATTCTCTCCATTCAAAGATCACGCAGGAAGATTAAAGGCCACAGTTTTTATTTACTATGTGCATCTTCTGCATGTGCTCACTTTTCAAGAGAATTAAATCCAGACACAGCAACCCTCAGCACTGAGGCTAACCAGGACATGAAGGGAGAGGAGGCAGTTAACAAAAGGTTTAATCCACGTGTTGAGTGTGCGTGTTCAGAATTCCTTTTTTTTTTCTTCTGTGCTCGGTTTTCTAAATTTGCCCTGCCAACTGATAGGCTATGGCAGCATTCTGGAATATCCCCCTCCCTCCCCCCTGAAACACACATTATAAAATACATACCCACCACCAAAGTGTCCCACTTAGAGAAGTGACTTGTAGTCTAAGCAGAAAAGGGACATAATGCAGAAGAGTGGAGTAACTATTAAAGTTGAAATAATCGATTTTAATGCCTAAAATTAGATTTTATGGCCCATGGTATTGCTGAAAGTTCTGTGCAGCACAGCTTTATTGTTGCATCATTCCTCAGCACACAGAATTAAAGTGCAGTAAACATTCAGAATTCGGTGCAACACACTGTCACAAAAAAAGAAAATCTACTTTTTGTTATTAATTCAGCTCAAGAAGATGGCATTGTGGGGTCAGTTTGCACTGACCCAGAAAAAGAAAAGATCCTATCAGGATCCAAATTCTTACATTGTAGAAGAGGGTTTATTTCTGCCTTGCCCTAACACCAAATCAATATATGCATATCTATCTCCCTGCGGCTACCTGATAGTTCCCTGTCTCTCTCTCCAAGATAGCACAATCATTCTTTCTTTGCAACTTGCAGGTCTTAGCTCTGCTGAATTCTTTCTTTCATTTCTTCAAAGCATCCAGCAGATCTGGCAGTGTCTGCTATTGCTTGATATATGAGTGGTGCAACCCAGAAGCGTACAGCATTCATTGACAGGAGACTATGAAAACCTGACCAAAGATCTGCAAAGGGTCTTTTGATGGTAAAGATTGTTGATATGGGGTAACAGCAGAAGGGAGGACAGCTTCAAGAAGGCTGAAAAAACAACCAAAAAAAGTGGGCCAGCAGGAAACTAGGAGAGAAGCCTAACATATACCAATGAGAACTACAGGAGTATCACAGTTGGATCCTGAAAGGGTATTCAAAGGAGACTGCAGAAGCATAAAAACTGAACATCTCTGCTTGCCTCAGAAAAACTCAGATGAAGATACCAGCTTGTGGGCTGAGGAGTCAAAGTGGGTATGCAAAGTACCCAACATACCTATCGCATGTTGGGCATATTCTTGGTAAGTATAATAGCTTGGCCACAGTGGATCTGCTATGCTTATGTCATGCTGTTAATCTGCATGTATGTAGGTTCAACTGGTGTGGACATCAGCTCTCACTTTGGCCAGGCTGTCAGAGGTCCAGAAACACTGAATATATGGCCACATTCCTCTTCTATCTCTTGGAAAGCTTTCTAAGTGAAAATAAAAGACAAGTCTAAAAAGAGATGGTTGTCCTATCTCTAAATCTTGAGGATTGTGATCCAATTAGTTTTGTATATATTTCATTTTTTCCTAAGCATCTTCTCTATCATGAGAGTATCTTTCTGCATGACTTCATCAACTGTTTTACTGAAGGAGATCTAAAGGAAAAAATGTATGAAAATAATCTTTACCACCTTTGTGAAGCAGCAATCAAAAAGGTCAAATGAATCAGCTGGCTATAAACTATGACATTTACTGTCTATCAAGAATATTCATCATATTGCACAAGAAAATAATGCAACACGAGTCACAGCAAAACATATAAATTCATCTGAGTGATACAAACCTCAGTTGACATTACAGTACTTTACAGTGAAAAGCCGTCTTTTCTTTTCTTTTCTTTTCTTTTCTTTTCTTTTCTTTTCTTTTCTTTTCTTTTCTTTTCTTTTCTTTTCTTTTCTTTTCTTTTCTTTTCTTTTCTTTTCTTTTCTTTTCTTTTCTTTTCTTTTCTTTTCTTTTCTTCAGTGACATTATCTCAAAATACACTGCCAGTTACACTTTTATTCTTTATAAGGATCAAGAAGAATCAGGCCTCTGCTCTCATCATAAGCCAGATAGATCACAAAATTGTGTTGGTGATTCTACTCTACAGATACCAGCTTGTATCTGCTACAGCCACTCTGGCCATTCAGTTGCTGTTTTGCTGGCTCAAGTACTACCTGCACAGTAAACCAAGCCCTAAAATCTCCACGTGCTTAAGTGCACAACACTCCATTCAAGAAGTGTTTACTTAAAAAGAGACACTAAGATTAGTGACACAGTTGACACTTTAGCAGAAGTCTGGTTTTGGGGGAAGAGAGAAAGGTTCCCGGTGTGTCAGATCTTCACTTTTTCTCTAGACAGGAACTGCCAGACACGATGGAGTATAGATCTTGACCAGTTCATCCCAAGCACAGTCCACCACCTACAAAGCAAACAAAATCTATTTAGATCCTTCATAAGTGTCATTTTTACAAAAAACAGAAGGAACTTAGAAGAAATTAATGCATATTGTGGAGTTAATGCTGGTTGGTACTCTGATACTTCAAAATTATATAATAATGCAGTTGGGTTTGTTTTGGTTTTTTAGAACTTTTGTCTTAACTTTACTGAGATGCATTAAAATTAATAATCTCCTATTTTTCATATTCCCCATGAGGAAAGCAGGGAAACCTTTGGGTTTCAATTGATTGTTCCAAATAGGCTAAAGAATGTAACTGAGAATGAAATGAAGGAAGGACGCACAGAAGTCCAGACCTTGTGGTGTTTCTTCTCTTTACAGGGTCTCAGGACTCTTTTACCATGGTATCTAAACACTTCATGATCAAATCTGAACAACTTTCTTACACTTGCAGGTATGGAAAATCATTATAGACATTTTCCTAGTGGAGAGCAGAGGAATGGAAAAACAATGAAGTTGACCAAAATGATGCAGGAAGAATTAAGCCAGAACTTCAGTCTCATACTGATAAGCTATGAGATCACTGTATTGTCTACCTAGACCTCACTAGTTTGATGAGAAGTGATGCCACTTGTGCCAATGGCATCTTATAAACAGAGCAACTGATGCCAGTATAACTGAAACTTTTCTGAATTGCAAGTCCCAAGCTCTATTCTAGATGCATGCCTGAACCTAAAATCACAAAACCAGAAGGTTAACCTAAGTCTATTGCATGAAGAGATTTTAATAAATAACAAGACTGCACAGAAGACAACTACAGAATGATTTAGGTTTGAAAATTATTTGATAATGCACTTTAGAGCCTGTAACAAAGTGAAAGGGGTAACCACACTGACAGTTACTCAAGTAGATGACCTATAATATATATTCATGAAATATTGTGGAAGACGAGAACTAAGGCAAAGGGAAGAAGAAAGAGAAGAGCTAAAGAGAAAAAGCTGATGAGCCCCACAAATATATGCCAGTAAATCTGGCTGAATCCATCTTGCATTATCTTTACAATGTCCTTTCCAGTTGGGATCACAAAGGATACAGTATTGAATCCTGTGCACAAGCTTCCTTCTGCTGCAGACTGCAATTCTTGTTCTTTTCTAGAGCCAGAATGAACAGCTGCACACTAAAAATTTGGAAATCCAACTTCAATATTTGATTTCAGACTATAATTAGCCCATTTTGTGTTTACTATACTGCACTATTATTCATTTTTATTGCTTCCTTAGCTGGTTCTACTTAGTTATTTGAAGTGCTTTCCATATACATCTAAACGGATCCAAAAATCTCTTGACAACGTGTCTGTCTATTCATACGACATAATAGAGCTTTGTGTAATATAATGTTCTGCTGCATTGCAGTCCCCCAAATCATACCAAAAAGAAAATTTGAGTTCTCCACTAAATGCTATGTAGAAACTGGCAATCACATTAACCAAGTTTTTTTTTATATTCTCCACAGCTCTGGATCAATATCTGTATTTCTATAGGCAACACTTTCTACTTTCACAAAGAAACAAGAAACGGAGATAACATTTGGAAAAAATCCCATGGGAATTCCCACCTGTTATCAATGTAATTAGCATCCTTGAAGTAGCCTCTGAACAAATATAGTTACAGAACCATTTAATCTAGCAACACTAAAAATAAACAGGGGATATTAAAAGGGAGTTTGAAAAGGATCACTTACAGTAATTTGCCCAACTCATTGACTTAATGATAGCACATGAAAGATGAAAACATAACCAGCAAACAAAAGGAAAATAAAAGCTACAGCAAATAACAGTGTATCAAGTTCTCCTGTGCAGCAGGAAGTCTATAATGGAATACTGATATCAGAAACCTTGATGAAAAAACACATGCAAAGAACAGCAAACAGGTATGTATCGGAAACTGAGACACTACAGCATGGGACAGCATTACAAAATGTTAATAGCATTTCCATTTCTCCGTAATACTTTCTCCAAAATACAGCCAAGACTGTAAAAGAAAGGGGGCAACTATAAGCCAACAGCACGGCAGCCAGAACTAACTGATGGACAGCTGCTACATGCCCCTTTGCAGTATCACTGCCTCAAATACAAATGACTAAAATGAACCCTGGGATAAAGAGAAGTGCCTGTTCATGAAGCTACTGCATCAGTTTACAAAATGTCTTCTCCTTTAGTTTTGCCTTTTTTCTTATGACCCATCTTATACAATGGTCTTATAACCATCATATGCTTTTCCCCAGAAGAGGGGAACATCAGATGTTAAATTTAAGTGCTTTAAAAATATTTAGAAATGTCAGTTCTCACGTGACATATGAGCATTTTTAATACGTACTTTAAAGCACTTTAGCCATTTTTTAAAAAAATAAACTAAATGCTACTTAATTTAAATATTAAAAAAGCAGCCGGAATTCCATTGGGATGAGGGCTGATCCAGCACACCACAATAAATAAATGATGGCATAAAAAAAGCCACAAGTTCCTAGACTTTATATTTTGATCAATGAGATGATGTTACAAACAGGCAGAGAAGATCCTCCTGAGGCAGGATGAAGAACGAAGGAAAATTGAAAATGGACTCACACATTATTTGCATACCTGATAAAGTCCTCGCCATTAGGAACATGAAGGCATAGAGGTTTGTCTTTCTGTGAAAATGTCCACTGTCTCGGGGACAAATTTTACTCTCAGATTGAAACAAATCTCACTGATTTCAGTATTTATGGGGTGCATGATTTACATTTTTTTTTAAGCTGACACACAAACAGTAGAAGACAGTTTATTTTAGTTGCAAAGAACTGTACAAATTATAACATCCTTATAGTATTGGATATTCTGGACACCAGTATGCCATGCAATTTTCATTATAATTTACTAAATTGCTCTTGTAACTATAGAATAAAATTCTACTACAGCGACTTTTAACTAACAGAAATTACAGGGAAAAGGAGAATAACTAGAGCTTAATTGTAAAACAAGAATATTCTACCTTACACTGACTGGTAAATTACATCAAGTAATAGTGCAAATAGAAAAAGGATTCTAAACTTGGTAATTTTAATTATAACTAAAGCTATATGGAACAAAGACAGTCTAAAAAACTGGCTGGATGGTCGGGCCCAAAGAGTTGTGGTTAATGGAGTTAAATCCATTGTTGGTGGACAGTCATGAGTGGTGTCCCCCAGGGCTTGGTTTTGGGGCCACTCCTGTTTAACATCTTTATTGATGATGTTTAACATCTTTATTGATGATCTAGACGAGGGGATCGAGTGCACCCTCAGTAAGTTGGCAGATGACACCAAGTTGGGTGGGAGTGTTGATCTGCTCGAGGGTAGGGAGGCTCTGCAGAGAGATCTGGACAGGCTGGAGCGATGGGCTAAGGCCAACTGTAGGAGTTTCAATAAGGCCAAATGCCGGGTGCTGCACTTGGGCCACAACAACCCCCAGCAGCGCTACAGGCTTGGGGAGGAGTGGCTGGAGAGCTGCCAGTCAGAGAGGGACCTGGGGGTCTTGACTGACAGCCGGCTGAACATGAGCCAGCAGTGTGCCCAGGTGGCCAAGAAGGCCAATGGCATCCTGGCTTGCATCAGAAATAGCATGGCCAGCAGGGACAGGGAAGTGATCTTGCCCCTGTACTCGGCACTGGTGAGGCTGCACCTCGATTACTGTGTTCAGTTTTGGGCCCCTCACTACAAAAAGGACATTGAATTACTCGAGCGTGTCCAGAGAAGGGCAACGAAGCTGGTGAAGGGTCTGGAGCACATGTCTTACGAGGAGCGGCTGAGGAACTGGGGTTGTTTAGTCTGGAGAAGAGGAGGCTGAGGGGAGACCTCATCGCCCTCTACAGCTACCTGAAAGGAGGTTGCAGAGAGCTGGGGATGAGTCTCTTTAACCAAGTAACAAGTGATAGGACAAGAGGTAATGGCCTCAAGTTGAGCCAGGGAAGGTTTAGACTGGGTATTAGGAAGTATTTCTTTACAGAACGGGTTGTTAGGTGTTGGAATGGGCTTCCCAGTTCAGCGGTGGAGTCCCCATCCCTGGAGGTGTTTAAGAGTCGTGTTGACATAGCGCTGAGGGATCTGGTGTAGTTGGGAACTGTCAGTGTTAGGTTAATGGTTGGACTAGATGATCTTCAAGGTCTTCCAACCTAGATGATTCTGTGATTCTGTAACAAAATGACATTTACTATTGGTCTCTAATACTTTTATTTCAGTAGTAAAGTTGCAGTACTAGTATATATGCTAGGGGTACTGTACTGTTACTACTGTAGAATAAGCATCACGCCAAGTTATCTGCCAGTGGAGATTTAAGCAAGTCTATTTGAAGCATATAAAATGGGGATCACTGTATTTCCCTTCAAGTAAAGCCAAAAAGCAAGCAAAGAAACAAAAACTGCAGTTATCACAGGAAGCTGATTGCTTAACTAGAAAATCATAGTTTAACTCAAATGAAACAGCTACCCTGTATTTTATTGAAGTGTTTATCCTTGTCCCAGAGTATAACAATGTTTCCCACCAATTGATTTAATATTGACATCCATTCATTTATCAAAGCCATTTCCATTGACTCACTAACTGATTTACTCCTCTGACAGGCCCTCTGTTTCCTATTCATCACAATCATCTTGCTTTGCAATAGACTTAGACCTTTTCCAGCACCCGAGGGCAACGCAGTCTAGTGCAATTACCTGCATGACATTCTGCCTCTTTACTGTTCAGAAGCAGCAAGAAAATAAGAGAAATCTCCCAAGTTAGTAGCTAACTTTTTAAGTATTTGAAGGCATAATAAATGCCCAAGCCCTAAACAAGATTAAATACATTCAAAAGAACAACTGAAAACTAAAAAGTAACCCCTTTATTAAGTGGTTTAATCAGAAGACAGTACAGCCCTCTCCAGATCAGTATTTACGGAAGTATCTTGGTGCCACTCAGTTTCCAGAGTGCTCGTAATAAATCATAGGATAATACACAAATGTGTCTGAGAGTGACCCATTTATCTTCTCAGCTTTTCTCCATCCCATCCAATTTTCAAATAAAATGAAAAAGACCTGTCTTTTTTCTGTAGAAGAGACAATGGAAAAAGTATGCAGTTCTTCACTTCCATTAATGTTGTGGTTCCCTTCCTCTTTTAGTTTCTTATCTTCTGTGTCTTTTCATGCAGAATTTAATGGTCTATTTATATAATTCTTACGTATTTTTGAGAGGTCCTGAGCATCCTCTGTAAGCGTGTGGGATGGAGATTAAGTGGAGATAAAGCAAGCTATGAGGTTTGCTACTCATCAAATTACTTTGACAGATGATCAATAAAACTGGTTGGTTAAGTGCATAATGGATCATGCACAAGTTTAAATGCATTCAATACCTATTTTGTACTAGAAAATCCAAACTACTAGTGTGGCCTTTTGTTTGGTCAACAGTTGCTGGAGTGAACTGCACACGATGCCTACCTTTACACAAGAGTGGTAGTGATGGGAGTTTGTAAATCAAAACTTTTTATTTTCAATGTGCAATAATATCAACCATTTTTTAATTTACTTTTGAAAAAACACACACTGATGTAATTATTATTTCCAGTAAAGACAGAATAAAACAAACCCTGCACCAGAAGTTCTTATAAAGATCTAGGTTCAAACTACAGTTATCAGAAACAGATGTTCCAAATACTGCTTAAGAAATCCATTTCTTTCTTAAGGAGATAAAAGACTTGAGGGGCATTATTCTTCAGATTGCAAAGATATGTCACAAAGAACTGATCTAAAAAACAGGGAGCTGTCTCAACATTCGTTTCGTTGCTCTGACATGGGCAACAGGAAGATGACTTGGTAGCTGAGCTACACATTTCTAAATGAAAGTCTTCTGAGTGTGTATTTAATCAGTAAGATGTAAAGGAAATTGAGATACGAGTTGCAGGTTGGAGAGAAATCCTTGAAATCTCCACAGAATTTGTAGCAATTCCTCTGTATTCTACAGACAAGGGGAAAGACATCTCCCCAGTCTTTCACGAACTGTTTTTAATCAGTAAAGTAAATCTTAAGTTCTGTAGAAGATACACTGGAACTACAAAATGTCTTTCTGTGCTGATACTAACCTTGGTGACCCCAAATGCAGTCAATTTACATGCAGTGAAACTGTGTTTTCTAATGAACCTATCCAATCTTCAAACTCATCCTTCAGTTCAGAGTTAAGCTAAGTTCTTTCCTTTTGGGATATAATCACAAATAATCATAAGCCAAACAATGTTTTCGGTAACAGCTACAAAATCCTGTTGTCTTCCATTGAATTTCACTAGTGCAATTCACTGGGACTTCTCAAACAGATCTATTGACCATGCAGAAAAGAAACAAACATTGACTAAAAGGTGAGGCTCACAGAAGTAGCAGGTATTTCTAGGCCACTGAATCAAACATAAAGCACAAGCAACACATTTATTGAGTAAGAAACTGCTGCCTCCCACCTCTTCCCAGTACTTCGGAATCAAAATTAAAGTGCATGTTCCTCTCCACACACTTGCAGCTTTTACAGAATTGTGATGCCTGACAGCAACCTTTCCAAACACCTTAGGATGAGACTTCTGCTGATAATGGCAAAGAGTGACCGTTACTCATGAATGGCTAGCTTTGACTTAGGCAGTGGAAGTTTATACAGTTTGGGAAAGATACACAATAAGCACCAGAAAGAAATGTCACCTCCCTTTCCCCCCCCCCTCCAACTCTGTAAAGGAGTTCAAATTGATTTAACATTTGCAACTGGTTAAATTTGATCTTTCCATGCAAAAATCCACTCTGAAATTAAATAAAAGAACAGATGCTGTAGGATCTTTTTATCTCAAAGGATCACTAACTGCATAACTTTAGTAGCATCATGGAGAAGGACCATAAGGGGAGATTAAAATGAAGTACAGATAGTGATATAATTATAGCAGTGTGATAGCAACAACAGCTGGGTAGAAGCTATTAGTTCCTTGGCAATTAAGTGTAAAAGATAAGAGCAAGCAATCAAAAGAAAAAAGCAGAGAAAGTCTGTGTTTTCGTGTACATTTCCACAAGATGTAACTCCACTTTTATACGAAACAGTCACCATTTCTGGGCCTGTTGAGGGTGCACAATTAATTTAAACGAACAGCAAAATACCAGCCTCACATAAAGACATCTGCACTTATATTTGGCTATACTGGTTAAACCAACTTCAGCAGCCCCTCTCCTGTCCATTCTCCTGCCTGCTGTGTTGGCACAGCTAATGCAGCACACTGCCCAAGCTGCACATAGAAAACAGGTAGTAGAACAAACCTGTACACTGAAACTTGACAGATGATCAAAAATTTCTCCATAAAGCTGGAAGAATTTACAACTAGATTTCAGTTACCTTCAGGGGATGCAGCTCAAGTGTATACAGTTCCCTCCAACTAGTAAGAAATTACAGCTTTTAAAATTTTAGTGATACTGATGCCGTACAAGAGGTCATGATACCGTAAGTACAGCAACGTTTCATGGGATCAACAGACTGATGCTACAAAGCAGGCACCTCTGCTCAGTTCTAATTGCCTCTGGCCAGGTGGAAGGAAGGAGCAGACTGTGGTATGACACAACATGCTGGTGATACCCCACAGCTTTAGGGAGAAGAAAGCAGAGGTTCAGGGAAGCTGGATCACAAGGATAGTGTAACACAGAACACAAGACTAGTTTCAAGTATACTGCACTGGTATTATCACTGTCTCCACGTTATTGGTATCATGTGTGTGTATTGCCATAACACCCCTCACCATCTCCAGATGCAATACAGAATTGTGGCCAGGCCCTTTCTTGCATTCATACATCCCAGAGCTCCAGGGGCTTTGAAGAAATAAGAGAAACCAGTTTTATGTGAACTAACCTACTCTGGGGGAATATTTACACAAGGAGGTGGCAGCCGCACAGAGCTCTACAGAAAACAAGTTTGCCTCCCAAATTCACAAACAGCTATTTAGACAGCTAGCTGCCCATTTGTAGTATCATTACCATCCAAAACCACACAACCACAGTAAAAGAAAATTGTAAGTGATCACTGTTTGTATTGTACCTCAGTTATTCTAAAACTTAGACGGTAATACGCACTCAGATAACAGATGATTTTGGACTAGAGAACTGTTTGGTGCAGAACAAATTTAATTTCCAAAAGGAGCACCTCAGTATTGTATATCGTGAAGTCCTGTTCGGATTTGGCATGTCACAGATATCTAATGTGCTCTTCACATATCAAGTGTTCTAAGCCACTACACCACTTGGCATCACTTCCACTGAAAATCACATATCCTTGCAATTTAGGAATGTCATTGTTCATAGCATAAAAGTACAGAGAAATGGAAAGATTCCTCTCCTGTTCCCATCAGACACTTAATCCTGTTCTCAGGAGCAAGCCTGGCTCAATGGAAAGCATTAATTTATACTCTCCACTGGCTGCTTTACAGAGTTCAGAATAGACATGAGGTGTAGGCTGAGAAAGGTTTTCAGACAAAATTCAGAGCTTCAGTTTTTCTTATATTTGTGTCAAGCAAAATACAGCTTTAGAACTACAACAAAAAGGGTTGGGGTTTTTTTGTCCATGATTTAAAGAAATTCATGGTACATAAGTATTTTTTATTCTTTATATACTTACGGAAATAATTTCAGAATCAAGACAAGAAGTGAATGTTCACAGTGTCTGTACTTTTTATCTGTGTCATTGATGGATTGCTTAAAAGACATTTAAAATTAATTCATGACTGCCACATCACATTCAACCTACAACAGAAGAAAAAGGCTGCTTTTAAATAAAGCTGCACAAATAATACTAAAGGAAGTTACGTTCATGCTTACATGTAGGTAAGCACAGCAAAATCCCAGTAAGAGCTAAGCTTAAAGGGGTATTATATTTTAATTCATCAGAACATTCACAGATCACATCGAGGGACAGTAAATATGAGGAGAGAAGTAAGAAATCCGATGAGCTACAGAGTACAGTTCCAATATATAGTCTAGCATTATGAGCCCCTGGAGAGGAATAGTATATAGCTGATTACCATTTTCTCTACATACATCCTATGCCTATCTAGTGTATATAAAAAGGAGCAAGCTTTAACTGCTTTTCTTATCCCCAAACTTTGGAAAGAACTCTCGTGTCTGGTTTAAAAAACTGCGTACTCTTAATACTGTGGACAAGATAAATGGATTTGTTCAGTTCTTAGTACTGTACACCATTACAAATCCAAAAGATTTTTCATGCTTAGGGTGTTGTCACTGTTCTTGGGTGTGCCAAAGCTACTTTGGCTGAAAGCTGGAGTTGGGAGTATTTTCTCCTAGACAACGTGCCTTGCAAGCTCTCACATCAACACTTGCAGTTTAGCAGAGAAATACCCTGAATATCATGAGGATCATTTCTGTTAATGCTTCGTACTGTAAAATGTATATTTTTCTATGCACCTGGGAGTTTGTTTGTTAGTTGTCTGAAATTGCTATGAACCTGACACCAACATTATGGTGGACAACGCCCCCCCCCGCCCCCCGCAAACAAAACAGTTGAATTTATTAAAATGCAAAGCCTTCAACAAATGCTTACTTTACGTAGACGCAGATACCCCAAAACAGATATCAGAACCTTAAATAAGCACAAAAGGGTTTTCTGTTCCATCTAGCTAATACTTAGCCTCACAACCTGGGACCCTTCCTTATAACCAGATCTCTGTCCCACGTGGTGCCTCCCCTTAGTAGGATACTGTACAAGAACCAGCTTGCCTGCATGTACCTACACTCTGCCTGTGGATTCTGTTCAAAGCTCAATCAGTTCCACAGGGAAGTCCTGTAATTCCTAGATGAGATACTTAATCACAGTATCTATTTTGAACACTTCTTCAGAAGTACAGACTGGTTTTCCCTTGACACGTAAAAGACACTTCCAAAATGCTGAAATTCATTGGGCAAAGCCAAAGAAAACATCATCTGGCTAGACAACAAAAATATCATTAAGAACAAAAGCAAAGGTTAATGACCAGAATGGTACTTAATTTGACTATAAATGAATAGCTTGTCCATTATGAATAAAATACCCTGCATGCATGGAGGAGAGGAGCAGTTCAAATCTCAAGTCGTAACTCCTTATAAAGCACACAGTGAAAATCACAAATCATACAAATGCATGAAGAACAACATTATGAGGTCTTGATAGAGAGCAGACATGGAGGCAACCTACATATTGGGAACAGTAGCATAAAAGTTAAGCAAATAATCTTCATTGGATTGATGCAGAAGCCAGGGAAAGACTGCAAGTGCTCATATCAGAAGCATCTATTCAGTAAGTGATCATTCTTTTTCTTGTAGTTACAGTTTAATTCTATCACACATTTTAAACTTCTTTTAAAAATCAGAATGTTTACATTTTGCATTGCTGTGATATCCAACCCTCACAATACATTAAATCAACTCAATATAAAAAAACAGAGGACTATTAAAGCTGTTGCAGATGCCAAACTTCTGTCTGGAAGGCACACTGGCATGCAGTATATACGGATATGTACCCCAGATTTAGATTTTGTGCATTAAGTCCAACATCAGACTTGTAGAATTTCTGTGTGGAAAAAAAATACCTGGATGCACAAATGCCCTAATGTAGATGGGTACACACACCATCTTTTTCCTTTTTCGAACATGCAAGCAGCATTTTCCAACATATGCAGCTATTTGCTTTCAATTCATTATCTATCATCAATGAGTATTTACTTGACCTTGTTCCAAGAAGGCTATTCCATACATTGCAGTTACAAAAGAAAGAGTATCTACATAGCAGCAACTCCAAGTCTGACAAGTAAATTGTACAGAAAGAAGTCATATATAGGCAGTCAGAAACACCATCCACTAAGAGCCACCCCGTAACACACGGGGCTCTTTGCAACAGGCTTCTAATCAAGATGCAATTACATCCTCAATACCAAATGAAGAAAAATCTTCTTGCCTCATTCAGATCCATGGCAAAACCCACACCAACCTCATGGAAAGCTGAACTGGGCTCAGAGCAAGCAGTGGTGTAACACTGTAAGGCCCTATCTAATGTATTACGCTACACTTGCTGCTCCCTCTGGACCCAATTCAGCCAGAATTGTACCTATACACCCACTTGGGATGCAGTTTTAATTCCCAGCAACCGGCCTTTAAGTTATTCTTGCCTTGCGCCAGTGAAAAACGACGTGAAACTTGAGAATATTTTTCAGCCTTACAAATTCCCCTATATGGTTCACAGCACAGCTTCACTAACTGTTACTGCAGCACCTCTGAGGCAATAGAATTAAGGGAACAAGCAACAAGGCAGGAAACTCTTCAAGCTAGCATTTGGCTAGAATGATTCCACATGCATTAAGCTAAGTATTTTGACAAACTTACACATTTCTCCTGTGTCGTTTTATGAGTAGCAGAAATTACGATGGTTTTATTTGCTTTGTCCAATCAGATTTTCAATGCAGCTATTACAAGTCATTTTCATCTGGGGCAAAAAATTAATTTCACTGTGAATCAGAAAGGAAGCTAGATGCAAATGGTATCTGTGGCACATTAAATAGTGCATTAGTTACAGTTAACTCAGTGACAGTAATTTCTGTGTGAAAACTATAGGCTTGCCTTTCCTGCCTGAAAAAAACAGTTCATACTGCAAACAAGTCTCTGTTTACAAAACAGAAACGATTGTAGCAACAGAAGCAGAGGAGAATCCTACCACAACCAGTACATAAATAAGTGTCCCTGATAAAATGGGTTCCGATCATTCATGTCAACAGATGAGGTTTTTAGAATTCTAACTACATATTAATCCTCTTCTAGTACTCCAAATGTGACAAACCAGGTCTAAGTATCATGTGTGACACTACCAATGTTTAACTTGACATTCTAAGTAGATGGAAGAAAGCTCTGTATCTCAGCTTGGCATTCCAGACCCTTCTCTATTACTCTTCCTTCTGAAACTAAACTAACTCATTTTCCCTGAGCTCACCGTGGCTTTCAGCTATCTGATTTTTGCAATTCTGTCTGTTCTGCCCTCCCCTCCTACCCAATGCAAGTAACTGATTTATAAATAAAAATGGACCTGAAGTGAGGTTTATTTAATAAGCATCCAGCCAGACTCACTTCCAGAAGCTTTCTGCAATCTGGTGGCTCTTATTCAGGATCTGAGTCCTGTAGTCCAGCCATGACCACAGTGGCTATAACAGGCAAGTGAAAAGTAAATTCCTCCCAGCTCTTACCTGACCACAGTTGTGAAGACTTAAATCCAGTCCACATGTAAATTCAGTATGATGCTCGACTGTTTCCAGCAAAGGGTTAGGCTTGGAAAAGTCCCAGAATCTATAGAGAGGGAAGGAAGGAGGGAGCAAGAGAGGAAAAAAAAAATAAAAATCAAACAAACCACAATTAAAGTAATTGAAAGGCCATTTCAAAAATATAATGCAAGATATTGACAAATCTGTTGCTGCCAGGGTATTTAAAAAAGCAAACTCATCCACTTCAGAAACATAACAAATCATATTCCTGCAAAGCCATCTGCTGATTTGCATAAATTAAACCCCACTGGGCAAAACCATCTTTGTCTCCTGTTGCAGAAACTGAGATCAAAGTTGGCACCAAAGAGCCGCCATTGGGACATTATTAAAACAGAACAAAATGTAGGCTAGAATACTCTTGTTGCATCTCTTGATGGCTGGAGAATTTTATCCCCGAAAGACATTAGCACAATTCACGATTTTTCTCAGTTTTTGGTATTGTTCACTATGGGGTTTTTATTTACTGAAGATTACACATTCATTTAGAGATATTCGCCATTCCCAGTCTCAAATTTGAGACTGTGTTCCTGTAAAACAAAATTTAATATTATAATTTAATAATTAATTTGTACACAGTTAATTCTACTAATTCATATTTCAAAAAGCAGTTTTTCTTTCCAGCCTTGGTTGATATAAATGCTCAGAAAGTAGACTTCTGAAGTGTGCTACTTCTCCCAGCTACTGTCCTGTTAGATGGAATGTCCATCAGTGAAGTTAACAGCAAGGATAAGAGAGGTATAAGAGAAGGTGGGATGAAAGCATAGTTACAAGAAATTTCAGTCATGAAAAAAGGATTCAGGAATAGAACTTTCAGATCACACACTGACAAGACACTATATGATGGCACAAAAGAAAGATTTGTTTTTCTTTTTTGCATTCTATATACTGCTTCCAAAAGTCCATAGGCTGCAAAGCACAGCACAATTTGTGGGCTGGCAGCTGTAATCAAATTTTCTAAAGCTTGAATTTTCTCACAGTGGTCAATCATATGCTCTACTTCCTCTGTAACAACCGCAGAGGTCTTTCTGCCTTGCTCCTATTGGGGAAAGTGACAATACTTAAAAAGAACAGTTCATTATCAGACCAACTACACTGAAAGCACTGTATGTTCAAACCAATTCACGTAAAATAGCAAACATGGGAGTCAGCAGGGTCAGTTTGATAAATGTGTAGATGTTATTTCCTTCATAAACAAGCAGAATGGTATCAGTACAATGGCTACGCCATAGCAACAACCCTCTTAACTTTTTCCTAGTACCTGAGATCTAAGATAAACAACTTATTTTGCAGGAGAGAGGAGCAAAAGACAACCTCAGCATTTTCGTCCTCCCACATTTGTTCATAAGAAGGTAAGGAAACAAATCATGTTGTTTCTAAGTAATAGTGGTAGCCTTCCTTACCGCATTAGCTCTCTACTAACTCTTGAAAGACAGATGCTCATAAAACATCTGTAAACTAAGAACTTCAGATCTACATGAACAAAAACTTAGAAAAGACTTTCTGATCAATTTTAAAAATAGTAGGACAATTTGGTGTTCGTTGTATGGAGTCATGTTTGCAAGAAGTCAGAAGCAATGTAGTGTTTAAGAGTACTGCAACTTCATTCAAGTTCCACAGATGTCTGGGACCTTTCTTTTTTGATATAAAAATAATTACTAGTGAAAGTCCAAAAAACCATACAGTCTCAGGACTGAGAACCATCGATGACAAGTTAATGATGGTGCTAATAACGACTCTGCAGTCCAAAGTGAAAAAACACTATCTGTAGCCCAGCTTCCAAAACTAGCATGGTGACAACAATATTTTGCTCAGAGCGAACTTCCATCGCATCCTGAAGACTTAAAGTGCAATGCAGGTTTTCTAAGACAGTGCTTACCCCAGCAGGATAGCTGTAGGGCAAAATGAAGATGCATTCACAGCACAAATAGATGTGCTTCCATTACTTTAATTGTAGGTATATCTACGCCATTGGCAGCGTGAACTTCAACAGTGGACCAGACAACCACATACGCTTTTAGGGTCCATTACAGGTTTGTACAGCCTGTACAATCAGAGGTGTGCCACTCAGATGGAGCTGCCATTTTTACCCATATTAAGTACCCAGAATACATTAAAACTAGCACTCACAACTGCAGTCACATCTGCACTGACCACAGACACCCTGCAACCTATATGAGTGCATTTTCTTAAACTTTTTTTCACTGGAGCTGTTGAAAGTATACCTTTTCCCCCATTTCTTTATAGTTTCTTATTTGTTTTACATGAACTTCACCTGCAATTCATAAGCTGCATGTATATTGCAAGTGGACTGCTTATTCTAAACAAGCCATTATATGAAGAGAAAAAGCCTGTCATCCTATGGATTCTGTACTTTGTAACACCTGTAGCAACATCAAGGAGATGTATCTTGCTACATACATCTGTGCTCCCCTACCAAAACACTTTTACCAACCCCCAATATAGCTTCCTCTATCTATCTTCTACTATGTCCTCCTCCCGACTCTACCCTTACCTCCTGTCCCTGTGCCTTCACCACTAGCTGGGAAAAAAAAGCAGCAAGTATCATTTCAGGTTCCAGTGTCTGCACAAGGCAGTAAAACACATGTGTTGTGGCAGCCTGTTGCCACACGCTGAGGAGCTAGCAGATCAGCAAGCAGGTTAGACGTGGTGAATTCATGCTATGGCTTTTGCCTTCCTTAAGGTAATACTTTGGACCCCCCTCTCTTGTATGCTCATGAGTTTCCATTAAATGTGTACAAGCTTAGTAAATTTAGACTACAATTTTTCTGTCAAATCTAATTGAGTTTTCAATAGGTTCAAAAGTTACTTCAGGAAATGATTCAGGGGAAATCCACAGAAGCACAAAAAGCACAACTCCTCAAGTTCATTTCCTTCTGGGGAATAAACAAATATATTTATGATGAACATTTATGCATGAAAGCTTTACTACTGCTCTTAGGTTTCAAATAGAAGATGTCTTCATACATTGTATTTTTAGGTGGGTGTGAATCAGTTATTTAGAGGCTGCTTTCCATAAAAGCCCACTCAACAACTCATGCTACCATGCACATGCAACCACATTAGGCAGAAGTCACAGTAGCGTACGGATGTATACCACCAAGAAGTTTTCAAGAGCAACCCAGAACTCAGTGTTTACTACACATGTATCACACAATTCATTCTCCCGCTCCCATTCTCTAATCCCCGTGCAAAGATAGCTACATGTAAAAGTTCTTCCTGCTAACTAGAAAGAACTTGAACAGAACTTAGTGTCAAGCTACTTTTGGATAAAGGGAACAGGGCAATGTTGTTACTTCAGGCTTTAACTGGGGACATCTAACTATTTCCACAATAATATTCTTAAGACATTATTTCATCATAGTTCCAGTAAAGTATCAACATTATGAAGTAGCTTAGGTATAGAAGAAAGCCTTTATTAAAAGTATTATCTTCCTTAAGCATCAAAGAAAAGAAGAATTGATTGAGAGCCAAATCAAATGGAAGAAGATCCAAAAAAGTAATCCTGAAATAGGTTTTACTTCTGAGTTTGCTCCAGTAGCATAGGTTCTTCCCTAAGGACTCAACTTACATGCTTTATTTCAAAATAATTCTTGCTGCAATGCTAACTTCTTAGTTTACTTCCTATGTACTGTATGAGAAAACAAAGCACATCACTTACACATTTATGACCCTACTCTAACAGAGTTGCATATGCACCACTGTTTTTTATTATTACACATGTGAGTTGATGTCCGGACAATGAAATCCCATGCAAACATTTTATTAGAAGATAAAATGGCAGACTGCAAGTTATGTTTGTTTCAATTCTTTTGCCACACTGTAACAGAATAACTTTTAAGAACAAGTAGTTACTAGCCTTCATAATACCCCTTCTGCTTTTGAAGATCTTAAAATTTGCAAAACTTACCATTAACTTTAATACTTTCCTTCAAACAATGAGTTGAGAATAACTCTCACCACCATCATGTGCTTCAAGCCAACCTGAGAATGTATTTGTATCATCATTCTATTGAGGCATCAAACCAGAAACAGAGTGCCCTGAAAAACAGGGCATGCTCACAAAACGAAGGTATTTCTTGTCACTAAAGGGTTCAGCCTGATTTAAGAAACGCAAGTGAGCCACCCCATGTAGGCAAGTACATGCTTTCTCTAGTCCTTTTAGCTTAATTCAATACAAGGTGCAGCCCAAGATGCAGCATCATGAGATACTCTAATCTTGAAGGATGAAGACATGAGCCTGTACAGGCTGGTTGGCATACAAGAGTAACAAGTTAATTGCTGTGATACACAGAAGTTTAAGTATAGCTTTGTGGGTGAAGTTATGCAGCTTACTCTTTGTTCCCTGACTTTTCCCCAAAACATGAATTAACTAAAAGGGCATGCAAACCCATAATTTAGGGATATTTATGGTCTCATTAGAGCTTCTAGATATTCCCCATCCTTTAGTATCATAATCCTAGACTGGAGCTTCAGTTCACTTTGACACATGTCCCACTCCTCACTGAGCATTGGGAAAGGTTGGTTGGCTAAAAATGGGGAAGTCAGATGCCTGAGAAATACAGAAGTGGTTGTCATCAACATACAGATAATACTGTAGGTATGTGTGGTCTTTCTCAATACTTCTGTTTCCTCACCTGTCTACAAAAAAACCCTAACTTTGCCTTTCAGACAAACAGGATACATTTTGTAGAGAAAGATTCATATGTATTTGTATGACAAACAGAAATGATAGTTTCACAACCAAAAAGTAAAAAGGGGTTATTTAGGAGAAAAAAGATGCACTTTCCATAAGAAAGAACATTCATATGCTAGTTAAATATTCAAGTCTAAATACTTGAAGGCTTTAATTACCAATATTTAACTCTTATACAGACCTGTTTATTAAGAGAAATTAAAAAGAAAAAAATAAAAATAACCCTTTGCTGTATTCTTCAACATTATAGTGCTATTCATAGCACCAGAAAATTTGTTTTCATAGATAAAAGATATTAATCTATTTATGAGGTTGAATCATTTGACAAGTAGCTCCTGTGGCCAACACTTTCCTAGTTTTAAGAAAAATTTGATCTCATAATACTTATTTCAAAGAAAATTAGCAGTGCAGGCAGGAAAATGCCAGTGAATTTAAAAAATACAAGAACCTGGGCATTCATTTATGTGTCAAAATTTTTATCATTAAATTGTAATTCTTGTTTTAATCCAAAAAGGCAACATGTAAGAGAACAGATATGCTCTACACTGATGTATGAGGGATTTTTACTAACTCTAAAGTTGCAACAAACAGTTAAATCGTAATTGAAAAGTACAATCAGGTTTGAATTTTGTTAGTTTCACCAGATGTAGTGCTCTGACTACCACAAGCAGCTCTGCTATCAAGGACACTTTTTATAATGATGTAGGAGCTATCACTAACTGAGCAAATTAACAGGTTCTTCTACTGCAGAGTTTTCAGTTTCACACTGGAAACCACCAGTGACAAGCATTTTGATCAGCGGGAAGACATTTTCCATTTGGAAAAAAAAAAGAAAAGAAAAAAAGAGAGCAAAGGCACAAACACTCACCTTTTCACCTTGAAGAAAAAAATAAACAAAAAAGACAACAAGGATAATTATCTGAAGTGAAATCCAGTTTCTTTTATGAGCAGCATTATTCCAGAAGTTCTCAAGATTTCTTTGTGATCCAATTTACTGAACTTGTACACAGTCATGGAGAGCTGGAGATAGTGGTTTACCTTAAAGTGCCTTGCAGAGATGATATCCGGTATAGTAAAACTTTCAACAAAAATTGCCTTTTTGCCTCAGAGACAAGCCTCTGTGAATACATTTCAAGATCTGGCCTGATTCTAGGTTAATGAAGCTCTATAATTTATCAGATCTTCTGTTTAGATTTTGGTGAGTGCTCTCTGTGCCTAATGCACCAACATTTTTTTTATACTGAAGAGAGTCCAAAAATATAAAATAGTAATTCCAGTAAGAGATGACACTGATGTTCTTTCAAACTGAATTTTGACAGAGATAAGGTTTAAGAACATGCATGCAGATCTAAGTAAGTCCTGGAAATGTTACAGTACTTTGTGCATTTCCTGGCATTTTAATGATTCATTTGTGTTAAAACTGCTTTTTAATTAACCTACATTTTTCCTGAACTCTTCCAAAGACTAAGGAAATGATATAGAAAAAATTTGTCTCAATGAGGCATAAATCCAAATCATTATACCCAAGCATGTAAACTCAAGTTCTTACCTACAACCTCTTTTTCTTAGCCCCCAGTATGATAGTTGGCATGTGAACTAGTTTTCTTTTCAGTAGCTTGACTATAGCACACACATGCAATCATTATACTGTTTGCAAAGGATGAAGCTAAGAATTGTTAACTTCACTTTCAACCTACTATTTTTTGCTTTTAGATAGCCAGTTGTGATTATGTGCAAAACTAGCTGTTCTACCTAAAACAAACAAAAACCCTGCCTCTTACATAGCAGTTCAGTAATCTTAGATAAGATTTGTGTTTGTTTGTTTGAACTATAAAGCTTCAGTAAAATTTAAGATTACAGAGCTTAAACAGTAAACTATGCTGTATCCAGTTATATGCTATATGTTAATGCTTACAGACAATTCTGAGCTTCAAAGAGAAATGTTAAAGAACAGTATCATAACTAAGCTGCTATTAAAAAAAACCACTGCTTGTATCTGATGAATCTGTTTCTAAAGGACTGCCATACCATACTGTTCTATGAATTACTCTCAAATGTGGCTAAAAAGTCACAGGCCTTGAGTAGATTCAACAAGATCCAAAATTAATACCATGTACTGGAATCCCTCTCTTTCTTGATAAAAATATTTATCAAATATTTCTGTTCTTACATTGAAATGTATGTATATGTCCACACGTACAGGTGTGTGCATATGCACGTGCATACATGATAGCACGTGTGTACATACTGCACGTGGAGTGTATGGTGCATCCAGTCAAACTCTGAACACTTCTAAATGAACTCTATTTCTTACTGTGAGCTAAATTCCTTCCTGTAAATGATGGTACAGGATATGAGGCAGAGGTATAACACAGTCATCCTATTATATTCCTTAAAAGAGATGTTCCCAAAGTGTTGTGGTAACAGGTTTCCCCATTATACACAGTATTTTCCTTGTGCCATCTTTTCCAAAGACTTTCACCTGGTCTCCTCTGTTGTATAGTCACTCATACCAAACCCCGCAACTAAGTATTTTAGAAAACTGCTAAAAATCTGTAGTTCATCCCTTCAACCCCACCCTCCATTCCTGGTCACAGCAAGTAAATTTTTGGACAGCAAAACAATGTCGAGAGTGGCATTTTGTGAAAAAGTTCCCAAGCTCTGCATTTACAGACACCCTGACTTATGAATTAGGAGCTCTCATCTTTACTGACAGTTTCCACGTATGAAAATGTCAGAACTGAAACTGCACTAGATTTCGGTACTGTATGAAATGCATTAGTGCCAAACCTTTAAGATATATAGTGGTGTCAAAAATAGGAAGAGCATGACAACACAATCAAGTCGCTTCAATCCATCAGCATGCTGATTATTAGTCTTATTGCTCAGACAAGGCCACTGGAAGAAACCAATTACCACTTTTTATTTTAGACCTAGAAGCCTTCTGAGAAATGATATGCTGCAAACCAGCTGGCACTGCATCAGTAAAGGATGTTAAGCAAGATCCCATAAATAACCTTCCACAGACCTCTGTGTAGTATTCTATAGGAAGTCCGTTTTAAACATAAATAAAGCACTTTATATAAGACAGAATGCTGGTGCAGCAGTCTAGAAAGTTATATACATACAGACATCACAGCACTCACACTGTCAGGCTCCTGGCACCAACCACACAACAGTGGATATCATTAGCAAGGCATTACCCCTTACTACAATAAGCAAAAGAATAACAATTAACATAAAACTTAGGAAAGGTTCTCAAGCACTTAAGTCCTTTACTGAAATAAGGACATCCCTCTGGGGTCAGGAGTATTATATAAACTCACCATCCAGTTCTAATCTACAAGAGAAAGGCACAATTTTTGAAAGGAACAAGCCCATGTAGGGACTGAAAATTTAAGTGGGTGACTGGACTGCAAAACTCACAGATTTACCATTATCACCACTTCACCTTCCTAGCTTCTCTTTCCTGAGGAGGCTTTATCCATTGTAGCACTCCAGTCTTGTGAGCGGTCCCACCATCTCTCTATAAACTCCAAGAGGTCACAGCTCTGCTGCTGCACATGGACTTCTAATTCCCCCATTTGTCTCCTCTGCTGTATACGGGTGTCAGGCTGCTTTCACAGGGAAAGTGCAAAAGCCTCTGGCATTATGCTGTTCCCCACACTCTTCTCTGATCCTCATGCTTTCACTTCTCTTCAGGTTATGATCACTCTGCCCCGATATCTGTAGTTTAAAACACTCCTCACTGGGTTAGCAAGCCTGTTGGCAAAGATGCCTGCCCTGCAGTACCCAATCACTTAAAAGAGGACCCTGTGGTTGTAAAAGACAAAGCCCTGCCTATGACACCAGCTATGCAGCAAAGTGTTGACTTGCTGGAGATGTCTTTTCCTACCTGAACTTTTCTCCCTTAGAGTCAGGATCAAGAAAAAACCCACCTGGGTCCCCAATGCCATGTAGCTACTCTTGATATATTCATGGTCACCTCCTTCAGTAATGTGAGAACCCACACAGGTTAAGCGGGAAAAGGCAGTGTCCTGAATCTGGGCAAACCCTAGCAGTCTCTCCACAGCCTCGTGGACCTCAACCCAAGGGAGACAACAAAACCTTCCAAGATATCAAGTTGGGTTGGCAGACAGATACTTCAAGAGGGAACGCAACAGGAGGCAGTCTCCAGTGATGATTCACATTTTTCTTTCGGTGCAGACACTTGATTCAGGCTCATCTGACTCTTGACACCTCCCCAGACTGAACTTTTTCTTGCTCACTCATTTCCAGGGCACTAAATCTATTCTCTAGCTCCAACTTGTGTCACCAGAAGTCACATTTCCAGCCTCCCCCATCACAGGAATCTTTATCCTTATCCTCTGCTGCTTGAAGAATAGTCTCTAACTGTCCCTCCTTCCTTGCACTGTGGGATTTGGGCTCTCACCTCTGAAGGGTATCTGTGAAGACCCTGTCAATCTTGTGTCCACTATCCTTGATGGCACGCAGTCTGCTCATCTCCTCGGGCAGTTCCTTCACCTCAGTACCTCAAACAGAACACATCTCTCACAGGTGAGGCCACCATCACCCCTGGCCTCAGGAAGAAGCACCAAGCACTCCCTGCAGCCTAAGACCTGGAAAGTAACATCCTCTCTAGTGCTGTCGAGGTTGAGGACTCACACGTGCCAAGGACAACATCACCATTGTCACTTTACAGTCTCAAGCAGTCCCACACCATCTACAGCAGAGTTTCGGAGCCCCTTTGCACCCCTGCATGTTTCTGTTAGCTGCATTCTGGGAGCTGCAACCAAGAGCTTGGATGAAAACAAACTTCCAGCTATACTGCACAAGATATATAGATTTATGATTTAGAAACACATACAGGCACTGAGAGTTAGCAAGATTTTCCTTAGGAACCAGAACCTTTCTGTGTCTGGTGTCAGACCACTTAGGACACAACCAGAAGTGACATTAATTGGGATGATTTGGACGAGTGGGATAACTTTGCAGTCACTTCTGAAGGCAAGAGGGCTTCTCCCATTTGTAAGTGTACTGCCTATTATATTCAGTTCATGTTATAAAATTAAAATGTAGATCTAAGAATGTGATTGAAATATTCAGGAATGTACTTCATAGTGTATTGACTTATAACACTGTATCTTAAAGAAGTCCGAAAATGAAGTCAAACTTCTTTATGACTTTTAATCAGCTTTAAATCAGTTGTACTATAAAATCTTCATCAGTATCAGATATACTGGGCAACCAGGGGAACTTACAGAAGTACTGTCTAAAGAACTTCAGCATACACACTGTGGAACAATACTAAAGCTTCCTCAGATACTTGTAGGACAAGAATTTGCTCATAAAAACCTTAAATAAAAATACATCACAGAAACATATGAAGTCACCCACCTACATTCATTTAAGAGGTTATTACCTTCTTATCAGACACCATCACAGCCGGACGCAACTACGTTCAGCAGAATGATGTGAAAAGGACTACAGAAAGCATCTGTCAAAGCAGATATCATTCAGAAGTGATGGAGCTGGCCTTTAAGTGAAGAACCCATGCACAGCTTATGAAGAGAGAAAACATCCATAGCAACATTAACTGCAATTCAGTATGTCCACTCTAGAACTGTTTTCTATTGCAAGTCACATTAAAATATATTATCTTTCCATTTTTATCCAATTAAAAAATACCGTACCTCACAGTAAAATCATAGGAACAAGAGGCCAATAAGGTTGCATGGAATGGTGAAAACTGCAAGAAAACAAAAGAGAATAACTTTTAAAAACATTGTGAACATACACAGACTTACTATAAGTAGAAAGTTACCAAAGTTTAACTATTTAAACTGTTTAAACTATTCAAACTACTAAGTAGGTACCACATCATGCTGCAGCAAAACAGACTACATCAACAAATCTCTCCACCATGCTTCTAATTACAAGGAATGCTCTATGGCATCCTACTTTGGTTTGATTTCATTATAGCAGTGCCAATCAACCCTTCTGTAATGTTAAGAAGTTTTAAGACAGTCATATAAACAGTCATAAATTCTGCCTTTGGCTGACAAACTGAGTATAATCTCATCATATAAAGCAAGTTTCAGAAAAGCTATGTGACCAGTTTATTATTCTCAGAAAGAGAAAATTTGTGCCATACTGCAGAGAATGTAAGATATATTACTGTCATTGATTCCATCTCCTAAAATTTTGAAATTATTTACAGAATTGGGAAAATTGGAGATAAGTTGAAAAACCGAAGGCAGTATAATGTCACTTCATAATTTCCCCCTCTCCTGCAGGGCATTTTAAGGAACACACTCTTCTATGGACTCTTGTAGACAGGTTTAAGAACTGCGGCAATAAGGATGCAGTTAGGCCAAAATTGTTCACCCCGCCTCCAGCTTTTTGGCAACCATTTTTCCAACCATTTTAAGGTCTGTATTTCTCAACAGGAAATACACAAGTCATTGACATAACTTCAGTTTGAAATGCAGGTCCCGAACATCATGGTTCACAGGTAAGATTCTTCTTGGAAGACTTTCAATATCATTCACAGCTACTACAAAGTCAAAAGTTAAGCCTGGGCTATTACCACAACTGCCCAAGTTACCACAACTGCCACAACTGCCCAAGAACTGTTAGCCAAGTTGTTGCCTGCTCAACTTGGCTGAACAGAGTTCTCTTTACTATACAAGAATTGAGGGATATGCACGTTTGAACTTCAAACTCCCCAGATTTCCTACAATTTTTCTGGAGGGGGAAAAAAAAAAAAAATCACAACAAAACTTCTTTTTCTTTTGCACCTCAGGAATATGAACAATAAAGGGGAAGAAGTCTGAAGGGCAGCAAAAACCAATGGCATATTTCCGACATGGCCCCTTTGCATCTTTGTCCACATAGTTTCAGATGAAGCAAAACCATCTTGTCAAAGCTGAAAACCTTTGTCATTAACCTTAAGTATCCTAGAAACTTACCTAAGCAAACTCTATCAAAATACTTAGCAGAATGCTACATATGTAAGTTGAAAGAATTTGCATAATGTCTTTCTGCTACAAAGAGAAGAGAGTATTTTAAAATTCTGTTCCACTTAACTGTAAGATACTACAATTTTATCATCTGAACAGTTGTATATAGACACAAGAGACCAACATATCAATCCAGCCTGACCTCCAATATTTCACAGATCATTCATCCAAATATCTTTTTAGGTAAACTCAAAAATCATAACTACATTTCAGTGTAAGAGATTGAAGCCAGCTAAGAATATGAGACAGCCAAATGCACCAATGTCAAAATCTCCTGAAAAGGGCTCCACATGAACTCAGTGTGCTGATAATGTCCCATACTGCAGTGAAAGACCACAGGAGATCTGCAGGAATTCTGACAGTATTGTACTGGGTAGAATTCCTTGCCAGTCTCAGACCTGACAGTCAACACAACCCTGAACAAGTGAACAGAATACAAAAGACAACTGAAGAGCGTGATTTCATGGTTGGTTTAAGCTGATTTAAGAGTGCACTACTGCCAAGACTCATGGACTGCCCTTTCCTTTCTACTTCTCCATGCCTCCTTTGTGTCAGGTCTTGCAATTGTGGGGTTGAGCAACAAATTGAGACAGCTTAGTGATTCAGACAGAAACTAGTCACTTTTAGGAACAGGATTTTCAGTCAGAGCAATCAGCTAAGCCAGCTTGCTGCACAGCTTTATCACTGCTAGTGTCAGCACAATGTAAGGGAAGGGACATCAGTAGGGACAGCTGCCTCTATTTAGGTAGCATCCTGGTCTCTCTCTCCATTTAGTGTGACTGGTGAGTTATACCACACAAGTGTAGATATGTTGCACCACCTCTAAGTGCTGGCCCACATTCCTCTATCTTATGTCCACAGGGACCATGTCTATCTTGAAATGGAAGCTACAAAAGCTTGCTAAGACAGAACAGAAGTCATGTACTCTCACATACCTCTCCTTTGCACATGTATGCATATACAGCCTCCCCACCATCTCCTTAAACCATTTAGTGAACTGATCTCAGAGGTTGGTGCAAAGAAAGTTCTACTGCTGGCCAACTCCTAATAATCATTTCAAGGTGTTTTAAGAAAACAGGGAGCATGATGGGCCATAAAATGGAAACTAAGATGAGACAGTATAAGAATATAAAAGATACCTTACCTGGTCAGACCAACAGTCTTTGAGCCCAATGCTGTATGTTTACATGGCATTGTCTGTATTTTAGTTTGTACCAATCGCCTCTGGTCCTCTCACTAGATACCACTGATAAGAGTCAAGCTTTGTCTTCTCTTTTTCCCCCAATCATTCATACACAGTGATAAGATCCTCCCTAAGCCTTTTCTTCTGCACACTAAACAAATCCCAACTCTCTCAGCCTCTTCTGGTAGGACAGAGGCTCCAGTCTCTTAATCTTCTTTGTGGCCTTTTGCTGGATGTACTCCAGTATGTCCATGTCTCCCTTGTATTCGGATGCCCAGAACTGGACCCAGCACTCCACATGTGGTTTCACTGGTGCAGTGAGTAGCAGGGAAGGATCACTTCCCTCAACCTGCTGGCAACACTCCTCCTTATGCGGCCCAGGATGAGAAAGATTAGAGAAACTAGAGACGCTATTCCTGTCTAGCTCTTCTAGTATCTGTTTATCAACCAGCTGACATCTGTGAACCTGATGACACTGCCTGCCTATGCAACCTCTTGTGCAGAGAGCTAATTCAAGAAGTCTACCATCTGATATGTAAAAGAAGTATTTCCATTTGTTTGTAAATCCATTTTCTACTAGTTTCATCAAGCTTCCTTTAGCTCTATTATCACAGGTTATGGTGAATAACAATTCTGCATTCACTTTCTCCATTTTATCATGAAGACAATGTGCTATGAAACCCTTAATGGCAGAGCTGTTTTTAAAAGATCCCACTAACTGTCAGAGAGTAAGAATATGCCAGTCTTTTGATTGATACTGTATTGATTAATCTGTCTTAATGAATGTCAAATTGGAGTTGCAAAATGATCTTGTTTAAAAAACAAGAGAAAACAAACTTGAACACCACTGCTAAATGTTCTTCTGCTATGAAGAACATTTCACAGGGCCAGATCAAAGCATGGCCTTGCAGGAACTGATTTAGAAAAAAAAAAAATACCACCACCACCACCAGTGGGCATAGCAGGCAAGGGTAGCTGGGATAAGGAAGAGCAGGAGCTTCTCACGGTGTCTGTTCACAAACAGGATTTGAGATATGGAACCACTCCCTTAGTCACACCCTTTTCTGACAAATTACAACCTAAGCACAGTAACGTTTAAAGTTGTTAGAAATACATCAAAAATTCCAAGGGCATGTGAAGCAAAACACTGATGCAGGATAATTTTTTTCTGCCAGTTCAGACTGCCTAGAAAATATTAATAACCCTCCCTGTTCTCCTGAAAGGCTTTAAAAGGATCAGGTATTATCTGACTAATACAAAAAAAAATAATAAGCACTAATACGAAAAAAGGTCATTGTGCACCTAGAACAAATTCCTATGGGTGGGTGATCTAGTAGTACAGAGATCCAGTATAGTCATTTGTAGCCTTTCATGCATAAAGTTTCAAAATCTCTTTGAACATATTAATGTTTCCTTTGTATACACAAAAATACATATTCATGATGAGTTCTATACCTTTTCTTATGGGAATATTGATTCTTTGTATGGAAACAAAAAGACACAGCACCATTTAAAAAACAAGTAAGGTAAAGTATTTTCTCTATCTCAAATTTCCCATATAACTTAGCCTAAGCAAACCTCCCAACCCTCTCTCAAGCTCTCAAACACTCATGGAAATATACAGACTTTGAAGATGTCATTTACTTTGAAATCCCAGCAACCTGCTAAACATCAAAATGTTTTACAGTGCTAAACTGAAGGTTTCCAAGAACAGTCACTGCAGCATCTAAAATCTTCAACACCAGTTGGTTTTTTCCTAGTTATTAGATAATATATTACTGCTTTCCAGAAAAATTTGTGTAACAATGGTGATCAATGGGGAATAAAATACAACTTACTTTTACTCTTCTGATAGCATAGGTATGACCAAGCAAGACGAACACAGGTTGCCGGATGTTCCGCAAATCCCAGCCTTTCAAGCTACAGTCAACTGCACCAGTTACCAGCAAGTTCTGATGTTTTGATAAAACACAGATATATCAGGACAATTTCATTATTAAATTACAGTGATGCGTATGTTGGCTACAAAAGTTAGATAAATCAAACAATACAGATGAATAAATCATAAACGACATCTCCAGTGTGTAAATTAAAGAGAACAGAGAAATACAAACCATTTTTCCACTATGGACTATTCTGTCCAGTATACAAAAGAATAAGCAAAACCCCTGATCTGCTTGGGCCGTCTATCTGTAGGAACAATGCTCTTCTGAAGATGCAGTAGTGAATGAGAGCAACAAAGCAACTAGACATATTTTTATAAAGAGAAGATGCATTAATGTTGCAGTAAAAAAACCCCACTATTTAATGAGAGTGGTTCAATTAGGAAAACAGTTGGACCAACAGGTTTATACCTGATCATACTTGCACCAGTCACAGCTCAAGATCTCAGCCTGGTGGGCCGGTATCACAAGTTTGACTGCTGGGGCTTTCACGTCCCAAATTCTTAAAGTCTGGTCACCTGAAACAGAGAAATTGATTCAGCACTGTTGAATCAGTTATGGGATACAGTTAATTCACGAGTTCTTAGTAGACAACTGTTTCTTAGCTGTATGAAATACAAACTATTATATGAGGACCCTCATGCCAAATAAAGCAAGCACATTATAGACACAGAGATGAGACTGATGCACAAAAGAAATCAGAACTTACTACTGTTCCTTCACTAGAAAAAAAACCCAAACAACTTCATTTTATTACTAACACTCATTATTTTTTAAACTCTGATTTGATTAAAAGGGGATGAGGTAAAATACTTAAATAACATTTAATTAAAGTAGGAGCTTAAAGTCCATTAAAAAATGGACTTAGAAGACCAGAATCATGAAAAAAAACTTTCTCTGCAAGACAGCTGAGAAAAAGTTCCTAGATACATGATTTTGGTGCACTGAAAAGTGAACAGTACTCAAAAAGCAACTTATCTTCAGATTCTTTCAATGAAAGGAAAATTTAAGACACATTACCTGTACTCATCATGTGCAAAACCTGCAGTTACTCTCATTTATTGAAATATTGGAAGATAAAGTCATTCTGCTGTAACTTACACATATTAAAGGCAATGTCTGCTTTAACCTTGAAGCACATACATATACCTGCACATGTGCACACACACACCTGCAGAGGTCTTCAGAGAGCAATGAAGGGAATCAGCTTAAGAGCTGCTTAATTCGCAGTTTAATTTGCAGCTTAAGAGCCTCTCTACCTCCAGCCACAAATTGTCTTCTACCCCTAAAGCTCTTCAGCGTTTGTGTATACCATTCTTACAAATTCAGTTCCTAATGGCTTACAAATACAAGGAAAACTGCATCAGCTGACAAGACAACCATGCTTTTCAATTTTTCTAATCGTAATTCTCTTATTAACCCGGAATATTTAGCTTTGTATCCACAAAAATTTATCCTCAAGCTCATTTGTTTACAGAGAGAGAAAATTAATTAGAATTTATGATTATGTCTGTGTTCGTTCCAAGAGACAAATGAAATCACTAGAAGCTGCATCCAAACACCCATGATTTCTACAGAAAGCATGTATCCATACTACCTAAATTTAAAAAAACACTGTTCTACCTTGCTACTGAAGAAATTACTAATGTTTCTTTACCAGAAACACTTCTGTAAATCCTCAAATTGGTTATCATCAATAATTATTATTTTTATGTTGTTTAGATACAAGTATTTTGATGGTTTTAGCGCCCAGTCGGTCACTGGCCTTAAAAATATACAGTGGGGCACACAAAATCATAGCTCTTTTCAAGAAACTGGCCACAGTTCAAACAAAACCATCCCTAGAGCCACAACAAAAATATTCCTATTGCACAAACTACCAGGCTCTGTAGACCTCGCAAAGACATAAAACGACCAGAAAGTTTGAATACAGAAACGAAGCTAGGGAGAGCTTCGTTCCACTACATGACACAAGACTGGCCTTATGAGTGTGGTACTACATAGATCACGGGAAACTTCGCTCTGATGGTGGGTTGGCTTCTCCTCAGACTCCATCATTGTGAGAGATACCGTACTCTTGGTGGATAAAATCCTTACCTGTAAGGTGGGCACAACACATGATTTCTCATGGTTTTCACTCCCTTCACCTATTTTAATACTGCCAAGAGCAAGATTGCTGCTCAGTATATATATAGCACTCCTGACAATGACACCCTGCAGTCAGCTGAAGCCCCAAACATCACTACAGTGCTTATAAAAACAGGGCAACATATGGAGAGGAAGAAACATGACCAGCAGGGTCTTGGCAAAAAAAGGTAGGATGCCCATCCACCCACCATTAGTCTTAGTAATCTGCTTGCCTGCAGAGGACAAATTTCAGTTTGAGTCTTAAGTCTTTCAGAGATATTATAATGGACTTCTTAAAAAGCTTTTATTTTAATTTCATCAGATAACATAGATTTGAAGGGGAAACACATATTTCACTACAGACAGGATCATTTTTCCCAAGCAAATAAATATATAAATACAGGTGAACTAGAATGAACTGTTACAGAGATGGACCACAGTAGCATTATGAGGGCCAAAAACATTAGGAAAAGTTAGCCAGTAACGATTTTGACACTAAATATACAATTGCCCCAATTATTTCTTTTCTAATAGAAAATGCTGATGCACAAGAAAAGGAGTTATTTTCCCTTTTTTTTTTAATTTCTTTGAAAATGCTAGACTTAGCTGTTATTAATTCTGGCTGGCACTATTTGTGAAATGGTTTTAATGGAGTAAGATAACATGCAAGTGAAGCTTTCTGTGAATAGAACAGACTGAATTACAGCCAAAGGCAAATCCAACTTTTCCATTTAAGTAAGTGGAAGAATCAGATTAATTAAAAAAAAAGCCAATAAACAGTGTAATCCGGACACTTTACCCATTTTAACAAACTTTTTTACCTCAAACATCTTTCCATGACCTCACAATATATATTTTTTTCACATTTCAACAAAAATTGTTGTTAAAAATTTTGGAATTTCCACATATTCACGATTCCTTCAAATCTGCATTACAAAGGATGCATTTCTTCTGTATGGTAAAGCAGAAGTAGGATAATAATAATAATAGAAAATAGAAGTAAAGCACACGTAGTACAATTACATTGACTAACAGCCACTTTCAGTTGGCATCCAAAAGTAAGCAACCAGAAAAATGGCCAACATTTCCCCCACAAAATATCTCTATTTTTGTAAGAAGCAATTTCTCTATGGCAACAGATTTTTGCTGGTCTGTTAGATAATTATGATTCCAGATTTGTTTGTATATTGTACTTGCTTTCTTTCATTTTAATGAATATTTGTGAAATCTTGGCCGAATCAATAGAACTACACAATATATACTCATCTATTCAAAATTTTTGAAAGAGATGCTAATCTACAAGTACATCATCCCGGTACATGGGATAAAGACTACTAATGTGAATGACAATGTATGATACTGAAAAGATACAATTTATCTAAGATTTACATTTCGTGTAGGTTTAATACTGTTTTTTTTACACACAGATGTATTTTACACAAATCCATAAATCATAATCTCCTTAATCCTGTGACAACAATCAGCTAAGCAATCATTGCCAGACAGTGCAGAAGTACTAGGTACAACTAGCTAGGTATTTGGGATATTAATAAAAATCCAATAAACCTTAAACAATATATGAAGGCAAAAAGGATTCTAACCAGGACAAATACAATGTTTTTCAAGAACCAAGTACTGTTAGATGAAAGTTTGACTTAAAAAAATGAGTCTGATTTTTTTTTTTTAAGTTCTAAAGCAAGAAATCTGATCTTTTAACACTGTTCTCTCATAAAGAGAAAAAAACACCAAATAATACATCTTAATTTACTGTAGAAAAAGAATTCAGTATAGAAGACATGAATATTGGCATACATGGTGCAACATCACAGAATCACAGAATGGTTTGGGTTGGAAGGGACCTTAAAGATCATCTAGTTCCAACCCCCCCTGCCATGGGCAGGGACACCTTCCACTAGACCAGGTTGCTCAAAGCCCCGAACAACCTGGCCTGGAACACTTCCAGGGAGGGGGCAGCCACAACTGGTCTGGGCAACCTGTTCCAGTGTCTCACCACCCTCATAGTGAAGAACTTCTTCCTTACATCTAATCTGAATCTACCCTCTTTCAGTTTGAAGCCATTACCCCTTGTCCTATCACTACATGCCCTTGTAAACAAAGAAACCTTGATTAAAGTACTTCTACAGTGCCACTGAATGACTACAAGTTAAGATTACTTGCTTATTTGTATGTATTTTTTAAATACTAAACCAGCTTAAATTATTTAGCCAGAATCAAGCAGAAAATCTGCAGAAGAATAAAGAACAGAACCCAAATCTCATGACTCTCAAAATCAATCATTTTAGGCATGTTAAAATGATCATGCTGTCCATTTCTATCATAGATAGTTGTCCTGGTTTTGGCTGGGATAGTAGTAGCTGGTATAGTACTCTGTTTTGGATTTAGGATGAGAATAATGTTGAAAGCACACTGATGTTTTCATCACTGACGTTTTCATCACTGCTGAGCAGTGCTTACACAGAGTCAAGGCCTTTTCTGCTTCTCACCCCACCCCACCAGCAAGTGGGCTGGGGGTGCACAAGAAGCTGGGAGGGAACACAGCTGGGACAGCTGACCCCAACTGACCAAAGGGATATTCCATACCATATGACGTCATGCTCAGTGTATAGAGCTGGGGGAAGGAGAAGGAAGGGGGGGACATTTGGGTGATGGTGTTTGTCTTCTCAAGTAACTGTTACGTGTGATGTAGCCCTGCTTTCCTGGGGATGGCTGAGCACCTGCCTGCTGATGGGAAGTGGTGACTGAATTCCGTGTTCTGCTTTGCTTGCGTGCGTGGCTTTTGCTTTACCTATTAAACTGTCTTTATCTCAACCCACACGTTTTCTCACTTTTACCCTTCTGATTCTCTCTTCCATCCCACTGAGGAGAGGGAGCGAGCAAGTGGCTGTGTGGGGCTTAGCTATCAGCTGGTGTTAAAGCATGACAATAGTATAAGCGAACCTAGAACAGGATTAATAAAGCTCATGAGATTCCACACAGAGACAGGAATAGAGTGACACAAATAGCAGCTTTATTTAAATCCTCCAGCAGGACTCTACTGAATGCACAAAATCTATTTCCATGTAGCACAACCTAGATATCAAGTAAACATAACTACCAGTGGAAATGTACTTTCCAACTGGTAATTTTTCAGTCTGATACAAAACGCTGTAAAGCTAAAAATCAAAAGAGCTAAACGTTATTTCAGAGGAGACCTCAACAGTCTTTTTCTGAAAAGAGTAAGTTGATTAAAAGAAAATAAAAATCAGTGAAAACTTTTATTTCAGTGTTTTCCAAGATGGTTACACATAAACCTTGGGACAAAATTTTTATTTCAAAATTGAGCTAATTTATGACTTATTATTAAACCATTCTTTAGCAAATGGCAATATTGGCTAGATACCTAAAACATATTAATTCACTGTAAGAACCTGTTACTGCATTTTTCTTCTCAACACTAAACAATTATTTTACAATATGAGATTCTATAAAATATTATAACCCGAAAGTGCTTTATAGTCTAGCATGTGCTGCATACAATACCTTACTATGGTTAGCATGTACTATAAATTGAGGGCCAAGCTCATTTCCTGAGAAACATTTCAGCTTGCACATTAGAGGTTGATTTAGTAAAGCTTACCGAGCACAAGACTCGGATGAATTCAATAACGTGCTGGTATGTTTTGATGCAATAGACTGCAAATGAAAACACCCACCTCGCTCCAGTACACAGATTTGACACAACAATGTAAACAAGTAAATTATATTTTAATAGCTTCTAGCATAAACAGCAGTTTAGCTAAACTGCAACGGAACACAGTAACTCCATAATCAGTTTGCTCTCTAGATGCTCGAATTGTACAAGGTTCCATGCAGTAAACTGAAGCCTCTTATTCTTTTATCCTTCAAGGACTTGGATTTCAAAAATTACCAAGTTTCGCAAAGCCTTGAACCTTGTTCATGATGGCATTTCTTCTAGCACATTCAACAAGGACAAAAACAGGAAAGAACTCATAAAAAGCAACGAATGGGCCCACACTACACACAAACTAATGGAATATAAACCTCTAGTAAAGTGTTTTAGAACTCACAACAAACCTCTGTCATAGCAGAACAGAAGACTATTTCCTTCAGTTTTTTAGGAACCTGAACAAACACGAATATCGTTGGAATTACTTGTCTGCAAGCCCCACTCCCCAACAGCTCCTTCCTTTGCCCTGTGCTACTTCTGAAGCAGAAATGTAAGCTGAAGCTTCAGAAAGCTGAAGTCAGAAACCCGACAACCCCAAATCTGGTGCAGAAACTTACACATGGAGAACACCTCTTTATTGAGGAGCTGCACTCAAGGCTATTCCATTTTCAACTAATTCAGTAACCATCCTCTTAGTAGATGTACACCTTCCCAGCTCTTTATTTCATGCAAAATAATTTGTTCATTTTTAGTTTTCTTTCACAATTTGGATCCCAAACACAGAAAGGTGTGCCAAGACTGCATGCCAGCCTGATTTATGAAACTACAGCTTGATAACACCTTGACTATACACATTTGTCACTAAGAGACCAGTAGGCAAGAAAAGAAACTTTTTAAAAGGCAACTCACCATGTCAAGGGTGGCAATAAAACAGAATACGAGATAAACAATGGTTTTTAATTTTAACCTTAAGTCTAGCACTGAACGCAAGGGCTTGCAAAGAGTGGAGGCTGGATTTACAAGTTCATTTGTAAACCAGCAAAGCTACAGTTCCTCAATATTTTTGTCAACATAATAAACATTTCTCAGAAATAATCTCACCTTGCAGTATAAGAAAATTTTTCGCCCTGGGCTTTCAGTCTGAAAAATAAATCTTTGAGCAAAGAGTAGAATTAATTGATCTAAATACTGATGAATACAGACATTATCTTGCAGATTTAAGAAACACTTCTTTCCCTTACTCATGATTTGTTTAAGATGTTATGAAAAGTACGTATCTGCACTGATCAGTAAACTTAAGGAGCATAGTAATGATTTAAAAATGAACGCAGCATTCAAACTGAGGTCCTGGTAGCTAAGATAAAAGCTAGCAGTCATTCTAAATCTGGGCTTTGTCAAATCCAAACATTTATATTTTCATTTGCCAGTGTCATATCTGTACCAAAGAATACTACAGTTATGCAGATAAGGGTAAAATGGTACTCACAAGTTAAGTTACCACTGTTAAATTTAAAGGGCAATAAAACCAGTAGATACTATAAAAGATGCTTTCTTTATAAACCACGGGACCGAGCAAGGCCTACTGCTCTGCAGTTACAGAGAATCATTTAGTAGAACTGATTTACATTTGACTATATATTAATGTGTGCATCTGGCACCTTCTTTATGTGCTCCTCACCAACTTGCTCTCTGGGTAAAAAAAATAAAACACAAAAAATCCCTTCTGGGCAAATGACACAATGACTCATTAAACCCTTTTAGCCATGAAGATGCTGTTAAACATTTATGTCACTCCTTTAGTGACATTTTCCACATCACTGTTTTCTCAGCGTGAGGCAGACATTTACCAGGGCTCTGGTTTGGTGCTGCACGTACACCTGAACATCCAGCTTATCTTATCAGCTCAGAAATTGTTACTGACATAATAACAGCAAGTTATTTACATATACAGAATTAACAGTTTATTCTGTTACTATTAACTGCCAATTTCAAACAAAAAAAGATAAGCCATTTACTTGCTTTTTGAGAGTATAAATGATTGTACATGAAGACAACAGCATTGTAAAGTACCTCACACATCCCTGTAAATGTTAAACGGAGGTATATTAGATGCTGAATTAAAGGTAATTTAACTGAAGCATCAGACATATTTATCTTCTGTAATTCAATTTCATTTTATTGTCCACTGCAGACAAACTGAGCTTTCCTGTATGTATTCAGATGGGAGACTTAATGACGCAAAGTAACCACACTTAGTATCAAATTATTTTTCAACTGCTTTATATTGCAGTCTTTGGTTTCTCATTTTCTTCACTGGTATTCTTTTTCTAGTCTCATAATAGTTTGAGAAAAAGTTATGTTCCAAAAGCAAAGATTTAACCTTATTAGCTTCAGGCAAAAGTTGTCTAGACACATAAGGGTCCTTCTGAGCAGCTGTTTTACTGTGGCTTGCAGTTGTGTGTGGTTTTCTGTTTTCAGTGTTCACAAACTAATTAGGTAAGTGGAAATTAAACTTCTGTTGGCATCTGTCTGAATTCAAATAAAGGCAGAAAAAGGGCAGTGGTGAAGCATGCAAAAGGTTCCTAAACCTCCTCCTTCCCTCTTGCTTATTTTCTTTAAAATTAAAAAAAAAAAAAAGTGTATTGCTTTACTTAAATTAGTTAAATTGGAAGCATTTTGAGACCAACATTTTTTCCAATCTATGGTTAACAACATATCTAACTTCTTTTACTAACACACGCAAAATTGAAGATGTTGCAACATGAAACAGTTCATTTCTGGTCTGAAGTGCTAAGACTTTATACTATTAAGATATGAGTAAGTATTTGGTTGTGAGTAGGTGTGTGTGAGGTGGGATGAGAGAAAGGGGACAGGAGGGATAAGAGAGATAAAGAACACACACACACACTACAATCCTAAAGCAGCACAGCCTCCTTCAAAAAGAGGATGTTTCAATATCCTTCAACAATACCCTTCAAAAAGCTGTTGTTTTAAAAAAGTTAAAAGACATGAAAGGAAGTACAAAAAAGTTTTCACCCAGATACATTTTCAGTTACTAATTTTCAAGACAACACAAAGTTGCAAGAGACCACAAAACCTCAGCTCTACCCTTCCAGCAAGTGTATCAAAGAGAGAACAACTGTAAATTCAACAAAATACTATCACGTTAAGATTGCAGTTTTTCTCCAGCTCCAACTTTAGCTTAATAGAAGATCAGTCAGTGAAATTAAGCTTTCTGTCCCAAAAGTTTCTGTCATCCTTATAAAGTATGTGGATCATCGCAAGTTTCAAATGAGGATGTCCCTCCTGCTGAACAGTTCCACTTGACTTTCATCACATATCTTGACTGACAGAGTAGAATGCCATTAAACACTACACAGTGAAGTAAACTCTCTGAATATAAACTCGCTGATATGCCCTTCTTACAATAAGAAGATGGAATTTACACCCAAAGCTAGAGGGTCATGAGTACTTCTACTACTCACAGTCCTGCTGACCGAAGAAAAAACTCCCAACGTGTATTTTCTGTAGTAATCTAACCAAACCACAGGAAAATTCCAATGTAAACTAAAACCAAAAGCAAATGAAGAAACCTCTTCCACATTGGCATGTCATGATTTCCATGCAAGATCTTTGGTTTGAAGTTATTTCATTTAGAAGCACACCAGATATTTTATTTCAGAAACCTTAAGAAAGGTCACCATCATTTTGAAGACTTCATTTTACCTTACCTAATGATTTTACACCTAGCATTACACTATAAGATTTTTATTTCACACCTGAGTAGTACTTACAGAAGAAAAATATTGTGTCTTCTGTGCATGTTGTTTTTCCTATAAAATACTATGGAATCATCAATCAGTGAAAACTGACTGCAATTAGCTTCAGGCTCCAGCAGTATATGTTAGTCCCTTTCCAGAGTCCAAGTAAAATTCACAAAAGAACAGGAACTCTTTAGTGTTTTAGTCAAAACTTGCAACAGCTGCACCCACTGAGTCACTCAAAGAACAGATCAATTCTGTACCCAATTTAAGTACCACCACATACAGCATCTAACAATCAGTGTTTCCCAAAATTGTTCAAGTGGCAATGTATTAGAAGAGAGTTTGGCTTCACAGCTTAGAGAATCAAATTTGAAATAACTAGCTGGATCAGTAAAGCCCTTTTGTTCATCTAGAATGTCAGAAATTTTGTATGAGTAAGACTACCATGGAGGGGAGGCTTCTGAGCAGGACTTTTTTAAAGAGATCATAACATTCCCTAGAATTTGCAAAACCCACTAAGAACTGCTTTCTCCACTTACCTTTGACCAAATGGTATTTCACTAGTATTTTGTAGTATATAGCTGCATTTCATTAGAACTATTCATACAATTTACAATCCTGTAAGTTTCTGCACATCCTATTAGATAGGTACCTCACTAAGTGCTACCTCAATGAAACTTCAAATAAATTGGAAATGTCTGTGCTCCAGCATCTGTCTTCCAAGCACTACTACGTTAAAACAAATACATTTAACTTGTCGGTCATGCTAGTTCAACTCTGCAAGCAGAGTCAAATGGAAATAGCCAGACTGAATGTTTATGAAAGCCATGTGCACTTTTTCAGCAAACTTCCCATGGCATACGGAAGACCAGTATCTTTGTGTACTCACTGTCTCTCTTTAGCTTCAGTAGCAGGAAAACATATTTATACTTGTTTACCCTCTTGATATAAGAGCTAAACAATTTCTATTTAAATCAGTACAGAAGTCCAGACTTGAAATCAGAGAAATTTAAGCCACTGGAGTTATTCTACACTATTTGAATTAAGGCAGTGTGTTACTGCCCCTCTATCTCCCAAGCAAACTCCGTGGCTCACAGGACCCCTTACCCAGTTAATGAGCAGTTAGGCTCCAGGTCTCACTCCAGAGCTCTCCTTGTGCCTCTGGAGCAGGAGCAGTGTTTCAAAAACACTGTCACCTCACCATACAGTCTCTTTGCCTCTAGGTACACCCAACCCAATTATGACTGTATTGACCAGCAAGACTCATATCACTGGCCAAAGCAGAAAAGTAAAACTGATGACTACCTCTCCCAAAGCACAAGGCACAGAGATCTCCAGCAGTACTTAAAACAGTTCAATGGGAACTGACTATGTTTCTCACAAAGCTAACAGTCTACTAACATTTGAGATAATCTGAACAAAAATATAAGCCAGAACACAAAATAAAGCATATAACATGATTCATTGGTCAATAACAAGAGTGAGGTGAATGGAAGAGAGCTACATGAAATAACAGAAAAAATTGCCTCAAAGTCACTGAAGTGACTGCTAGAAAACTGCTGATTCCTGTTTAAATGGCCAAAAGGATGATTTACAAGTTGTAACAGAACCTACAAATCCAGCTGCAGCAATATGTTTATCTTCCCTTCTTCCATCTTTATGTGTGACACACACTACCATCTACTGGACAAAGTGCTGAACTAATCCAGTAACATACAAGGTTTGTTGTGAGATCCCCTTTACCACCATGTTTACCTGAGGCAGATGCAAAACAACCTGGGATGTGTGGAGACCATATAGTGCTGTAAATGACCCCTTCGTGGCCTTTAAAAGTGCATAATGACTTCCCCACAGCTGGATCCCACTGAATGAAGTAAAAAGAAAACTGTTGAGGTACACATTCAATTAGAAAGGAAAGGGTTTCATACATAAAAAAGCTCTATATATACAGAAAGGACTAAATGAACTTCTTTTTACCATGTATTATGAAAAGTATTTGTATACTTAAACTGATAAGCAACGTCTCAATTAAAACAGAATTTCAGCCTCAGTGTAAAAATAAAGAGGAGAAGTGAATCAGTGCTGTTTCTTAACACAAAGAACTATCAGATCTGAAACAAATCACATTTTTCACCTTCAGCAGAAAACCAACATACCAGCTTGGCTGTTTGATCCCATGAACCAGACACCACTAGCTGCTCTCCTCTAGTTTGGCTCCAGTCAACACTATATGCCTATAAATGATATAACAGCCTAGTTTAGAAAGAGCATTAGAATACAAGTTTGAGACTACAGTTAGCCAAAGTGTCATGAAATAGACCCAAGTCTATTATGATACAGTTGCAGACTGTATCATAATCAGCTAAAAAAAACACACCAGTCAAGCACCACAAAGCTGCCAACAATGTCATTTACCTGAACAAAAAATAAATTCAACATTTTAGTCTGGCATTAAAGGTACATATATAGGCTCAGAAAAGTATCCAAAAAAGTACAGATGGGCTAAAATGGAGGAGGGAAAAAAAAAAGTTGTAACAAAATCCACATAGACCTGCCATCGTCAGAAGTTTCTACCACTGTAAAAAGCCATAATTCAGACTGATTTCTTATCTCTGATACAATTGTATTCAAAATATCTACAGTTTCGAAATGCTAACAATGTAAATGCCATCTCTCTTCAGAGCTGACTTTGAGGTTTTAGCTGACTTATAATAAATGCTCTTTTCTATCTAATTCTTACGAGAAATACATGGCGTAAAATACTCCTGATTTTCATCTTTTCCAGGTTCTATGACACTCTTTCTTACCATTCATATCCTCAAAACAAATAAAATAAAATTAAAAACTCAACTTCCCTCATAACTAATCATTTCAGCTGTTAAGAAATTGCTTTTCACTGAGTAGTTGAAATCAGCTCCCTCTTCTCTGACAGTTTATTCTAATGTTGGTCCCCACTGTGACAGAGAATACCTTAATTCCATCCTTCACTGCTGATTTTTCAGCTCTGCTGCCTCAGCAAAAACAAACGCTCTAAGGTAGATCTTTAAATTACTTCAAATCTTCAAATCTGAAAGTCAAGAACATGTACAACGTCCATCTTCAAATGCATTGTAACTTTATCTACATTATAGAAGGTGCATTCTATTCTGTCTAGTTTTACCTCACACCAAAATGGCTCAACAAGCTGCGGTGGGACATGAAACATTTCAGTGCTAAGATGGGTAAATATTAGCTGAAGCAGTTCATTTGTTTCACCTCCTAACCCAGTCAGACCTTCCATGACACTTCTCAGAAATATGGCCACTGCCTACCAGTAGTAGGTGGTGCTGCTCTCAACAGTCAGGCCAGTAACCACTGAGGATTTGTGCTCCAGCTGGGACAATCTAGTTCTAGCACAGCACTGGATCTAATCTGCAAGTCAACATACTAGATGCTGTGTTTGTCTTGTATAGATGGAATTGTGCATTAAATGACAGCAACCCTGTTTTTAAGGTGAAAATGTTTGGACCTGTATCACCAAACAAAAAAGCAGAGAAGCTGGACTGGGAAAAAAAAATGAGTGGAAGCCAGTCTTCTATGGAAAGTGTCCTGTATGAGAAAGGAAAATGAGGTATCATTTAGCTACTTCTGAGCATTTTCCTTCCTAAGAAATATTTAAATCTATGCAAGATCCAGCTTAACTTAACTGCTTTTCATCTATTTGCTTATTTCCCATAAGTGGAAGGCAACCACTACCCCCAGAAAAAAAGTGCACTATCTGCAACTTTCCTTTTTTATTTTACAATGTCCTGCCTGCCATACACTGAAAGGCATATTACTCTGGCACCATTTTGTGCTCGCTCCCTTCCTTGAGGAGGTTATAATCCGAATGTACAAGACAGTTAGATAGTACTTGACAAAAATAAATGGAGAGGTAATTCTTCTGTTTTTCCAAACCATGCCTTTAACCTCTTGGCTCTTCTGCTTTTGTCAGCTAACTACCAGTACTACAGCTCATTAAAACACCCTCTCTTTCAACCTGACTCCTCCTAGTAAAATCATACCAAAGGAGACAGACAAGTACCTGCTCATATTTTAAGAACGGAAGATCTCACAGCTCACTGAAGTGGCTCCTGAGGTCCTCACAAACATTAGCCTCTCCCCTTCACCCTGAATCTATGTGACGGCCTGTGCTCAACTCCTAACCTGTTGCTGTTTGGAAATGCCCCTAAATGTATCACTACATAGTGTCCTCTTTCACACAACAAGCCCTATGAAGTCAGCTCAGTTGAAGCTTCTGGCACTCGTATTTACGTCCAGAATTTTCCAGAAAAAAACACGTCTCTCAGAAATATGCACCTGCGTCAGACAATTCACTAGCCCCACATATTTGGGATGTATCAGATCTACTGCACAGATAAGGCAAAGTGCACATATGGCTTATAGTTCACTTGCGAGCTATCAACACATAGATCCATTGAACACGTGCTGTGACACGGATCGTGTACGTATGGCAGACATGGCTGGGACTGCCCAGCACTCTGCAGCTGCATCGGAGGCAACAGGACCTGAGCAAATTCTCCTTCAGGCAAGAATTATAAACAGAACAGACAACAGGCTCAGAAAAAGCAAGAGCTATTTTTCATTTGGTGTGTGACAGGTCCAGGTAATGGGAAGAGAATTAAAAGAAGGAGGTATGGAGAACCAAGTAAGGTTCACGTTTATTCTTCCTTCCTTTTCATGCTATCATCCAACGTAAATTTACAGATGCTTCAATAGAAGCTGTGTTGAGCAACTGGGAAAGACTAATAACACAGCATAAACCTTAGTTATTAATCTTTTAGTGCTTTATCTTCAACTGTAAAATACATTAATACTAGTTTATGCCTAAACAGCAGAAAGAAATGCCTCGGGCAAGATGAAAAGATGATGAAAAAAAGATGTAAAAACATAAAAATAGTTTGAAATAAATGTTCAAACTCACTTTAAAAGATAAATTTAATCCTTGCATTCTACTGTCTCACATTCCAGTGAGACTTCATCAAAACCAAAGTAAATTAGACTAATTTATTAATGAGATTCAGCAGTTGGTTAGTGCTGGAATAAAACTCATTGTCCTCTGATAATGAAGATGTGCTTTTAACTTAAATATGCACATTCTTTGTGAGGAGGGACAATGATCTCATTTACAAAACACGAAGTAGATCCCTGTCAATCTTGCATTAGAAATATTATAAAATGGAGTGACAAAATTGGCGTTAGAAATGTCAGGCAGGGATTAAGGATTAGGAAGGTAGTCAATTGTTTTAAAGAGCACTGTCTGTCAGTTTTTACCACAAACTATTAGGTATGTTCCCTCTGAGATCTATCCTCTTGATGCATGTTTATAAAGAATCAATACAAACCTTTCATATCTCTCAGTAAACACTCAGCCCATGTGTCCTATACTGGCTTTCTAACTCATGGCTGAATGCATCTACCTCCCCATGCTACCTGCTAAACTAATACTTGGACACAGAAATGTTTACTTCACTAACAACAGATGGTGTAGCAGAACCAAAATAAACTTAGGGACAGAATTTCAATGAGAAAATGATAGAGACAAAAAAAAAATGGTATTATGATTTGCCTACATCTTTCCATTACTACCATCAGCCTTTGAAGACTATCATAAAATCCTGATCACAACTACAAACTCATCTCTCAAAATTCTTTATTTACATAGTATATATATTAAACCAAAGTAGAAAAATTACAAAGAAATCTGGTACGGAAGACAGGCTGTCATGTAACATGCAGTCACTCAGCTTTGTGTTTTATATCTGAGAAAAACTTGAGGTCTTTGTGAATACACAACTGGATTTCTTCCATCATTTTTATTGACTACATATCCACTAGGTTATTTTATTCAGATTTATGTCATTTTGATAAAGTGTCAGTAATTCAGGCTGAAACTGACTGCATCTAAAGTTCAAAGACTTGACAGAAGTGAGTGGAGAGTTAGAAGGAAAGCATAGAAAAAAGAAAGGGGTAGAAAAATCACTTGGGGGAAGAGAAAAATACTAAGTACAAATGTCCTTAAAAATACGCAAATACATTTATGAACATGCAGTATGGGTAGAGAAGAATGTTATATGCACTACATAAAGAAACCAAGATTTTAAGAAAGTCAAATGCAAGTGTATCAAACCAAGGCTGAAAAAATACATGTCTCAATCTTTGACTACTGCTATTTGAGAAGGATCTCACAGATGCTAGGATGGAAAAGGATAAACAGTTCCCAGGTACAACAGAAGTCCTAAGGATCTGCATAATGGGTATCACACTATATCCTCAAGGATAACACTGCTGTATACATCAGCTGATTTAGACCTATCCAATAATGCTCTCTAAAAATCACAGAATGACTGCAGTACTTTCATACAATCCAATGATTACTTGGCCTATAAGAAACCACAAACGCTATTTCTGAATATATTAATTTATGTAATTAAACAGTACCTACTACAGCATATGAACATACATAAAAATATGAACAACATGGAAATCACTTTATATTCAAAATAATGTTGTTATAAATTCAAACCATGGACCCAAACAAAGTTAAAAAATAGAGAAAACCTACTTTTGATTATAAATCCACAGTTAAGTCTTTTAATAATTCAAACATTAGATCGTCCATTAAATTTTTCAAGTTTGCCTGGTTTACCTCCTGAGTGTGCTCTTTATAGACTTGCAGAGGACCTTTGGTTTTAGCTGTATCCCAGATTTGCAGAGATCCATCTCCACTAGAAGTGATCAACACATGTTCATTATTCTCACTCCAGGTCACATCAAACAGGCCATCATTCCAGTCAAAACTAAATCAGAAAAATTAAGATATTTGTCCGTGAGAAAGCACAACATAAAAGTCTGGACTAGTTATGTGCAAAAACAGTATTTCTTTAAATCACCCTCTTTACAGCATTTTTATGTATTTGAGTTTCCAGTAAATCTCCTTAGAAGTAGCTTAATTGTTATAATCTCAACTTTTACAACTGTATGCCAGAATAGGTTGATTAAGTTAAAGCACAAATGAACCAAGGACCTTCAACACACAGAGAATGAAATCTGGTTTCAGTATTAAGCTTGCTAGGCCAACAGAGAAGTACCACATGTTTCAGTCGGATCTACAGTTTCTCCAGGATGTTGCTACAGAGGTAGGAGCCCTTTGTCTGTAAGAACTGTGGTAAACAAAGAAATAAAACTGTTTGTGTTGGGAGAGCTCTATCCAATTCACAATACCATTAGGAAGCTGAATCACAATGAAAAACCAACAGAAAGACAGTCATGAACATATTAGAGATCTCTACACTCCTTTAAAAAGGCTTTCAACACACCAACAACTCATCATATGGGACCTGATACTGTATATTAGTTGCTCTGCAACAACTGTCAATGACCGTGCTGTTATCTGATGGTAAATATGAATACTGAAGGTTCAGCTAAGCTCAGGCTGAACTTCACGGCACCCTGCAGTAATGATGAAGGAAAGGCACACAGACAGAACGTTTTCGTAGAGACAATGACACAGCTTATGGCTCAGGAAGTTACAAGGACTTTCTACCACAAAATAAGTGGAGTCACCGGAAACATAGAAATGAACAGTACTAAAACAGAGCACTTAGCAGGATTTACAGAGTGCTGAACAGCTCCAGAGTCTTGCTTTATAATTATGAATTAAAAACAGTTTCTTTGAATGTGATCAACTATTTGTTAAGCATTTCTATTTCAACCTTCTTACTCTAAACAATTGCTGTTTCAAAACTTAAAAAAAATTTTAGGTCAGTGATGGTCAAGTATTAAACCCTCTCCTTCCTAACCTTTCGATCCTCCCATTCAGAACACAAATCAAAGTCCTCTTATCAAACCCTTAAAATATTTGATCTTCTAAGAAGGACCTCTGTGACTTTATGTAGCTTCCTGTTCTATTTTCAGTGTAAGTCAATCATAAGGGCATAAATTTAGGCGGCAGTGCGCTGTTCCTAAAAAACTAAAACTTTAAATTTCAAGTTAGGACAGAGAGGCTACTTTTAATTTACATTGTCAGTTTTCTACAAAATGATTTACGCTACAGAAAGGGTGCAATCCATATTACTTCCTATAATAAAAGCTATGCAATGTAAACCTATAATTTATATGTAAATACACACACATTCATTTGTAAGTAAATACAAAGACATGTATTCAGTAGATACTATAGCATGGATATAATAGTATTATCGCTAACAACAGCACAAAATATTTGGGTTGTGTCTTGTACTCACAGGTACATAATAAGTTTTTCTCTTGCAAAAATAAAACATAAAGCTATGTTACCTCCTGAGCAGAGCAATCCCAGCTTCATTTTGCTCCAGCACTGCCAGAGTTCCACAACCTAAACCAGCAAAATAAAACAAAACATCACAACTAGTTCCCCCATGCTAAAGGAAACTACCGTGGTTCTGAGGTAGCTCCCGTGTGCAAATACAAAGGGCATCTGAACTTTAAGAGGCCAAACAACTGCATAAAGAAACATCTTCTTGTCTCACGTTCTCTAAAACAGTAATTCATTTACAACAGATTGTTTTTTGGGGTTTTGGTTTGTTTTGTTGTTTGTTTTTTGTTTTTGTTTTTCTCCAATACATCTGTAGGTGAGGTTGGAAAAGGAACAACTCACTTTTAAAGCCGAACAGTGCATTTTCCCCATGAGCCTCACATTACAGACATACCAGCACGGGGTTCCTTTTTATCCTTCTGATGACACAGCGGGCCTAACCTTTTTTTCCCCTGAATCTAGTAATACAAACACAGCTCACCAGAAATTAAACGAATCATAGAATCATTCAGGTTGGAAAAGACCCTTGGTATTATCGAGCCCAACCATCAGCCCTACTCTGCAAAGTTCTCCCCTACACCATATCCCCCAACATCTCATCTAAATGACCCTTAAACACATCCAGGGATGGTGACTCCACCACCTCCCTGGGCAGCCTATTCCACTGTCTGACCACTCTTCCGGTGAAAAATTCTTTCCTAATGTCCAGTCTAATTCAGTTAATTCAGTAATAGTTCAGTTCTGAGAAAACACACACAAGTATTGCCTTCTTGTATGACTGGGATAAAGTAATTCCACATTTAGCCACTTTATTTAAAATAGATGCTTTCAACAGCAATGCTCCTCCTCGATATGAGAGAGGTCCCAATGCTGAGGAAAGCTCAGCTCACCTCTGCAGCGGGACCACAGAGTCGCCCAGGGCTTGTCGGGACACTGACTGACTGAGACTAGAACAGTGAAAATTTTACAGAAACAGTATTTTCAGACATTTCATTCGCACTGTGTATGTCTCTACTACTGTGTTTATTATCAACCCTACAAAATTAGTACTCCTCTGAGAAGGCCTTGTGAAAACCACCACCGGGTCTGCACAAGCCGGAGGCCGGTGGGCAGGGAACCTCAGCCCGCTCACAGAAAATACACGTTGTACCAAAGCAAAACAAAAGCAACGGAAAAGGAAAACTCGAAGCGCTTTTACGGACACTGACTGTCGTTCCGGAGACCCAGCCCCCTCAGGAGCCGCCACCGGCCACGTACGTTAACAGCTACCCCACCACCCGCCCCGCCCCGCCCCCGCCGCCCGCACCTGCGATGCCGTAGTACTGCGCGGTGGCGCAGGCCGCACGCCCCGGCCAGTACGGCGAGAACTCCGCCGCGTAGCCGTGCAGGCCGGGCAGCCGCAGGGCACGGGCACCGGCACCGCCGCCGCCACTCGCCGTGCCCATAGCCCCCGCCCGGGCCTTGGCCGAGGCGCGAAGGAGCTGCCGCTCTCACGGCCCCGCCGGAAGCGCCTCTCCCGCCGGGCGGGGTCGAAGCTGCGGCGCCGCCGCCATCTTTGATGATGGCAGAAGGCGGCCCAGGATGCTGTCAGCGCGCGGCAGGTCGCGCCCGCCCCGTCCCTCTGGGCTGCCCGGGCGGGCCCGGCCGGAGAGGGCGCTGCTGCCGCCTCAGAAGCGCCTCTGGGCTCCAGGGGAACTGCTGGTGGCCCTGGGTGGCCGTCGCGCTCTGCCACACTGCGCCAGCGGCCCGGTCCCGCTCTGACCGACTCCGCAGAGGTGGTAGCTGCAGCCTTGGGCCTCTGTGGTTGATCCCTCTGGTGCGGGCTTGTCCTCTGACCTCTTCAGAGGAAAGCTGTAAGCTTAGGAGGGCCTGCTGAGAAATTTATTAACTTGATACTGTTATCCCAAACGAAGGGTTCTTTCATCTGGTATGCAAGCCAATACATGCAGAGTTGAGGTATCTTTATTCCACATCTGAGCAGAGATGGGTGCTAGATGGTAATTCCACAAAGCTAGCACACCATACAAAGGAACTACAGCCTATTTATCTTGTTACATGGTTAGTAAAATCTTACCTAAATTTACATTCATTGGTCCATAATTACCATTCTATCTGTTATTGGTTAGTTACATTTAAATTAGCCTTGCTTGCTATGTAAATTAGCACACATGCTCCTTACAGGCAGTGGAGGGAAGTCTTTTTGGTCTTGAATTTAGTCAGTGATTGTGATCTCTCCCAGCTGCCTTTATCTTTCCCCTAGTTACCACAGATTTTTGCAGACTTCACGGGCAATCATCCAGCCTTGGGTGACTTCTGAGGCAGGATGTTCCCTCCCCATCAATGCTGTTAGGCTTTCACACATACTCTGGTGTGATTCGTAATTAAAGGTCATCTGGCCCACACCAGGCTTCTGACCACTCGCTGCCTGTTTCTCATGATAAACAATTCTGCTTCCGACAAGAACTTCCAAGCTTCAAAGATACAGAAGACATATATCAGCTCATTTTGTGTGCATCAGCTTGAAGACACAAGATGTTTCAATCATAAGTATGTATATTAGCTTCATTTTTCCTTTTAAAAAGCCCTTCTAAGCTATTCTCTAATTTGTGGAGTAGCTCTGCATATTTTGTCGTTCTCCTTGTGATGCAATTCTGCTTTATGTAAGTCCTTTTATGAAGAATCTCCAGTTTTCTTACACCCATGACATCTTCTGTTCAAGCCAGTGGGAATTTTGCTTTTGGAAGGAAGCGGGGGGGATTCAGGCTTAGAAAATAAATATTTTGGCAGAGCAGCAGCTGCAGCTTTTGTTATATTCTATCCTGTGTGTGATATACAGGACTTTAAAATACAGAGAGATTATTCCACTTGGACACAGACTAGCCTAATTAGTTATAATGACCCATCTACGTGTGTAGAGGTAAAAATGCAAAAATATTATTTTATACATTAGGAAGATACAGCAAAAACAGATTATTTAATCAAGGTTACATCATGAAGCTTGGAGGATAGTTACATACTCCTGCTACTCAGCCTTATATTTAAAACTAAACCTTAACTACAAAATCTATTGTAAAGCCACACAAATGTCTAATTGCTTAAACTGGTGTTCAAATACAGATCACTGGATTAGGCAATTAATTCTTTGATGTCATTGTAAAAATGAAGACAAGTATGTTTATCAAACAGCCTCCAGGATTTTAGAATAAAATCAATCCAAATTCAGCGCAAGTGAAGTTTAATTTAATGTATCCTTTAGATTATCACAGTAACTCCCAAAATTTCACAACTGGCAATTTATAGGCTTAATTTATTGACAGACATCATATGAGATCGGATTTTTTAACCCTGGAGCAAAGGAATACCTTACTGAATTGGCTGCTCCGGGCCAAATCCCACCAATTTTAGCCTCTGTGGAGACTTTTTAAATCAATGTATCTTTTCAAAATGCAAGTAACAAGACAACTTTCTGAGCAAGTGTTTCTAAAGTAATTGCCTTTTATGACTGGGATGTCAATAACAACGTCTGAAAAGATACACAGCCACCGCAGTGGTGCAGGAGGTAAATTTGGACACGGCCATTTGAGAGGTGGTGTTTGGGAGTCAGGTGCTTAATGGTGTAAAGTCCAGTTACTCTATGGACAATTTATTACTGATGTATCAGAGTATTGGAAATGTTTCATCGAGCGCATTTTCAAATCTAGTTGATCTTTTGTAATGAGTGAAATTCCACAAAGAGGTTATGCAAACAGGAAGCAGTTCTTATCGGTGGCCCAGCTTTGTTTCAAAGACAGATTAAAAGAATTTTCATAGACATAAAGATCAAGAAGTGGATGAAAGGTTACAAGGAAGTCCTGAGAGAAGAACTAGTTCACAAAACTTTTTTTTTCCACAGAAAAGCTCATAAATTCAGGTTTTGAAGATCCTTAGGAAGCAAAATAATACAGCGAGTAAATGTATTTGCACAGATTTCAAGGTAGAATAACAACTAAAGAAACGAAAGCTATTTTACAAGCAAAGAGAGAAGGGCCCAAAAACCAAAACTGCTGAACATGACTGTATTTCCTCCTCAGCCTCTCGGCAGCTGAGTAAATTCAAGAAACATGAAGGACCACCAATCACATTTTATATGGTCTATCAGCCAGCTCTTTCCACCGGCTAACACCAAACAGACATATCCCGCATGCAGCAGTAGATGGCAGCCATGTTCCACGCAAAAACTGAGAGCCCTCCATTCTCAAAAATTCCCCAATTACACTGAGCTATTCCCTAACCCAACATGAATCAAAAAAATTAAAGTTGCTTAGTATGTAACTTTTAAGCTATATTTATGCTGCAGTCACTTCTCTGAGCTCAGCTCACAATCATGACCCTCGCTAGCATCAGAATAGGTAGTTGAGATGGTCACAGCAATATGTCTGCATCCAGTTCACCACCTTTTCAGTCTGCTGAGCTCTGTTCTGTTAGAAACCCATGTCCGTCATTTCCTCAGCTTGCTGGCTGACAGCTAGCTTAGGTGTGAGCTGGGCTGGTAACCATCACTGCTGTATACAAAAATCCTTACAAAACCCTTGCTTGTCAGCAGAAACAGTAATCAGGTAGGCTCAAGTCCAAGTATTTAAAGAAGCTGTGAAGAGAGCTCTTCTACCGGAGAAAGTAGATTGTAAGCCATTCCCCCATGTGCAAGGACAGGTAGCTTAAAACACTGAAAATACTCAGGACTGCAGTAAACTTTTTTCAGTCTTTTAGTTACAGAACCATTCATTAGTCTTCATGCCATTGAGATTTTCTTCTACAACAGTGAATGCTTATTGACGAATAGAAACATAGAGATGTTCTCAGCTGAAATTCCCATACAGTCATAAATGTGTAAGAGTTGAAGCTTAAAGAAAAGCATTTAGTATCCCAAGGTTCATGATAAGCTTGCAAAACTGGCAACAGTGGAAATAAATAAATGTAACCTAGGGGGTTGCAGGAATGAATGCAAAAGGAAAAGGCTCCCCTCATATGGGGAAAGTGAGGGTCATGGAAGTCGAAGGAAGAGGCAGTTAGCATGGAGACTTTTCTGGAAGTTTAAAAGAACAAAAGAAGTGAGAGGAGGGAAAACATGCTGGAGCAGAGGAAGATTTAGATGAGGAGATTTAGACAGATGCGTGAGAGTTGTGGGGAAAAAGGGTATGAAGCAAGAACAGCGCCATTATTCACCATGCTCACAAGACAAGGGCTCCAAGGACAGTCCTGACTGATGAAATATCCCAGCATCCCCACTGATGTATCTACATTGCTCTGTCCGTTTTTGCTGACTGCCATTTATGTGCACCATGCCATAATTTGGTAAGCAAATTCCTCGTGTTATTACTGTTCCATGACCAGCTGCATCCCTACACAATGGCCACCGGCCTCTATTTACCTGCCCCTTTGTACTTAAATGTTGCTTTAAATGTTCAGTGTAAACACTTTCTAAAGATTAGCAGCTGACTGCCTCATAACAAAATATCTCCCTCTGTTGAATATAAAGGCTACTTCTGAGTGTCTACAGTGATATACTTAGTCTAACATTTTAGGACAGATTTTAGAAACAAGTTTTTTATGTCACTTTAATCATTTATACTGCTCTTAAGAGTTTTGGTCTAAAGCTTACAGAAATTGCATTAGTTTATGTACTTTCAATGTCTCATTTGGATTTTTGTATCTGCAAATTTCTTTACATCCTTTTTCTTTTTTACAGCCATAATTGAAGCTTACTGGACTTTACTCCTGCAAACTTCTTTGTCCTGCTTATCAGTGGCGAGTTTACATCTCTCCCTCTGTAGTTCTGTAGTTAACCAAGAGGGCCTTAAAGTATGGATGAAATTTATCATCCATTTTAAACCCAGTATCTGCATCAATGTATTTTAGTCCATTCTATCAATTCCATCAGCACTATCATAGACAAAATTCAAAATGCAGATTAGCCTAGAATAATTTTCTCCCTCTACTGGATGCTGATGGCCATAATACATAAAAAATATAATTTTGACAGTTATGTTAAATGCACATATGTTTTAAATTTCATCTCTAAAATCAGGATACACTGGAACTACCTTTTTTAGTCTTGGATCTTGGTTACACTAGTTTGCGTGGCTAAATCAAGCCTGTGGCATCTGTCATATGCTGTTTGTCACTCATCAAAAATTGCATTTATATTTGCAACTAATAAAGTTGGCAAAGTCTTGGATGTTATATTATAATTATGGTTAAACCTAGAGACCAGTGATGTATAGCTGTAAAAACATATAATGGAGAGGGTCGTTATTTCAACAAATTTACAGCTAACTGCTTGTTACAAGTTCTTGTTGTTAAAAAAAACCAGAACCGGAACAGGGCAATACTGAATCGTGATTATATGCAAACCATCTGGTGCTAAAGATGTTAATTTCACAGCCCTTGAGAAACAAGTGAACAAGGTAAGTGTACTTCTGATAACAAATGGCGTTTTATCTTGGTTTTTAAAGAATCCTTAGAATCAAACATTCTAATCAAACAATCCTAATCAAACATTAAAACACAAGAGCTCTTAAATGTCTGATCCCTCACTTCAGAGAGCTAACAGATTAAAAGATAGCTTTTACTTTATAAAAACGTGGGCAATTTGTGTTTATTCTTTCAGATTCAACAGCATTTTGATTTTTTTTTTTTTTTTTTTTTGCCAGTTTAGGGCCCAACCTCGCTCCCAGCCAAATCAACAGCAAAACTAACTTGAATTTGGAATAGACTCGGTGCTAATAATGAAGCAAGCCTCACAAGTCAGTAATGCTAAGCGGAATAGCATGCTTCTTCCGTCTCCTTTCAGTCTGAGACTTCCTTCTGCATTTGACAAACACGGGCTGTTCTCGAGAACAACAGAGACATATTGTTCTTGCTTCCTGTAAGGTGATGTAACTGCAATGCTGAATGGATTAACACTGATTCTGCATTTTGTGGAAGACGACATTTTTTGGAAAAACACTGATTGCTGTGGAGACTGTAGCAAGAAACAATAACCTACTGTATCTGGCAGATTAGCAAATATTAACTTTTCCCTGTAAATTAGTCTTTAGTTTGCTCATCATCTTCTCACCCCATTTACCCATTTCTTATCAGCCGAAGCAAATGCCAGGCATATCTCATCGAAAAAGGGGACTGCTTAACGCAAAAGCAAACAGACCTACTGAAGGTACTGTAGTGACTAATTTTTCTAATTATTCCAGAATTGATCCTCTGTCTACAGAAGTAATGGAAAACAATGGTAGAGGAGCAGGCTTCATGCCAAGAAGTTGATTAGTCTTAGCAAGATCAGTTTTAACAGAATGGACCTATTGATATAACATATAAACATAACTATAAATACATAGAGTACTATTTTTCCTTCTTTTCTCCTGCACCTATTTAATAAAAAAAATCGGATAAATCATCCAATTTCACAGTATCTCTGTTCAAAAACAGACTGCAGAAGTCTCAACGGCATTTTCTTTTCAAAGCAATTTTGAATCTCTCAGAGGCTCACTCTTGGCCTGCAGACAATGTGAAATTCTGGGGTGTTCTTCCTTCATATTCTGTATTATTTCAAATGTCGAAGGATCTTTTCCTCTTCCTTGACTGGGTGGCCTACCATACATACAAAGTTAGCGCAGCTTTTGGCTGTATCATATATTAACTAACATATGTATTAGTTATTCCAAGTAGTTTCCTTTTCCATGAAGAAATAGTTTTGCTAATTATCAAGCATTTGAGTGTTCTTGATGGGTAAATATAACAAACCGACACATTTAATCAACAAACAGGGGTAGTTCTCCCATTTCCAGGCACAGCGCTTGAACAGCATGAGGCTGATACCGCTGAAAGCTGCCACAAACCCTTCAGTGAACTTGAAGCCCTTTGGGAACACCGAGGGAGGGAAGTTTAGGTGGAAATACGAGCAGAAGACAAGGGCTAATGATTACTAAATCCTGACGCTGCTCTCAACTCGGTGCAGACACCCAGAGCACTTACTCCTGACGAGCTAGTTAGGACACGCGTATCGTTTAAAAAAAAAATTTAAAAAGTCAGTAAATGGTAGGAATCCCATTAAGAGGACCGGGTTTAACGCCGAGCCGTGACATACGGCCCAGCTTCGTGCAACGGCAGCCTCATCCAGATGAAGCAAAAGCCTGTTTGAAGACTCGTTGGGCGAGGGGGGAGGCGCAGCCTGACCCCACCGGCCTGAAGCGCGGCCGTGGGCTCGTTTTACGGGGGGGGAGGGAGGGGGGGGGATGATAGTAAAAAACCGCTTGGCGAGAGCTCCGGCTCCTCCCAGGGCGCCAGGCTGAAAAGCCCCGTGGGGAGGCGGCGTGGCTCACCTCGCCGAGAGCTCCCGCCCGGGACGCGGGGAGGCCCGGAGCGCTGCGGGGGGCGGGGTGCGTGTGTGTTATTTCTGCCCGGAGGCGGGGCCGGAGGGAGGCGCCCGGTGCCGGGGCCGCCTCAGCCCGCGGCTCCGCAGCTGTCGCTCGGCTACAGCCGGGGCGCCCGAGAGCGATCCCACAAGTGGTTCCTGCCCGCGGCCGAGCAACTTCGTCCGGGAGGAGCGAGGTCCCGGGGGCGGCGGGGGAAGGAGACCGGGCTGCCGGCGGTGGGCGCGCCGGGTAACCCCCGCGGGTGCGGGGGAGAAGGGAGCGGCGCGTCATGGTGCCGGCGGCAGACACCGAAGGAGGCTGCGCTCGTCTGCCCGCCTCCGGCAGCCCTCGCTAGCGCCCGAGGGGGAGCCCCCCGCTTCAGCCCAGCCGCCTCTCCTCCCCTCCCGCAGCTCGGCGGGGCCGCTCCGGGCCGGGCCGGGCGGTATGGCAGCCGCCTGACCCCGGCCAGCGCACCAGAGCCCGGGGCGCGCCGCGGCGGCGGCCGCTCCTCCGCCGGGATGAGCGACAGCAGCGAGGGGATCATCAGCCTGGCGGTGCCCGGGCCTGCCGGCGGCGGCCCCCCCGGCGAGGAGCCGCCGGGCAGGCGGGCGCAAGGGGCCGAGGCGGGCGCCCGCAGCCTCCTGCCCGACTTGGCCGCGCCGCCGCCCGGCACCCTCTGGGCTGAGGACGGCGCTGCCGCCTGCCCGGGCATCGCGGCGCGGGCCAAGGGTGGCGGCCGGCGAACCGCCGTCACCTACGTGATCAACGAGGCGAGCCAGGGGCCGGTGCTGGCGGCAGAGAGCGGCGCCCTGCAGAGCCTGCGGGAGGCCTGCGAGGTGGTGGGGGCCGCGCTGGAGACCCTGCACTTCGGCAAGCTGGACTTCGGCGAGACGGCGGTGCTGGACCGCTTCTACAACGCAGGTGAGAGCGACCTGCCGGGGCGGGAGCCGCTCGGCTCCGCTCGGCTCGGCTCGGGCTCGCCGGCCCCTGCCTGGCCCGGGAGCAGGCGCGGCCCGCCCGCCGCTGCGGGGTCGGCTCCGGCCGCGGAGCCCCGCGGGGGCCGAGCCCCGGTGGGACCCCTGGGGCGGCCGCGGCGCTTACGCGGAGAGACAGAGGCAGAAGCGCGGCAGAGCCTGGTTTTGCCCCCCCCCCCCCGCCCTTCCCCCCCCCGATCTTCCCCCCCCCCCCCCCCCGATGTGTTTTGGAGCAGGAACTCCGCGGCGAGCGCGCTGGGAATCGGCGCTGCGACTTCCAGCCGTGGGTTGACCGCGGCCGGGCTGTTTGTTTTCTCGCCGTCTCCCAACAGAGTGCGGGGACGCGAGTTTTTCCTGACGCGCTGAGCTCTGGCTGAAACGGGCAGGAGCTGCGAGGCCCAGGGAGCTTTGAAAAGCAGCTTGGGCACCCGCCGTGCAGCTCGACAGTTTCTTTGTGCTGACACGGTGTCTGGGATGCGCCGACTGTTCGTGCTGGGAAGTTTGTGCTTCTGGTACTGGTTGCATCAAACATTGATGATGGATGGGCTTGAACAAAGAGCTGCCCGCACCCATCCGGTTACTTGGCGAGGATACCCTGTTCTGCATTCTCTCACCCCAGTTTGCCAGCTTTCCTAGTGATAAAACTGGAACACCTTCACTTGAAGGTGTGGTGACCCGTGGTTGTGTGTTTTGATTTACTTGACTCCATTTTTTAAAATAATAACAAAAAAATTCTCCCTTTTTAAAATTTTATTGACAGATATGTAGCGTGAATGTAGAATAAAAAAAGCCCACTTACTAGATTTGTGAAGACTTCATACAGCTAAAAGTATAGTACTGAATTAGTGTGGTTTTGCCCTAAAAAATCAGAACCAGGAAATTGACCTACAGTTTTAAGCTTATTGTGTAGTATGAGTTTTGTGTGTCTGAAATACATGCAAAAAATAATCATATAAAAGTTTGGCTGATATTGTAGTTTCTCCCTCCCCTGGGGAGGGATGAAGAGAAAGAAAAAAAACCCAAACACCAAAACCAACCAAAAAAAAGAAAACCCCCAAAACCGGTGGTGGTATTGTAGTCAGTTTCCACAAGACTCTCTCCAGCATGGACGTGCATATGTGTGTCATCTCTTTGAAACTCTGCAAGCTTTGCTTCATGGACCGGTGCTTTCATTTGAGTGAGGTGGGTGACTCCGCAGTGTGCAGTGGCAGCTTACTCCTTGTACCTCTCACAGAGCTGTGCCGCCAGAAGTCAGAGGAGCTGTCCTCGCAGGTGGAAATAGGAAGGCCATAGAGCTTCATTCTAGGTCCTATACTCTCCACATACAGATAAGAGAGACTTCAGATTTCAAGCACCCTGACACCTCTTGGTTCCAGGGCAGGTGAAACCTGAGAGTCCTGTTTGGTTCTGTTGTGGAAGCTGTTGTGTAGTGAGGCTCACGGAATTGAATTATCCTTGATGTTTTTACGTTGGTTAGTTTTTAGACTCTGAGCTGTGTAATAGGCAGGGTCTTGGTAGTTCACGGAGGCTTTTCTTGTAATGGGAGACTTGACTTGAAGTGGGCCCCTTTTAATTCTGGCAGTAGGCGTCTGGCATATAGTGCTACATAACTGCACACTTATGTAATATAATTTGCTTATTTCAGCGGCTTTTGAGCAAACCGTGTAAATGTGAAAGCATTACTTTTTCTTTCAGTACTGTTTGGCCGTGGGAATTTAATCAAAGTATTGTAAAACAGGCAAAATACTTTGCCATTCTGCTTTAGTAGCAAAGCCCGTAAACGTCTTAAGAACTGGGAGAGGTCATCACATCCAGCTCCTGGACTGATGAGAGCTGGACGTAGCAGTTTGTCTGCTCCACATATACTCTGTACTGTCTGAGCTGATGAGTCATAAACCAGCTGCGATCCCAAAACTGTTGCACTGCTGACTCTAAGGCTGGATTTAGGTCTAGATGGATCAGTGAGGTTTTCATACTTATTTCGTTATTCCTGTTGCATTTTATTCTCTTGATATATATTTTCAAGAACTAGTTGTTCTCCAGAAACTTTAAACTGGTGAAAAAATGTCTCTCAGGTTAGGAACTGAACAGCATTAAAGAGTAGAAGCTGTGGAAGCTGAAGAATGCAAATGGGGAGCAGGGTAGGGAACAAAACCAAGAACAGTCATGGAGGGTGTAACTATTGCACAGATATTTTTTTTTTTAACTGCTTTGACAGGGTGGTGTGGCGGAGCATTTGTAGGTGACCTAAACTTCCCTATTCCCCTTTTTGTCCTCTCTCTTGCTGTGTGCTTTCAGTGATCAAAGATGGTATTGGTAATATTGATAAAGAATGTCTGCACACTATGTTATTTTAAAAAAATGTATGAAAATAGTACAGTGTGACTAAATGTCAGATAAGAGTTTAGCAGTAAAAGTACTTTCAAATTAAGTAATAGTTAATTGGTTTTATTCAAGGTATTAAGTCTTACTGGACTCATTGTAAAGGCCAGCTACATTACAAGAGTAGGGAATGATGTGATTTCATGAAAGTTTGGAAGATCAAGCTTATAACTGAAAGAAATAATACAATAAACCTCTCAACTTTTGTAATGCTTATAAATCAGCTGTGATTGGGGAGGGAGGTCTACAGTATAACATATCTGTCCATCATCAAGCCTTCCCTTTTTAGTATTTTGCTTCTGCTTTGTATAACATAGTCTGAACTCTTGGTGATCTCTGAAGGTTCACTTTATGCCTTTCACAGCTTCAAAGAGAACTTCAAGGAGTGTTAAATGAAGTCTAATCTCAGATGTAAATACTCATCATCCGCTCTAAATGTAGATTAGCCTACTAATAATCTTCTTCTGCCAGCTTCAGTCAGCTGATGGTCTTTAAATGCTGAGACATAATTAGCAGTGCATATGATTAGTGAGTAGGTCTCAGTATGTGTAACTGAACCATTCAAGCACCAAGTATTAAGAATCTTACTCTAGCATTTCTGCTTGCATGGTTTAAATTCTGCTTGGTTTCAGAAAAAAAAAAAAATTGCTTCTTGAGAAGCAAGTGTCAAATCAGCCCTATAAAACTGTTGGAAAAGTGTCTGACAAAAACATTTATTACATTTTCCTCCACTAAAAGAGATAGTAAGGTGAGGAAAGGAAAGTAGTTCAATTTCTTGTAAAACTTGATGTATCCGGGTTTGATCAGCTGTGTCAAGGGCTTTTTTCCTTCATGAAGAGGATACTTAGAGGTTTTTCTTTTTTCTTTCCTCCAGTTGTATTAAGCTGCTGCAGGTGTATTGCAGGTCTCTTAAATTCATCTTAATTTCTAAACAGTTCAGGAATGTTTAAAGAGTCAGGCAATTAAAGACATGCCAGGGAAACCTTTCTACAGTGTAGTAGGTAGTAATGGTGTTTTAAAAGTTACTATAACCATTGATACTTGTAATTGTATTTTCTCCACATTATAATGACCAGATCTGCATATCTTGTTGATTTATTTTTTTAATTGCTCAGTTCCTTTTGAAAACCGAGCCGTAAATGAGCGTAGAGTACTTAGAGTTTGTTTGAATTAGGTAAGCATTCTTTTTTTTTTTGTTTCCCATCTTTTTTAGGCAATTGAAATTAGGATGATTTACTTTGTTTGCAGACCTTTACACAGTCATTTTGTATTACACAAATGCATCAAGGACTAGCTGAACATAGTGTTTTAGAAAAAGAAAAAAGGTAAAAGTACAGTAAAAGGGAAAAATAGCATGAATCGGTAATCTGGGTCAGCTCTTCAAGGGAGGGACATGCTCTAAATCAAGGTAATCACACAAGCTTTTAGAATTAGGCAGGATTTTGTTGATTAAAGAAATGTCTCATTTGACTTGTAATCTGGCATTTACTTTTTAAATTGTGTTGATTTTAAAGGGCAGGGTAAGTTAGGGGTGAGTGTTCGGTTGACTAACAAGACAAGTAGAGCACAAGTGTCAAAACCAGGATAACAAATAGAGTTTTTCAAGAATGACCTATAGAGTACAGTATTGTAAAGGTGAAAGCTGTGCTCTTTCTTCTTGGAGTTAGTAATCTCATGTTTTAGGGGAGATAAACCTTAAGGAGTTAGAGAGAAACCCCATTGGAAATTTGTCTTACTCTGGAGTACCTTGCACCCTCTTTTTCAGAAACTTGTGTTGACTTACAGTGTATGGGTAGAGGGCTTCTTTGTTTAGTATTTTCAGGTGTGTGTTCCTCCTGCTTGTCTGCCTTGCAAGATTAAGCTACAGAACACTTTCACTTTGTGAAGATGTAAAATTACTTTTTTTTTGAAGAATGGTAATTTGTCAGAAGCACAGTATCAAGCATTCTGACTTTCGTGTACGATCTCAGAGGAACTGATGGAAGATAATAAAGATCACAGAATTGGTGACTGAGGAGGATCTGGGTTTTCTAATCTGTATAGTCACTTGTTTTAGGATAGTTCTCAAGCTAAACAGCTTGACTGATGTGCTTGTCTTACAAATATCTCCTTGTAACTTTAATGTTCTATTATATTGGGGAATTACCTTTTCTTCAATTTCTTATGCTCAGGTTTCATGAATCAGTGGCCCTTATGTTAATATTTTGTGCTAACACTGTTGTGTGAGGCTATTGAGATAATTCCCCAGAACAGCAATGACTGACTTAGAATTCGTCAAATAAGACATAATAAAATAGGTTTAGTCTCTTAACCTTTGTTTCTGGAATTTGGCATTGTTGCATTCAGAATTCACGCAGGCTTGGGCTAGAAATTGTCAGTGTCAGTTTACTGGACTTACAAACATCTTGTGCAATGTGCTTGGGGAGAATCTTGGCATACAAACTGACAAAATCTTCAGAGAGCTGGTGCAGTCACCTGTGTGAAAGTGAACTTTGCTTGGAAGATAGTCTACAACCGAAATTGTTCTACAGACTTTACAGAACATTTGTGGGTTGTGTATTTATAAACATTTACAGGCACACAGAAATGCAGCAAAGTAGTACCAGGGCTCAACTGTATTCTTGCAGTTTATTCCTATTTTTCTTGAAATCATCTAAATTCTATGATGCTAAATTGTGTTTTGAAGTGATTTATGCCATTATATAGTTTCCTGGAAGTTCTGTGGTTGTGACACACTAATGCAAACTCTTCTCTTAAACCCAAAAGAGCTGTTGTTCTTTTCAGAACTGATGTTCTTGATTGTAGCAGCTGATGTAAATGTTGTCTGTGGTAAAACGCAGCATGATTCCTACCGTGTTGGCTGTTTGTAGAAGCAAAAAAACACTATCAGAGAGAAACTGCAAGCTTTATTCTACTCTACATTGTCTCTCAGAATGATTAGGTGTTTTTCACCACCTTTTTCTCTGTACTTCCTGATTATTTTTTTTTTCATTTCACTAACAGACACATCAGACACTTGAAATACTGTACTTGCTTTCTGTGATTATGCAGCACTTGCATCCATCACTTATTTTATTTTTTTGACACCTTCATTCCCCCAGGTGCTGCTGAAACACCGCTACTGTTTCAGTAGCATCATGACTGGAGAACCCCTGCTCCAAATGATAGCTTTCATTAATACAGCAGAAGAAATTATCCTGTGCATTATTCTTGTCCAATTTCGGAGCCAAGGGCAACTACTAAAAAAAAAGTTTAGTTCCACTGTCAGTGGAACTCATGTTGAAAGAACTTTGCATTTCAGCAGCGCTATGTTGCAAGTGATGAGTTGGAGTAAGAAATGCCAAGTAATTTAATAATGCAGATGGTGTGCAGAATAGCGTTGATGATTACAGACACACTCTCAAGATACCTCACATCCCTGGCATGTCTATTGTGAATACAGAATCTTTGTGTCTGAACGCGTAGTGTATATTGTAACATTTAAATTGGGTGGGTTATAAAGCTCCTTTTGACTCTGGGTGTTGATTCTGGATTCTATTAGAAGGCAGCATTAGAAAACTAAAACAAATGCATGGCACATCTCCAGCATAAACCAGTATTTCATTCAGAAGCACCTGAATGTGACCTGCATCTACAACAAAAATGAGGAGGGAGGAGTCTGGGAAAAAAAAACCTAATCCTGATACAAAGTTTCTTTTGTGTGTTCATAGTTAGTGCTAATGGAGAACTTCTGAAGAAGAACTTTATGAAGAAATTGTGAATATGTTATTTCAAATCCCATAAATACTTCCATTGCTGGACCAGCTGTAAACTTTATAACCAGATTCCAAGAGTGGTACTGTATGCATAACTTCCATCAGGCTGTCAGTAGGTGACTAGAAGACTAGTATCGATTTCTGTATGAAGTAGGAGGAGCACAGCAGATAAACCCACTCCATACATGCCCTCCGTGTATGTGGGCTGTGAGACCTGGGTTATCTTTCACACTTCTTAGTCACTGGCCTGTCATAGCAGTTTGTGGCTCTGCTGTGCAGCAAGAGCTTCGTTGGGCCTCTCCCCCAGCTGAGAGGCTTGTATAGCATGGATGCCCTGGACACGTGATACTAAGTGTGAATTTCCAGCCATTTCTATAATGTAAATAATATTAAGGATATGCTCTTGCAGTGCTTATTTACTAAATCTCCCACTGATATCAGTGAGACACCTGGATAGACAGTCCACATCCAGGCTTTTGTTGGATTATTAGAAGTTACAGGCCTTTGAAATGTTCCCTTCTCTGTTAAGTGCATCAGGGTGTTAAAGCTAGTTTTCAAATACTATACTTGAAGTGGCAGGAGAAACACAGGTTATAAAAATTATTAGGGTCTCTTAAAATACAGTAAGGATGTGAGACATCCATATGATCAGACATCTTGAAAGTGTATTCTCCAGTGGAGAAATGAATGGAGCTAGATATATGCTTTTTGACAGTAATGCAGAAGAAAGCCTGTGACTGATTTTTCTGCAGTTTGCATTTCTATAGCTCTGAACAGGATGTGTCATACAGAAATGACTCCTGAATTTACCGCAGCCATGATAAGAATTTGACTTCTCTTTTTAGTCGCTTTCTAAAGTAAAGAAGCAAAATACAAAAAGCTGTAAATGTAGCACTAGACAACAGAATGGAACAAATTGTGTTAAAGCCTAAAGTGGAAAATAGAAAAGGCCTTAATACTATCATTTAGCACCATTATCCTCAGTAATTTTTCCAATCTGTTATGGTCTTAAATAAAATTAAGATAAGCAAGTGAAAGTTTCAGTTTTATAACACTGCATTTTCTTTTGTTTCAGTAGAGAAAAGCTGAGTTTTAAGTGTATTCTGTAGTGCTAGTCATATAAAACTTGTTCCTGTTTTTCCCCAGCCCTTTGGAACAGTCAGTATTTAGAACTGCTGTATTTGCACACATAGGTTACTGCAAGTTGTATTTGTAAATTATACCCAAAGAAACAAAAAAACCTCAGTGGCTCAACAGATAGGGATTTTACACGTTTGTGGTTAGTAAAATGGCAGTTATTGCTGGGATTCCCATCTTTCTCCATAGGCTCCCTGCTTCAGATGGTCCACAGTAGTCTCCTGCCACTGATTTTTGTATGGCTTCTCCTGGGGGTTTATATTCAGCAATACAGACACACTCAGAAGTACAGCACTTGTTAGAATGAGATCGACATACGAAGCAGCCAGTGAAGTTGTCTTGTACAGCAGAAGGTGTGTGTGACAGATGACAGCAGAATCTGTTTTGACAATTGGGGAATTTTCTGGTAATCACTGATGGGTGGATTTCTGTAAGAAGTTTGTAATTGTTTGTATTCCAAGAGAAAATGAACCTCAGGCTGAGCTTGACACACAAGCACAGGCTGCTTCTTTTTAGTGTGTATTACTTTTTTCCTCTGAGACCAAATTTATTCCTTGACTAGAGCAGATATAATATTTCTTTCAGTTATGAAGAGCTGCTGATCAACTGCTAACAATGGCATGCCAGAGTTAAATCCCCTTCTAAATCATGTCTGCCTTTATTCATAACCTTTGGGATATGTTCAGTTGCAGCATGAGGCTTAAAGATTTCCCACAGACTGAGTCATTTGAAGTCAGTGGTAATCTGCACTCTTTCAAATCCCACAAGAAATGTATGTTTTGATTTAGGAACTAGATACCCTTGTAAAAATTTGGCTTTGCATTTCTCCCTTACTGTAATAAAGTAAATGAGTTGCTCTGGGACTTGCTTGTTGATGGCATCAGTGGCTGTCTCTTGCAGAGTACACTCTGGGTGAGTAAGCAGCTGGTGCTTTCGGTGGTGAAGACAGCTTTTCAGTGATGTCCTCACACAAGAGTTATCTGCAGCTCTTGCAGAGTTTTATCTGATCTTCTTCCCCTTTACACAATACCTGTGTGATATAGGTATAATGCTGCTTTCAGTACAATCTTTCTGGCTTACTAGGGACTATAGACTGAAACCTGCAGTCTCTGAAGTGTGAAGATGCAGGTGAAATAATGATCACAAGTTGGAAGTCCACCAGCACCTTCCCATGGTAGATTTGCGTGCCTCCAACAGAAGTGTGTTCTGCAGTGTGCAAGAGTGCCCAAGTCAGTCCTCTGACCATAGCACAGGAAGCCCTGGGTGTGAACGAGGAAGGCTCAGTGACATGCCAAGAGGAAAGGAGCACTTGTACTGCTGTGGGAGTTCACTTATGGTTCTGGAGTGGGGCCCCTCATGCTTGGGATAAATTTATCCAGTTATGTTGACATGGTAGCAAAGTGCTTCATTTAACTCCACTGTAGAGGCACCACCCGTAAGATTAAAAGCTCCTACTCCTTACAGTTACACACACTTCTAAAAGCATGACAGTACTGCTTTTTCTCTCTGGAAAAACATCTCTGAGGGGAAACATGCTAGATGTATCCCATAACTTTGTGTCTTATTGGTTTATTACTGCTTTTCAGTGCAGTATCTAAGATAAAGTTTCCTAGCTTTCCTCCAGGAACCTTATGGGTAATTCATATGAAAAGGATTGAATTTAATCTGAATGTATGTGTGCTGTCCACTGGTTCTGCTTCCATGTCCTGGCAATAACGTGGCATGCTGGCAAAAGCCAGGTTTTTTGGTTGTGTGCTGCATCCTGTCTTCACTTGCTCCTTGCAGCTCGTGCCATCAGTGGAAGTGACATGTGGCATCTGTGGAGAAGGGCAGAAGCTGTTTGCCTCCTGAATGTAATCTTGTCTTCCAGATCACAGTTGGAAATGAGAAGTTTTTGCCAGGCGGTTGGTGTGAAGAACTGGGAATCCTTCCAAGCCCACTTGGGAGCGGAATTTGGTCAGTTCTGAACACTGTCACCATTCCTGGGTCAAGTGCAATTGCAAAAGGCTTAGTGACACTGTCCCACTCACTTTCACTAGAAAAGAAGTGGTTGTTACCTGTGTAAATAAACTGAAGTCCTGTTTATTTATGTTCTCTGTTTCCTTGAGGTCAGTTTCAATTTTTGTTTTCTGCAGAGCTGAACTCCACTGGTACTTCACATAATAATAAATATACTTCATATGATACTTTGAGTCCTTTAACATGTAGCTTCTTATGAGGGCTTTCAGTGATCTTGCAAATCCTGTAAACTGCTGTGCAGAAACTATTTTCCTTCCTTATGTTGACAAAACTCATTTCAGGAGGTAAACTTGCCTGATTAATTTGTTCAGTATTTGTATATTTACATATCAAGACTGTTAAGCCAGGGCAACTCTACCTTCCACAACTTTTTAGTGAGTGTATGTTAATTAGGAGAGGAGCAGAACTTCTTAAAGATTTGTGTGATTTTTTACTTTGAGACTGTGTAACTCAAAACCTTGGTGGTTCTAGTTTCATATTATTTCTGCTGGAGTTTTTTATTCCTCGTATGTCTTTCAGGGTTGTCACTGAATTTGGGAGTTTTCCTGATTTATTAACAAGGAGTAACAACTCTGGGTATAGTGACTGTCGCACATACGAAGCATAGGAGAGCTTGCTGGGCAAATCAGGAAAAAAGTGGCACTTCTAAAATATCCTGTACAGTTATACCATTGCTGTACAAACCAGGATTATTTTTTTTTAAGGGTGCTGGGGGGGGGGGAGAGCACGTTCCCTAGTGCTGCAGCCCTAAATGAAGAACTGAAGAAAAGGCATTACACTTGTGAGAGCAGGCTGATGTGGCCCATGCTTTGAGGAAGTGCTGGGATCTTGAAGCACTGCCTGCTTCTGACCTGTTCTTGAAGGATTATGTCCTTTCCTACCTCTAGATCAGAGTGAGCAGAGGACTTGGTTTTTTTCTTCTTCTACTTGCTCTCACAGACCAAAGGTGACACATGGGTACCCTGACTGGCTACAGCCATAGGTGGCCATCTGTGGTGGTGAAGTCTGAACTTCACATGGCATTGCTGAGTTCAGGCCTGTAGCTGGAGAGAAGGTACTCCCTCAACCTCTCAGCATGAGGGAGGAAGCCCTCTGGCCTGGGATAGAGCTGGGGATAGGTGGTGTACACTGGGTTCTGGACAAGCCTTCTCCTAGGCTGGACCCTCTATGGGCAGCACTGTCCAGGGTTAAGACTGCACAATGCAGCCCAGCCCAGCTGTGCTAGCAGCTTTTTGCTGGACCAGTCTCGGGGTGTATGGAAGAACTCTCTGTTTGCAGCTGACTTTTCAAGTGTCTCATGGACTGAATTATCTGCCACTCAAAGAGCTTGTATTGAAGCTTTACTGGGATGCATTTATTTCTTTGAGGCTTAATAACAACAGAAGTTTGTGGAAGTCATTAAGTGTGAAGTGGTTTTAACTTGATTTAAATACCTCAACACACTTGAGTGTATTTCTCAGTTTTGTGGAAAATGGAGAAAGCGTTAAAAGAATGCGTTCTAAAAGTGTTCCACAAAAGAAGCAAGAAAATAAGTATTCTTGCCAGTAATTCTGTTACCAGAATCCATGATCTCCCTTTTCCAGCTGATGCAAGAAGGCCAAAATGCAATGAAAGCACTAGGAAAATAGACTAATCTAAAGCAAGAGCTTCTGTAACAAACCCTGCCAGATGGGTGTGAAACTGGAAAACTTCCAGTCCCTTTTGTTGCTTAACTGCTTGCATTTTGGTCTGTTTTCTGCAGTGTCCCAGAAGTGTCTCTGAATGATCAGTGTGTTGACAACCTGATATTTAGTCTCTATTTCTTCTCTGTTCAAGTACTTTAATAGTAGCTCCAGTAGAAAAATTTCTTGGTAGGCAGACTTCCCAAGTCTTAGTGGATTTCAGTTTATGCTGTGGCTGGTTGCAGGCTGGCAGGTGCCTGTCTTCAGGATTTAATTCGTTCATAAGAAATTATTTATTTTTTATCCATTATGAATTGAAGCTATTGATTTAGAGCTACTGCCATAGTAATTTCTAGCAGAACTTTTGCAGTAGAACTGTCTCAGACTTTCAATGCTAAAAGGCCTAGCTGACGTGGCACATTTTCAAATAACCTTTAATGCTGATAAATAAATACGAGTAAGGTGACAGTTACTGCAATATACATATCAGTATCAGAAAAGAGAATTGTCTTACTGCTAAGAGTATACTGCTGCCTCTCTCTAGCTGTAGTGCTAAGTAGGGTAAGAAGATCATAAAATCCATTTTTGTATGCACTTACTCTGAATAAATAGGACTGTTGGAAGAGTTGAGTATATTGTATCCCTTTGAGGTGCAGTCCTGTGGCAGCTGAAGCAGATGAAAAACTGAACTAATACACTTCTCCCTGGTGCTGCTTTCAGTGTTCAGAGAGTTACGTGATGAGGTAGGTCAGGGAGCTGCCCTGAGTGATAACTCACCCCTTTATTTCTTTCTGGTTAGCTTTCTGCTGAGTAAGTTCTCTGAGCTGAGCAGGCGTTCCACAGGACAGACCAAAAGCAGGACTGCATCAACCTGAGTTGAGATTGCCTAAGGGTGTGGTTTTGTGTTATTCTTGATCCTGTCTCATTGTGGGTTGCCTCATATCCCTTCCTCTTCTGGTAAGGGTGGCTAAGGAGTGTATTTCATCTTATCTGTGCCAGCTGTTTGTGCTCTCAGCCTGTTGTATTTCAGAAACTTTCTGTTTATGGGAAGGCTTGAAAACATTGTTTGGGTTTTGCTCTAGATTGGAACAAAAACTTCAAGATATCTCATCAGCTGAAAGTTCAAAGATTCTGCCACTCAAGTTGAAATTTGTGATCGCATCTCTGCTAGCAAGAGAGAGCATTCATGAATACCTGAATTCAGTTGCCTGTGCTGTTAAGTTATCGCTTCTGGTATGCTTTTGGCCTGGGCCAACTACTACAGTCTCAGTAGCATTCCCAGTGGCCAGTCTGAAAGTAGCAACCTGCGGCTAGGAGAACTTAAGGTGGATGTAAGTCATTCCAGGCCACTTGGTCCTTATGCAGAAGTGGAGCCATCAGTCAGCACTGTTTTATTGGTTTCCTAGTTTAGGTGTAACAAGTGTGCTTCTTTGAAGAGGTTTGAAGCTTTTGTTGACAGCTGAGGATGTAGTGAGTTGTAGTGCCATATCTATTCAGGGAGGTAGGTTAAGGATATTGCATCTGTGAATGCACAATTCCAACAGCTGTCTTAGCCTCCAAATCCACAGTACTTCTCCAGGCCCTTAGACTGAATGAAGGGCAGTGGGTAGCTATTGCAAGTCTTAGGCCTCAATAGTCGTCAAGCATATAATCTGCTAATATGTGCTGTCTGTTGAAAAGGAATCTTTCTAAAGAACACCTTCTAGAACTAGATTGCAATTACAGAGTCTGTGCATCTTTCCCAGCGTGGGTCATCACTTCCTTTGTATCTGCATGTAACATGCAAAAAGTCATGACTGAATATGATGTAAAAATTTTATTTTCCATTTTAGTACATTTGGACTTTCAGTCCAACTATAAGGCATAACTGAGAGAGCACATCTCAGTTCCTGTTTTGATAAAAGATATAATATTTTTCAGTGATTAATTTCAGCATAATATAACTGCTCTGTATTACTGCAGTTATACTGAAAAGTCTTCAGTGTGAAAAATGAAGAAGGTTGACTGCAAAAGAAACAAATGAGGTTTCAGGAGCTTAATTTGTATTCATACTGTTGTAAATGATTTGTTCAATGCTGGCAAAACTGGTTCCTAGGTTTCATGGTTTAATGTGCTGGCCTTCATATCCAGGTATTTTTGGACAAATCTCAGTGTTCCTCAAAGTGAAGGAGTGGTTGCTCTGCTCAGAATGAATGTAGGTGGTGGCTGTTGTCACTTTTTTTTTTTGTCTCAGATGTTTCTTAATCCTAAATGATTCTCTTTCTCCTTTAGAAGTTGAAGAGGCTGAAGCATGAGAATTAAAGTGTTAATACTGTACAAATACAAACTGAGATGCATTTCTTACCAGCTGTGTCAGTTATTTAATTTGTGTAAAGCTGAATATCTATTTCACTGGCAATTATTCAAAGACTTGCATCTGTGTAGCTTTCCTATTCACATCAGTAATTGTTGCAGGAAAAAAAGAATTCTATTTTTATCATAAATGACTGTTATCTTACCATTTCATCGCTTAAGCTTGAATGGAGCTTGAAGCCTATGTTGAATCTTGCAGTTCAATCTTGCATACTGAGTTATTTTAGTTAATTGATACCAGGCCGCTTGGAATACTAATTGAATTCCAGAAATTACTTGGAATGAGAACATTTTTACTTGTACATGGAATACAGAACGAATAGAAGTATAAGATAAAATAAACCGTGTTAATATGCAAAGGGTCATTCCTACCATTTTGGCTCTACTAACCTATGCCAGTCATTAAACCTTCTCTTAAACGACTGATTTAGCCAGTTGGAATTGGTGAATTCATAAGCTGCTTCTAGTATAATTTTCTTTGTTCAGTTGTGGACTAGCTAGTGTGAGTTTTTGCTGTCTGCTGTGATTCAAGAAATCTGGGTGATGGATTAGTTTGTAGTCTGTTTTTTCAAGTGAGATGTTTGACTGTGTACCTATTCTTTTTGTCCTTGTTCTTAAAAATATGATGCTATGCAAGACACTTGAAATGTGTAACGTCATTTGTAGCTATGGTGCTAGTTCTGTGTCAAAAACTGCTACTGGAACAATAATTTTTTTTTTCTAAACATGTCCATATATAAATACTTCAGAATCAAATTCAACACTTAAAGTGCTCCAATTGTTCTATCTTGAAGTCGCTTCTACCAGCTATGATGCTGGCCATTCTCGTTTGTGCACCTACTCGTGGATTTCATCTGTAGATCCTAAAGCACTTTATAGAGAGACCAAATAGCCAGCTCATCATTTTAAGGATAGTGAAACCAGAAGGATAGAGAGTAAAGTGACTTGCCTGAGGTCTGGCAGTAGACTAGCTAGAGCTGGGAAGAGAACTGGGTTGAGAACTGGGTTTTCTGAGTTTGTGAGCTGCAGGTTAGATCAGATGTGCTGCTGCTGTGATCATTGGTGATTAAGATACGACTCGTTTCTGTTAAGAGCATCTATGGTCCTTAACATCAAATCAGAAGAAAAGTTTTAACTCTTACACAGTGGTTGGATGTTAGAGTCTGCTGCAGTAATTCTAAATCAGTGCTGCAGCAAAATAGAAGCAGCTTTTGCTACTGGAATCATGCAAAGATGGTTTGCCTTTGGAAGTAAAGTTTGAGCGTTTGTGTGTTCATATAGAGAGTGACAAGCAACATTAAGTCAAGGCTGTTCTTTTTTCTGTAAAACTGAATTGAATGAGAATGAAATCATAGCTGTCGCAGGCCACCTGGAGTTACCATTAACAAAGCCAAATGGGGACCTGCTTATCAGACCTGTTTGATCTCGTTTTGCAGCAATTAGCAGCCATCATGTCAAGCGTTAAGAATTTAACTCAGATGAGTCATATCCGTTCTCTGTTGTGGGATTCAATAGTGCAGTTACTTGTGAGGCTGGGCAGCCGGTGCTGCCTTAGTGGCAGATGGTGTGGTGGTGTGAGCAGCAGTCATTTTAGGTGTATATATAGTATTTTCTGTATTGGTTTGCAAAAAAAAATAGTTGCTTCTCAGGAAATTTGAGTGTGAAAATCCAGGAACTTAAATACTGAGTAACTTAATATGCGCACACGCAGCTATTTTGGTTGAGCAACTAGTGTAAAGTTTTGTCCTCCTCGGTAAAAATAAGGCATGTATCTCTTCCTCTCACCTTTACTGATACTCTCATCCTGATAGGCTTGCTATGTGATCTGTGGATCTGTGCTCCAGTTGGCTACAGCAGAGAGTCATATCTCAAATTCTGAGATTAATTTCAAACTTGGATCTGTCTAAAAGGGAGATGAACTTAAGCTGAATAAAGCAGTCTGGATGAACCTGTGTCTGTCTGAATGTAAAGATACTCTGGTTCTAATAAAGCTGTTATGCCACCAGTTCCAAACATCCAGTGATCATACACTGTGTGCCTAAATTAATCTGGATCAGAATCACAACTTGCAGGAAAAATTAGTATACTTCAGCTTTGAGTATGTATTCTAATTTAATTTAAATTTTGTAAGCTTAATGGTCTCAAAATTTCATGTTTTCCTAGATGAGGACTACAATTTATTTTATTTTATCCAAAACTTTTGTAATTACTGTCCTCAGGAACCGGTGAGAGATGAGGTTTACAAAAGGACAGCCATTCCAGACTTCCTCGTAGGTAGCAATAATACTTGCACTGTAATCAAACTTGTATGTCTGCAACTATATAAGGCTGCAACTTTGCTTCTTTCTGCTGGAAATAAACTCATCCTTATTAGCTTCTAACAAGGCCTTTAAAATTTTTAAAAGGATTTGAGGCTTTTGTGTCACAGGGCAAGATTACTTAAATCCACACTGTGGAGAACTTTGCAAAGCGGGACACTGATTCCAGCTACATCTTCTGTGAATTGCTGCGAAAAAAAGTAAGTAATAGTGCTGTGTGCTGCATTAGTGACGTATGTCAGGTTCTGATGGAGGATTGTTTTTAAAATTTCTGACTCTAGTCTCATCTTTAAATTTGAGAATTTATTTTCAATATGAAGTAGATACTTTTATGCAGTGTTTTTGGTGGAACCCAGGGGATCTTTCAAATGAAGTGTAATCGGGTCTGCAGTGTTTACTCTGCACTTGCCCTGTGTTGACTGAAGTAAATTGATTTGTGTGACTCAGTGATGCAGGTGGTACAAAGGATTCAGATTTTTCCCTGCTAAATTGCAGGGAGGGCTGCATGCAAAACTTGTCCTTACAACTTACAGATCGATAAGATCTGACCAAATCCTGGGAGGATTGTCCTACCTACTTTCAAATCATATTTGACTTGTGAAACCTTAGTACTAGTCTTAAGTGGAAAACGCAGCTTAACTGTAATTCTGTAGCTTGCTTTTGTTGATGAAAGACAGTGGTGGTGGCTTCTCTTTTTTTTTCAATTTTTATTTTTTCTTTTTAAAAGGAAGAGCTGGAAATGGATACGGTATATGAGGAATGGGAGCAGAGACTGGCATATATTTCTGTTTTTCAAGGATTTATTTGAAATGGGACATAAATAGGCTCTGTAAGGTGCAGATGAGTAGGAAAATTTAGAAATCATACTTTGAATTTAAACAGTGAATATTTAGGACATTGCATGTATATAATAAATCGTAATAAATTCATGTGCTAGAGATGGTGAATTTATTGTTGTACCTGTAGAGAAAGAACATGCTTTGCTACCTGGAAACCTGTGAGGATTGAAGTAATTGATAAACTAGTGTTTATATGGGTTTATTTTTGGGTAATATTGGTCCATGTGGTCACTAGACTGATTTTAGAAGCAAATTAATAGACAGACACAAAAGGTCTAAATGCTGCTGGGCATGCTAATAAATCTTCTGATCTATTAGGATGCCTAACATAGGTTACCATTATGAATAAATTTCTGAAAGCCTCATGGGAGTAATAAAGCAAAATAGCAGAAGTTACTAGGAAAGAAATAGAGGAAGAACTAGAGAAGTCACTTGCTGTGTAAATCTGTGATGTGTGATATCTTTATTATTGCATGTGTTCTGCTCATCTCACTTCAAGAACTGATTTTGTAACTTGGTGGAAGACACAGACAAGAGAAAAAGGATTATCAGAAGCATTCATGGGATTGTTTCCATGCAGATGGAGACTGAATAGATACTGTGTCTTAAGAAGGAAGACAAAGGGAAAGGTGACACAATTTAAAATGAGGAATGGGAAGGAAAGAGTGATTAAGTTAACAATTACTTTTCATTTTTGCCCTTCTAGCTCTTACCTGCAAGCAACTTTAGAAGAAGCTAAAAGAAGAAGCACTTTTCCATACAAGGACATAGTTAAATAGACTTCAGAAGAACTAAAATTTGTTAGGAATAGGTTTGCTGAGACTTATGTGTGGTGGACACATGACTCAGAAGCTCTTCAGGGTGTTGAATTTCCAGAAGCTTTAAGGATGTACCAGGTAGCGTTGCTGTTGCTCTGTTTCTTTTCTTTTCCCCTAATAACCGCTGTTGGCAATGGTAGAGATAAGATACTGCACTAGATGGACTGTTTGATCCAACTTAATGTTGCTGCCCTTAAGACCAAACTGACACAGTTCATTGACAGATGATGTAAATTTTCTAACTAATTTGCTAGACAAATGAAATTGTAAATGTTTCCCAGAAGGAGATGCAAATGATGGTGATGAACAAGACTGACTTATTTAATGCCTGGTGGGGGGGCTAATATAACCTGATTCACAGAAGCATACTGACTTATGCTAGGTGAGGATCTGGTTTTCAGTCTGGCATCTGAAATAGCAGGAAGACTGTCCGTAAGCATAGTGCCACATTGGCTTTGGGATGTGTTTTCTGTGCACTGCTGTGTGGCCACCTGGGTGGCCTCCTTAGCTTCATCACAGCGGAGCTCCAGGAGCTCTCCTGTCAGGATGCTTTTCTCTGGCAGTAACTCTGCATCTTCAATTTGTGGGTCACCTTCAAAGAGAAGCCATGGAATTTGGTGTTTAAGCTCATGTTTTTTGAAGCATGAGTACCAGCAACCTGGAAGTGAGGCCTGTAAAGCAGAATCAGGACGATGACTAGGATCCACCAATGACTGTATCTGAGAGGACCTCCATAGGATGTACTGAGACCTCGTAGGTACTTGAGGCAACATGGGTTCTGGTGAAATGAAGCTCATCTTAGCTTGGTTTCCTCTTGGTGATTAGGCTCTGTAGTGGTGGTGATATCCCTATGGGGATGCTTTAGCACACACTTTTCACAGTCCAATTTCTGACAACTATGTTTTTCTCTTTGTGGTTCAAGTGGTGCCTGTAGATTGTGGAGGTGGATAAAAGCAGTGAAAAAGGATTTCTGTTGATGTAGCTGTTGGTAGTAAAGGATACAAACTAATCATGGCTCTCTGAAGAACAATAAATCTCTGGATATTTTGCCTTGGGACAATTTTCTGCCAGTGGGAAGGGGGCTGTTTGTTTTTAAAAGTTCTTATTAGTAACTTAATGCCTTTGCCCTTCAGTACTACCTTTGTCTTAAGTGGAAGAAAGTTTAGTTAATATGGAGTACTTCTGAAGGCAACATCCTTCATTACACCTCCTAGAGTGTAACTGTCCTGTAATTCAGACACATGAGGAAGGTTTTGTAGAACGTGCCTCTAAGAACTTCTTTTGGTTGGAATGTGTGTGTGTGTGGTATTATGCAACCCTTAATTTGTGCAAAAACACTGAAAGTACATCAGAGACATCTAGAACGTGCTGGAGTGAAAGAAGCACATTTCATGGGACATCATGTTTTACTCTTGTGCAATTTGCTTTCTGTGCTGAAACAAATTACTATGTGGTTGAGCGTGGTCTGAGCAAATTTTCCATTTTGTCTTCTCATTTCACAGAAATTTGAAAGGGGGGTTCTCTACCTGTTTTCATCCATCTGATCTAGATAAGAGCATTTTCTCATAAAGAGTAAATAAAAGGAGGTCTCAGACTGCTGGAGGTGTTTGTTATCTGCTTCTTTATTGTAAATACTAATTTCTATATTTCATGAAAGCTCCTCTGATATATAATCAAAATGTACTACATCAGACCAGTGTACACAGCCTGTTTGGAATACCTGCAGTGTAGATATTGGCATAAAAGCATTCCTATTTTATTTGACTTAAGCATCATTAAATTGTTATGAATGTGTTTCTAAACACAAAGAAAACTGGCAAAGTTAGTGTCCTAATCGTGTGAAGTTGGAAGCAGCAGTGCAGTATAGTTTTTGTTAAATGAGGATAGTGTGGTTTGCAAATACAAAAAGGGCAATGCAAATCATAGAAGAATGTAGGGTTGGCAGGGAGTCCATGAAGTTGCTAATGCACCTTGGACTCCAGGAATGGATCAGGTATTGATGCCGCCACCCCACCATGAGGAATCCAACCTGTTACTGGAAATTTCTGGTAGCAAATAGTCTTCAACCTCCTCTAAAGTCTGTGTGGACACAGTTGCCTTTAAATATAGACTTTTCCCCCAAAATGTGTTGTAAATCTCCTTTACTTTGGAAGCAAATATATTCTAGGAGATGTTTTAAAAAAACCTGCAATGTTATTCTGTGTTTTAAAGTAAATTTTTATTTAGTCCTATTGTTCTTTTACTGTTCACAAACACAGGGAAATTTTACTGCTCTTCAGCATGGCACCAACTTCTTATGCAGTGAGGAGTTATCATATGACATGTCAAGCAATAACTTTTTTTCTTACAGATGAAACAACTCTAGTGTGTTCAGTCATTCCTCCTTAATCATGTGTCTTTAAATTTCTTCTCACACTCATGTTTTGTTCCTTTCTTCTGGATACTTTGCCAGTTTAACTTTCGTCCTTCAGTTATGACCCAGGTTCTGCACAGTATTTCACCTGATGCCTCATGAGTACCAAGTAGAGGAGGCTAATGATGTCTTTTTTTCATATGAAACTCCCCTTCACACAGTACAGAATGTGGGGGTGTTTTTGCAGTAGCCTACACTGCTGGCTCATTCGTTCTGTGACTGCTAGTATGTGCAAAATATTTTTTTCTTCTTTCCTGTATGCTGCCTAGACAGTTTTACATTTTATTTCAGCACCCCTAAGCATAGGGGATAATAAATACTCATGTTTACTGAATATTGTCAGTCTTACTTCAGAACAAGTTCCCCTTGGGTACTTCCTGAATGGGTGCCATAGACAAATTCCAACTGTATTGACATACAAGTCAGGAATGCAAGTATGACTTCGCACATTTCCTTGTGATATTATGCTGCAGTTTGACAGGAATCATGGGTAAATACTCTCATCCTATACGGGAAAATTGTGTGGCTTTTACAGAACTTGGAGTTCATCTTAAAATGTTCAAGAGCAAACTGTGAAAAGTAGGAGTGAGCAGTTAAAGTTCCCAAGTCCTAGATCCAGCCATAAGTTTAAGCAGCACAGCATATTACCAGCCTAATAGTTGAGATCAGACACTTCAGATGAGACTTCTCTTACCAGTTTTTTAACAGAATATGAATTATTGTGATTACAGCAGAGCTACTAAGAACGTACTACTTTGTGGATCAAGCCTAATGAGTAAAGATTTGTGTGCTTTTTAAGAGATGATGGTGTTTTCTATCAGAAGACACGGCATGTGAGACTCCTAAGACATTGGGCATTTAGTTTTCTGGGTGTCTTTCTGTTCCTGGGAAAAGGTTGGACACAGCAGTGAAAATTGCTACAATGTAGACATTTTTGTGGAGAGGGTGGTGAGAACCAGGGATAGTAGATATATTTTGTGCCTTTGGTTATGATGAGACTTGGGGCCTAAAATTCTCAAATACTGTATTATTTATGAGAGATATTTTCTTCTTGGGATAGAAATATTTTCTTGACTAAGTGAAAGCATTTAACAAATGTGTTTGTTTACATCCCTTAGAATACTAATGGTTCCAAATTTTCAGAAGCCTGGAAAGATCCCCATTTTGTGCAGGCATTCCAGCTGCTGTTCATCATATTCTTGAAATATTATGTATCTATTTTTCAGTCTGTGCTTGCTGCACATGGATCTTCTATGTTTAAACCATTTTTTGGTATTGCTAGATTGGAAAATGTTAACTCCCATGACTTGAAAATAATGTCATAAGGAATAATTCTACATCTTCGGCTTAGATACACTTCTGGAATTTTTTCAACAGCTTAATGGGCATGGCTCTGGCCTTCTTCAGAAGGGTCTACACACTCCACCTCAGTCTGTCTTAGCCTTTTAGTTTGTCTTGGTGCAGATCACATTTCTACTAGAACCTGTGTAAAAATGAGCGAGCTTCTTAACAATAAATTGAAAGGAGTAACTAAAAAGAACTTTCAGATAGCATGAAGGCATCTTAAGGAAAATTGCTTCCAGAAAATGCATGCTACTTATTGAAAGAAATTTTAAAGTAACCTACAGAAGGTGGCATTGTCAAGAGGATGAGGGAATGGAATGATGCCCTTTGAAAGGAGAACTTCTGTCCAGGTGAGGAAACAAATTAAAAAACCGTGAACTATAGCATAAAGAAATGTAAGCCTTAGTAAGACAGTTTCCAAAAGACTTTGAGCAATACTTGCTGAAGACAGACTACAAAAAAAGCATTCTCAAATGCTTCACCAACAGGGAGCAAGGTAGGGATCCTATGCAGTCAAAATGGAAAAGGAGGACTAGAGAAAGATGCAGCTTTCCTGCTATGATCTTAAGAAAGACCTTCTTTAAAGGGATAAGGCTGAGGACCTGCCTCAGATTTAAATTGCCAGGAGAAGAGATTTTAAAATAAGCTGATAAAATGAACAGTACTCATAGACATTTTATGATGATAAGTTGAAAGTTCTTGAGGAGCTCCAACTGAAACAAACTGAACTGTTAATTATGGTGCGTGACTTCCAACTTCAGTTGATGTTGACAGCGTAGGAAAGGGAGATGATAATGTGGTACCAATAGGACAAATGGGCTAAAAATATAAATAAAGAATACATTGCATAGACACATGAATAAAATCTGGCAGTAGGGTAGAGTTGACACAGCTTTTTATAGAGGAAAATCACACTTTTTTGGTATTTGCGGGTTATCCACTTAAGACCAGTATATTGGAATGTCAAAAAGCTTTTGACTGGATACCTTACCAAAATGACTGGACATGACATCTTTACTCCCTTAAGATGAATGGGTTCTTAAAGGAAGGGAACAGAAGATCAGTTTTGTGATGAAGCAAGGTTGCCAGTAGAAAAATGTGCTGGTGAAAGGATTGCACTGTACTTTCTCCTCCAGTTGGTCCTTTCAGAGGATTCGTGACTGATCTGGAAACTTCCTGCTGGTGAACAGTGTGATGGCAATGTTTGCTGATGTGCAGGCTTGTTAAAACTATAAAGAATTGGCTGTAAAGAATTGCAGAAAGTCTTACAGTACCATGAAAATGGGCAGTTAAAGGACAGCTGAAGTTCAGTGATAGTGAATGCAAAGTAACATATATGAGGAAAAGCAGATCTATTCACACAAGTGCTAAATTAATTGTTGCTATTAAGCTTTCTAGGTAACTCAAGAGTTTTCTGAAAATGTCTGTATTGCTGACTGAGAAAGGTCAGTTGTTATTTGCTCCATTCTCACAATCTCTGCAACATTGACTGCTGGCTTCTGGCAGAGAAGAGATACTGAGCTAAAGAGAGCTTTGATCCCTCTAGTTGCTGTGATGAAACCCAGAGTTGTTTTTGAAACTTGGAGGTGGATCTGCCTAGACATTCTTGTTACAGTGAGCTACTCAAAGAAACCAAGTATATAGCCATGTTGCAAATGAAAATAGTCAGATTTTATTAGAATAAAAGTTAGAATACTACTTAGGTGGAGAAAACTTCAGGTCACTATGGCATAAATAAACAGAACAGAATAAACATAAATAAAAAGACTTTTTATGAACTTTCGTCCTGTCCATCCTGACCTTGAGGTGGATTGTTGTTTCCTGCCTTGGTTTTAATGAACTCTGCACCTTTGGAGCTGTAGCAAACTCTATAGTTCTTTTAGAATTTTGGAAATCTTCCTATCACCTCTGAGGCCTCGCTGTTTGCTTTTCATAGGACTCTCCTTTCTTCTCTGAGCTCTTCTGTTGGCATATCTGTGGTCCCACAAGTACTTTCTTCTTGGGTAGTCTCAGTCACTTCTCCAGAGAATGAATAATCACTCCTTCATCTCATGTTTTAAAGGCACATAACTTGAAAACATAAACCAAAATAATCACACGGATACCATCACATCTCTTGTTTGTTTGTTTGTTTGTTTGGGGGGTTTTTGTCTGCTTAAGATCTTGTCCAGGCCAAAGGAGTGCTTGGTCTTCATTGGAAAAAAAAAATGCAGTGATGTCCTCTGGACAAAACTTCTAAATGTAGAAGTACTGCGTTGCTACAGCTTGCCTTGCAGATTGTTTAAAAACACATTAACATTTGGTACAGCTCCTAACACTTACTAGCCCTGCAATGTGCTCAAGCCTTCAGCTGAGCCTTGTTGGTTACCTCTTTGAGCTCTGAGCATTTTTTCTGACGAAAAGTTTGGAGTTGAGGTAGTATTTAGTATTTGGTGTTCTTGGCACTAGGGAGCCTGTTTCATTGGGATTGATACAGATGCAGTGAGCCTGAACGTATTGAGGTTATTTTTAAATAAATTGCTCTTTGTTTGCTTGTCATCTTTTATTCTTGCCTAATCCTGAGTTCCTCCCACATGCATCAAGCTGAGAGTGGGTTTTTTTCAATTCTTGGGGGTTGGAATCATGTGATAACATCACAGTCCTTTGTCTTGGGCCAAGAGAGAGTGGATTTTTTGAATCTCAAGCTTTCTCCTTTTTTTTTTTTTTAATTCAGCAGAAAGCCTTTCTATGTTGTTCCAGTTGTCTTCACATCACTGATAGTTGTTTAGATTTTGCCATGTAGTTTGCTGTGTTAATTCCTACACGCTCCCCTTTTATGTTTGTCATTAACCGCCCCCTCTCATTCCTCTTCTACATCTGTATGAACTTTCTTTGTGTTGCGAGTTAGTTGCCAGCTTCTGCTGTTTTCTTTCAGGAAGTACCTTCAGCTTTGCTCCCATCAGCCTTGGATTACAGAAGCAAGAGGTTCTTTTCCCTTCACATCCTTGAAATGTAGTGCAGTCAACAAGGCCAGGGTTTCACTCAAAAGCTCTCAGTCTAGAATACTGTTGTAAAAAAACAGAGTCAGTTGTTTTTTCTCTCCTTGTCTGGATGGTTCTGTTTGAAGTCTTGCACTTGCTTTCATGAGAATGATCTGAGCCAATTAGCTACAAAAGTTGTCAGGAATCGATTTGCACAGGTTTTCCTAAGAAACACCTTGATGTATTGTGGGAAAGAGTGCAAGTTTTGCAGTGCTCCTATGTGACAGCGGAGCAAGCACCACTGGTCGTTTAAATGTTTGGGGAGGCGCTTGAGAACATCGTGACTTGTGGGTTATGAACTTTCTTGTGATTTCTGGTTAAATTTATACAGGGGCAGCTTCTATTTGCTCTTGTGCCACACTGTCATCCTTAGTTTAAGTAGTTCTTCTTTCTGACCTTATCTATCAAGAAATCAGCAACTATCAATGTTTTAAAAAGAAGAAACTTTGTTTTTTGAGTGATTAGCTAATTTATTTTTGTTATTGAGCAGATTCCCAGAGATTTAAATTGAGTCACATACAGAGTCTGTCAGTATGGGTGTAGATGCTTAATTTTTATCTGTAATGAGGTGGATTGGGGTGTGTGTGTATTTGTTTATTTTCTGTATTGTGCCTCAAGGAACTCTTCCTCCTGTGATGTTGTATCTGGGGTTCCTGAACAAGTGGACGTTCCATCAATGTCTGTATGGAGGATAAAATTTCCTTACTCGCTGGAATGATACACGACTCTCAAACTTAAGCAGAAGTAGGGAGGTATTCAGTTGCATACCTGCAGATATTGTGGTGTCTGGTGCCGCCTTTGTATAGGACCTAGTGATTGTGTGGGTGGAAAGTGAGATCATCTGACAGATCCAGGAGGCAACTGATCCTGCACGCTCACCCTACCCCTCCAAGCCAACAGATAGATTTACTCAGTTGTCTCATTGGGTATTAACCACACTAGATCTGATACAAACATGTGGGGGAGGGTCAGGACCACCCCTAACAGTAACAGCTAGCTACTTGAAGAGTTTATCTGAAGTGAAATCATACCTTATGAGTCTAGGTGTAGAAGTTCACTTCGAAATTCAAGAAAAGTTCATCTCAGTTTAGCTATTCAGGGAGCAGTGGGCTTAGTACTAGTGTGAGGGCAACATGGTACTGTTGTATTTCAAGGTAACTTGTTGCTTTTTGGGTAAGTACTAGGTGCTCTAATTATTTCTGTCTTTACTTTGTGCTACGCAGCATCCAGAAAGGGACTCCCACCAAATTGCTGGGCTTGTGTTGCACCTGCTGGGAATTTGTGCTTAGAAATTTCTCTTTGAATAGATTGCAGGACTGGCTCTGGTTTGTACTTAAGTGACACAGGGTTTCTGCTTCCATTTCATAGATATGAGACTGCTTGAGCCAGGATTACTTTAAGGTGGAAGGAACCATAATGCTTTATGATAGATAAGAACTAGCACATGTCCATTACATGTCTCACTTGGTGCCCTTGAGCATACTTTGCACATCAATTAGAGCATCTACAAATACTGTGCTTTTCCTCTAGTACATGGCTTCCTCTAGTACCTGTTTTTCCTTCCCCATATCTGAGCCTCAGGCACCTTTATAAAGTTCTTTTTCTGGCTAGCCTTTCCCAACAGACTGGCTTGACTGGACAGGTTTCCTGGGAGGTCAGCCATTCCCTACTGTTTAGGTATTCTTACCCCAGTAGCTCCCATCAGTTGTTTCCGGTCTTGGAGACATACGAGATGCTCTTGACAGGAAATGTCTGATTCCAGTGGTGCTGACAAGTCAGTGACGCTGTGGTTTGCATGGTTGAACCAGAAATACCAAGCTGTACTGACGTGGTGCTGGGATTTCCAAAGCAAGTTTCTTACCTCATGCAGGCAGTCTCTGCGTGAAGAGGAAAATATCCGTGCCAAGCATAGAGACCCATGAAGTTGAAGTAGATAAGGATGATGTTTGCTTCTTTCTGAAAGCTTGCCCAATAGTAAGTGTCATCACGGCTTGTCAAAACCATTGTTCTAATGCTGAATGGAGCACTGCTACTGCAGTATGAAGAACACTTAGTGTTCCAAATTGCACTGAAATAAATTCTGTCACAAGCTCTTTTCTTCCTGTATCTCTGTCAGAAGAGTATCTTACTATGTCTTTTAGCCTCCAGTTGGAAAAAAACCCTAAATATTGGTCTGTCTCAGAAGCTGCTATTAGCAGCTTTCCTTTTGCCCTGATTAATTGTGGGACAATGAATGTAAGGCAATGGCCATGTGCTTAATACCAATTAATCAGAAGATAATAGCAAACATAGACATTCATTAATTTTATAGCTGCTCTGTATTCATTATTTTTCCTGACAGCACTGTAGTAAGCAGGTAGTATCAAAAAGTAGGGTGTATGTGTATATCTCAGAGCATTTGTTTAAACATTCTTCTTTGCTCTGTTATATTTTAAACAATGAGTAGGAGATGAACGTTGACCACTGTATTTTGTTTTATCACTTTCTTGACGACTGAAGGCATTGCTAATAGCCAAGAGCAAAGGGCTTTATATTGGCTAATGGACCCTCACCCTGGTTGACCACATTATCATGTATAATGTTAAGTTTTTTACCATTTCTTAAGAAAGGTTAATTAGTAGATATTTTATATGTGAAGTTCTCAGTCTTTGCACAGATAGCTTAAAGGCTTATACTGCAAGTAAGAATTGTTAGTAACACAGTTGTGATATATGCCAAGCTTCACAGAGATGTGTCCTTTTCCTGTGCTTCTCAGGCAAGAAGGGTCAAGTTGACTGCCTTCAATTCCATCACATGAATCTGGTTTCCCAGGGAAATAAGAAGCTGATTCCCAATGTAGTGGTATTTTGTTCTCTTGAATGTGTGTTGGTGTGTTTCAAGGTATTGTTGGTGTAGATGTTAGTCTAATAACATAGAGTGTGACTGCTCTGTGGTTGTTGCTATGTCTGCAGCTCAGTGTGTGGTTACCACCCAACTAATGTGTAGGTAAGCAACTTCATTGCAGGCAGGTAGAGCTTGGGGTGGTTTAGGAAATGGATACCAAGAGCTTACTGAACTGCCTGCTGCTGCATTTATGCTGCTTCTGCTACACAGGCCAGAGCTAAGCTGTAGTCTTATGCTTATGATAGGCTCTGCTCAAATTTGTGTAGGCATGCCAGTTGTTAAAGGAGGTGGGAGAGAAGGTTAAGGCTAGACTTTATTGTTCATAAACCAGCAAAACACAGTAATTTTCTGTAGGTTTTATTATAAGACTTTTTAGCTGTAATGTCAAAGATGACTAGCAAAGGCGAAGACCATACTGTCGCTGTTTTCTTTAAATAGTATCAGTGATCTGTAACCAGGTCCACTTTCATGAGGTAGAGAAAGTGAAATTTAATCTTGTGCCCAAGGCCAAAGTAAGGGATAAAATTTATTCTTTCCTGCAACCTGTGGGGTTGCAAGAATTGTGGTTCTTCCACTTTCCAGTCTCTTGCTCCTGTTTTGTGCAGTGTGCTTCCATACCAACCGTGCTTATTAGTCTGCTGGAGCCTGAACAGACTTTCTGTGCTGCAACGTAGAAGATGTGCAAGAGCATTTGAATTGTCAGTCCCTGGTCTGCAGAGTGCTTTAATCCTGAGGGCTTAGGTGTTGAGAGGGCTCTGTTCTGATTCCTCTGCTTGGTCAATTATTGTTTTGCTTGCCTTGAAACTGAAACTGCAAATACATTGATAAGTGGGTTTTATTCCAGTGTAATTGTAGAGATATTTCAATAAAGGTGGAAGAATTACCATTTTGCCACTTCTGAAATTGTATTTTCCAGTGAATGGAAAATGTCTTTTGTTGCAGCAGGCTGTTAAAATTAATTTCATCTGGGGGAAGCGAGAGAGAGAGCGCCTGATAAATGGGATTCTGGCAGTTTACATATTGATGACCAAACAGTTCTTTTGGGCTTAGCTAAATCCTGGCTCTAATTTTGATATATGTTTACTTGACTCAGATTTGTCTTGAAAACCATCAGTCTTGCTCAGCTTTGCTAAACTTCTAATCATACTTTATGTAACTGAATATGGTGTTTAGCTGTTTTATAGTTCACTTGACAGTACATTTCAGGTGCTTTATAGGAATCATTACCACTACCTTTTTTTTTTTTTATGAGCTTCCATTTCCTGCTTTATATTTGGTTTCTGAACTTCTGACCAGTGCTTCATACACTCATCCCTCCTTTGGTCAGAGGAGTTTCTCTCCTGATGTTGTGAAAGAAGATAGTCAGAAATGGGTCTGTCAGGAGAGCTGGTTTAAGGTACAGGGTTTTTTTTATTGATAGACACCTGGACCCAAAAGATCACATACTTTTTGTGGCTTGTCAGAATTGCAGCTAAGAATTGGGCTGTTCCCCTTGGAAACTGTGATACCAGCCCTGAGGGCTAACCTGGACTTAGAAATCTGATCTCTTTGTCAGGAATGACAACTTCATCTTAAAATACATAACTGCTAGAGCGAAAAGGAAAACTTAACAGAAGTTGGACCTATTCTAAGGAAGATATACTACTTTGTCAAATGAGATTATCCAGAAGACTTGGATTTCACAGACGTAAAGGAAACATGTAAAGGAAAGAGATCATCTTTAGTTACGTAAGAAATACAAGTATGACAACAGAGTTTATACCAGTATCTTAGTGTAATTTTTCTTACAAATGTTTCCTTATTCTTGTGGTCCTTCCCTCCTCTGTTTAAGTAACTCAAGGCTTTTGTTTGGTTTTTTTTTGTATTGCTGTGATAAGGATAGAACAGGACCCAAGAACATTTCTTAGAGTGTGGCCTTGGGTTAGATTGTGTTAAATGGATTTGGCCGTCTGTTCTTGACAGTAATATATATATGTATATATATACACACATGTATAATTTTTTTTAAAGAGTTATTCCTTCCTTCTTCATGGTCCTGGTAACTTGTCATTTTAACATAAGATTTCTCAAGTATTTTCTGTAGTCTGACTTTGATTAGGCTCTATCACTTTATTTTTCTTTTTTATGTAGTATTTCCCTCTTAATTTTAGTTTTGCAACTCTAGTAAGAACATGTCATGTTGCAAGATTTGAGCATTGTCATGGCCAATTGCGCAAATTTTCCTCCTGCTGTGTAACAGAAATGTACCATAGACTTAGAGTTGTTCAAGATTAGACTTCTATATGAATAATAGTAGTTAAATATAGAGCTTGTATTATGATGACTTCCTAAAGAAAAGAAACAAGCCCTAATCTCACCCAAACAAAATATAGTAGAAATATTGTCATTCTTGTTTGGCTTTTGTGATGTCTCAGTTTCCTAAAATTAATGAAAGTAAGTGTATGTGTGGTTTTAGCAATGCACTGCTTTTTTACTTCAATAAAATGTATTTAATGGAATCCACACTTCAAATATATATGTGGATTTGGACAGAGGGAGATTCTTAGAACACAGATTATTAAACTTTTAGAAAACTTAATTTATATTAGATTTGGGGGGGGGGGGGGGGGGGAATACCTTTTTTTATACCATGTTAGTCTCCTCTCTTTTAATCTTGTTTCTTGAGGAGCCTAAGCTTGTGTAGGCAAATGTTGTCTGTTCATCCCCCTGTGTGTGTGTATCCTTTTTTTCAGCTTTTTAATAATTTCTAAGCCCATAGGCCAGTTACAGTAAAGTATGACTGAAGAGTAGATGTCTCAGAGATGTTACTTTTCAACAATTTGAGACACACTTACTGCCTTCCTAGTTGAGAGCATGGCCACAAGGCTTATCTTTTATTGAATGTCATTACTGTTTTGATGATCTAAGTAAATAGGCAAGGTGAAAAGTTGTGATTAGGGGTAGAATCTCTTATTAGATCAATTGAAGTAGAGAAACTTGAGGGTACCTAAGCTTTTTGCCTACGGAACTCCTCTTGCTATCTGTCTTTTCTCTCGTGAAAGAATCTGCAGGGAGAGACGTGGGAAAACAGGCTGCTTTTTTTGTTCTACTCGTAACAGAAGTATATTTGTCTGAAAAATCTTTTTTTTTTTTTCCTGAAAGAAAAGAAAAAACTGAATTGGGTGAAGAGACAGAAGAGTGTTTGCAGGAGAGGTAGAAATGAGTCGGTTTTCTTGTTTTGCTTTCTTGATCCCACAAGCCTTTTGCAGTGGAAATATGCTGCCAGTTATAATAGAAGCCTTAACTATTTCTGCTGACGCTTTGTAATTACCTCTTGTTTTCCTTTGGTGTGAATCTGGGCAAGTGAAACACACGTTCTAAGAGAAATTGTGAACTACATTCCCCGTTCTGTAAGCATTTGTGAATGTGCTTAATTTTATTCACGCAGATAAAATTTATTATTATTATTAGAATTCTCTACACAATAAAGTTCTTGCTTATATGGGGATTTCTATGGCTTTACGTATTCACTCCCCCTTTCCTTCTCCTCTGCTATTGTCCTTCTCCCCCCCATTTTTCTATATGAATCAAAATAGATCTGAATGGCAATTTATATTGGAATTTTACTTTTGCCTTTCTTTCAATTTACAGCTGTTTTCTTCCAGAGTTCTAGTACAGAATCTGTACAGTATGTTCTGCAGTGATATAAATATATTGCATGAATTTTTATTGCAACTTGCACAGAGGGTGAAAATATACTTCCAATGTAATTTGTTCTTCTTTTTTTTTTTTCCCATAAGGTCATCAATCATCATGTGTAGATTAACGAAACAGATTTTATTCTTCAAGGCACCAAATGAACTTGTTGCCTTTTCTTGATTAGTGATTAGTGATGTTTTTACCTGAGGAAACGGAGGTCTCATTTAATGAAAAAAAAGAGAGAGGAAGGAAGAAAGAAAAGAGAAAAAATTAAACCACATCCTGCTGACTACATTCAAAATTTAGACATAACAGCTAAAATGGGAAATCCCTCTAGATCTCTTATTTCCTACTTAAAATCGAGTTGTCTTACCAAAGCAAATTGTGTGAAGAGACATGACATAAAAGTATTTGACTGTCAGAAGTGTGTGGTATTGACAAGTTTTCATTTCTTTCTGCAGATATTGCTGTCGTAGAGATGAGTGACGCCTTCCGCCAGCCTTCCCTGTTCTACCACCTGGGAGTCAGGGAGAGCTTCAGCATGGCTAACAACATTATTCTCTACTGTGACACGAACGCAGAGTCTCTGCAGTCACTGAAGGTAGCTCTGAATGGAAAAATGGGGTGTGCTGGGGGGAAGTCATGGTTGGCCCAACTCTTGAAGTTTCTCTGTTTCCGTAGGAAATACAGATGCCACTTGTGGTTCACAAAAAGATAGCAAAAATATTCTGAGGCCTGGAAAACACGGCCACAGTGAAATGCTGAAAAACCCAGTTTAGTTTTCCTAAGAGAAAGATTTAGATGACTTTGTCACAGTCTATTAAATACCTAGGTGTTAAATGGCAATCTGTGAAAACAGAAGTTTGAAAAATTTCAGGTGAGAAATTAAAGGTTTTATATTATTAATGGTTAAAATACACAGTTTTGTCATTCAAGGGAATTAGTGGTGTTTGTTGTGAATTGTTACAGTAATAACAATTGGGCGAGAATGGTAGCATATAAGGACAGCAAAATAATCCTTAAGCTTTAGCTCCTGTGTAAAATAGCAGTTTTCTGGCCAAACCTGATGGGGCCCCACATGGCCTCTGGTATGTCTTGCTGAGTTACAGATGTTAACATCTGGTACTTGCAGAATTGCTGTGCTGGAGATAACCAGCAGCACAGCAGAGTTAGTAAAAACAAAACTTGTGCCTGGTACTCAGGACTACAGTTCAGAGTATGGTGGGCTGGTTTAAGGCAAGCTGGTGGTTTAAGATAATTTATGAGGCTGTGAATTGTGTCAGCCAAGGAGTTGATACTTACTTCCTCCTGATGACTCTACTAAAGGTTGAGTAACTTTCATGGGGGTGAGAGAGGGCAGACAACTTGGATGGCGGTCTTTTCAATTACTTCCCTTCCATCAGATTCATTGGCTCTGTTCAGGAGGTGTGTTATGCTGTTTATTGCACTTCCGCTCTAGGCATTGCTGAAAAGAAGCATTTTAGTAAGCAGCTTGGTGAGTCAAACTGCAATCTGAGCACTGTTGCCTCTCATGAAGGGTTTGCTTCCACTGCTTCTGGCTAGTGAAGGATATTTGCTTTTGATCCTGTCCCATTATTTGCAGCTTAGCCCTCTGTTGGGAGGGACATACCTTGAGTAAATCAGTTTCTTCCCCTGCTCTTCCCTCCAGATTTTCTTGGCCAACTAGACTGGTCGCAATGCAATTATTTCCTTTCTTTTTGCAACACAAAGAGTATACAGATAAAGCCCTAAAAATAAAACTGCTAATGACAAAAGACCTATCTGTGGCTTGAATTCAGTTACGCAAGTACAATGATCTACAGTATAAGCAGAGCAGAATTTCATTGTACTGGGTAAGGAGCCAAATACCCAACTCCCACTGAAAATCACTTGGAGTGAGGCCCCAGGCTTCCTTGGGCACTTGGGAGAACTTTTTACTGGTTTAGGAGCTAGACTTTGCAAACGGGTCACGTGCAGGGTTCCCACTGATATCAGTGGAATCCCATGCAAAGGGAGACTTGGATGTATCAGTTGCTACTGGTACAGTGCCCACTGAAAGACTCCCCTTGAGTTTTCTTTAGCTTTGAGCCAGGCCCATGTTTCTACTTTTAATAGTTTGCAGGAAAGTCTTCAAGAGTAAGATCCCTTCCTTATTATTTAGTGACTGCCTGAAAAAAGTAGTTGTAGACATGCTTGGACATCTTCTGAGGCAATGTTTGTTACTGTATTTGTTACAATCACCAGACAGGGTAGAAGCAGTGCAGGAATGTGTGTGCCATTTTAATCTTGTATAGAAGGTGGTGGGTTCAAAAACTGAAAATGATCATGGAAACGCAGGAGATACAAAACTGCAGCACATGATTTAACTGGGGTACAAAGCAATATAGGTAAACTTTCGCTGGTGGAATATTCCACTATATAAACATTCAGGTCAGGGTGGACAGGGCTTTGAGCAACCTGATCTAGTGAAAGATGAATCCCCTGGCATGAGCAGGGACAACTAGATGATCTTTAAAGGTCCCTTCCATCCTAAACCTTTCTATGATTCTATATATGTACATGTGTAGGTTTGTATATTTATGTGTATGTTTATATTGATGTATATTTATGCATATAAGTATAGATATGTGTGTGTATCTATGTCCCCTCAACACGGGGAAGAGAAGTTTTATGGAAGCCTGACTTATGCAACATGAAAAGTACAAGGTGCCTTAGTTTGATGCTGTGTTAGTTTTTAATGCTGTGGTGTAGCTGAAGCTGCTTAGTGGTCCCAGTGGCGGAGGTGTAGCGTAGCCATCTGATAAATCTGGCAGGGTTATCAGTTGGGATCAGAACTTGCTGACAAATTTTCCTGAAAGCAAGGTCACTGTCCACAAGTGGTTCGCACTTGGGCTGTACCACCCATATTAGAGTGCAAGAACCAGCTTTTCCCATCTGTGTGTTCTCTGGCTTCTTGTTCTCTGAAACTTTACATTTAAAATGTGAAGATACATTCTTTGCGTCGGATTTATTAGAGCAATGTGAATTTCAATCACTTCTGGAATATTTTAAAGCCTCGTTAGAAATACTACTTTTATTGTTCTTCTCAGTTTCTTCTGCTGGCAGCAAAATGTTACTTACAATATTTAACTTCTCAAATACAAGTATATGTGTATTAATAGTCAACTTTTGGACAGCGTCCCTTTAGGAAAATTTACATAGGGAGGAGTATGTACATGTGTGCATGTATATGTATATACAGATGCACACACTGCATATGCTCCTGTGTATGTATAGGATGTATGTATCTACTTGGTTCCATAGTTGTTTTGTCTCTCCTGAGACAATACTTGTCTTCTATGCCTGTCAAGTCAATATAAACCATCTACCAACCAGCCTTTTCTTGTCATGTGTCTGTAAACATTAATATTAGCAAGTCATACTGATCAGATATCTTTCCTAGTAGTTGTTCAGTGCTATCAA